>NW_026530552.1:0-309274 GCF_024509145.1 Vidua macroura | reverse complement strand
GAATGGATCCCAAAAACGGGAGGATTTTTGAAGATTGGGAATTCCTCTGGACGCCGAATCCCAGCGGGAAGTGGATCCCAAAACCTGGAGGATTTTTGAGGATTGGGAATTCCTCCGGATGCCAAATCCCAACGGGAAGCGGATCCCCAAAAACGGGAGGATTTTTGAAGATTGGGAATTCCTCCGGATGCCAAATCCCAACGGGAAGTGGATCCCAAAAACGGGAGGATTTTTGAGGATTGGGAATTCCTCCGGATGCCGAATCCCAGTGGGAAGCGGATCCCAACAATAGGAGGATTTTTGAGGAATTGGAAGACTTCCAGATGGCCAATCCCAATGGGAAGTGGATCCCAAAAACGGGATGGTTTTTTGAGGATTGGGAAGATCCCCAGATGGCCAATCCCAATGGGAAGTGGATCCCAAACACGGGAGGAATTTTGAGGATTGGGAAGATTTCCAGGTGGAGAATCCCAGCTGGAAGTGGATCCCAAAAACGGGAGGATTTTTGAGGATTGGGAATTCCTCCGGATGCCGAATCCCTCTGGGAAGTGAATCCCAAAAATGGGAGGGAATTTTGAGCATTAAGAATTCCTATGGACACCGAATCCCAGCGGGAAGTGGATCCCAAAAACAGGAGGAATTTTGAGGTTTGGGAATTCTTCTGGATGCCAAATCCCACAGGGAAGTGGATCCCAAAAACGGGAGGATTTTTGAGGTTTGGGAAAGCCTCCAGATGTGAAATTCCAACAGGAAGTGGATCCCAGAAATGGGAGGAATTTTGAATATTTGGAAGATCTCCAGATGAAGAATCCCAATGGGAAGTGGATCCCAAAAACGGAGGATTTTTGAGGATTGGGAAGATTTCCAGGTGGAGAATCCCAGCTGGAAGTGGATCCCAAAAACGGGACGAGTTTTTGAGGATTGGGAATTCCTCCAACTATTGGATTTTTGAGGATTGGGAAGATTTCCAGATGGCCAATCCCAATGGGAAGTGGATCCCGAAAATGGGAAAATTTTTGAGGATTGGGAAGATTTCCAGATGGAGAATCCCAGTGGGAATAGATCCCAAAAATGGGAGGATCTTTGAGGATTGGGAATTCCTCCGGATGCTGAATCCCAATGGGAATGGATCCCAAAAACGGGACGGGTTTTTGAGGATTGGGAATTGCTCCAACTATTGGATTTTTGAGGATTGGGAAGATTTCCAGATGGCCAATCCCAATGGGAAGTGGATCCCAAAAATGGGAAAATTTTGAGGATTGGGAAGATTTCCAGACTGAGAATCCCAGTGGGAATAGATCCCAAAAATGGGAGGATCTTTGAGGATTGGGAATTCCTCTGGATGCCAAATCCCAATGGGAAGTGGATCCCAAAAACAGGAGAATTTTTGAGGATTGGGAATTCCTCCGGACGCCGAATCCCACTGGGAATGGATCCCAAAACCGGGAGGAATTTTGAGGATTGGGAATTCCTCCAGATACCGGATGCCAATGGGAAGTGGATCCCAAAAACAGGAGGATTTTTTGAGGAGTTGGAAGACTTCCAGATGGCCAATCCCAATGGGAATGGATCCTGAAAATGGGAGGATTTTTGCAGATTGGGAATTCCTCCGGATGCCGAATCCCAGTGGGAAGTGGATCCCAAAAACGGGAGGAATTTTGAGAATTGGGAATTCCTCCGGATGCCGGATCCCAATGGGAATGGATCCCAAAACCAGGAGGAATTTTGAGGATTGGGAATTCCTCGGATACCGGATGCCAACGGGAAGTGGATGCCAAAAATGGGAGGATTTTTGAGGATTGGGAATTCCTCTGGATGCCAAATCCCAATGGGAATGGATCCCAAACACAGGAGGAATTTTGAGAATTGGGAATTCCTCTGGATGCCGGATCCCAATGGGAATGGATCCCAAAAACAGGAGAATTTTTGAGGATTGGGAATTCCTCTGGACGCCGAATCCCATGGAAATGGATCCCGAAAGCGGGAGGAATTTTGAGGATTGGGAAAGCCTCCAGATGTGAAATTCCAATGGGAAGTGGATCCCAAAAACGGGAGGATTTTTGAGGAATTGGAAGACTTCCAGATGGCCAATCCCAATGGGAAGTGGATCCCAAAACTGGGAGGATTTTTGCGGATTGGGAATTCCTCCGGACACCGGATCCCAATGGGAAGCGGATCCCAAAAACGGGAGGAATTTTGAGAATTGGAAATTCCTCCGGACGCCAAATCCCAATGGGAATGGATCCCAAAAACGGGAGGAATTTTGAGAATTGGAAATTCCTCCGGATGCCGAATCCCACTGGGAATAGGATCCCAAAACTGGGAGGAATTTTGAGGATTGGGAATTCCTCTGGACGCCGAATCCCAATGGGAATGGATCCCGAAAGCGGGAGGATTTTTGAGGATTGGGAAAGCCTCCAGATGTGAAATTCCAATGGGAAGTGGATCCCAAAAACGGGAGGATTTTTGAGGATTGGGAATTCCTCCGGATGCCGATTCCCACTGGGAAGTGAATCCCAAAACCGGGAGGATTTTTGAAGATTGGGAATTCCTCCGGATGCTGAATCCCCAGCGGGAAGTGGATCCCAACCACAGGATGGTTTTTGAGGATTGGGAATTCCTCCGGATGCCGAATCCCAATGGGAAGCGGATCCCAAAACTGGGAGGATTTTTGAGGATTGGGAATTCCTCTGGACGCCGAATCCCAGCAGGAAGTGGATCCCAACAACGGGATGGTTTTTGAGGATTGGGAATTCCTCCGGATGCCGAATCCCAATGGGAAGCGGATCCCAAAAACGGGAGGAATTTTGAGAATTGGAAATTCCTCCGGATGCCGAATCCCACTGGGAATGGATCCCAAAACCGGGAGGATTTTTGAGGATTGGGAATTCCTCCAGATACCGGATGCCAATGGGAAGTGGATCCCAAAAAACAGGAGGATTTTTGAGGAATTGGAATACTTCCAGATGGCCAATCCCAATGGGAAGTGGATCCCAAAACTGGGAGGATTTTTGCGGATTGGGAATGCCTCCGGACGCCAAATCCCAATGGGAAGCGAATCCCAAAACTGGGAGGATTTTTGAGGATTGGGAATTCCTCCGGACGCCAAATCCCAATGGGAATGGATCCCAAAAACAGGAGGATTTTTGAGGAATTGGGAATTCCTCTGGACGCTGAATCCCAATGGGAAGCGGATCCCAAAACTGGGAGGATTTTTGAGGATTGGGAATTCCTCCGGACGCCAAATCCCAATGGGAATGGATCCCAAAAACAGGAGGATTTTTGAGGATTGGGAATTCCTCCGGACACCGGATCCCAATGGGAAGCGGATCCCAAAAACGGGAGGATTTTTGAGGATTGGGAATTCCTCCGGGCGCCGAATCCCAGCGGGAATTCCGGGCTTACCCTCATGCTGTGGCGCTTGAAGACGTTGTGCCGGCTGGGAGGCGGAGTGCGCCCGGGAATTTGCCGGGCTCTGGTACTCGGCGGGACTGGCGAGGGTGGGAGAGCTGGCGCAGAGCCCCTCCGGAACCTGGGAATTCGGGAATTGCGCGGGGAGCGGCGGCGGCGGCAGCGGCGCAGGCGCGGGGGAAGCCCACGGGGAAGGGGTGAGCGCGGACACCACGGACGGAGCGGGAGCGCGGGAAGAGCGGGAATTGCGCCGGGAGCCGGCCCGGATCGGGATCGGCCTCGTCCTAAAAGTGCCCTTGGGATATTTTGGGATATTTGGGGATATTCTGGGATATTTTGGGATATTTTGTCTCTGAAGAGTGGGAATTCCGCCGGGAGCCATCCCGGATCGGGATCCGCCTCGACCTAAAAGTGCCCTTGGGATATTTTGGGATATTTTGGGATATTCTGGTCTCTGAAGAGCGGGAATTCCGCCGGGGAGCCATCCCAGATCGGGATCCGCCTCGACCTAAAAGTGCCCTTGGGATATTTTGGGATATTCTGGGATATTTTGGGATATTTTGGGATATTTGGGGATATTCTGGTCTCTGAAGAGCGGGAATTGCGCCGGGAGCCGGCCCGGATCGGGATCCGCCTCGTCCTAAAAGTGCCCTTGGGATATTTTGGGATATTCTGGGATATTTTGGGATATTTTGGGATATTTTTGAATATTTTGGGATATTTTGGGATATTTTGGCCTCTGAAGAGTGGGAATTGCGCCGGGAGCTGTCCCGGATCGGATCGGCCTCGTCCTAAAAGTGGGCTTGGGATATTTTGGGATGTTTTTGGGATATTTGGGGATATTTTGGGATATTTTGGCCTCTGAAGAGCGGGGAATTGCGCCGGGAGCCGGCCCGGATCGGGATCGGCCTCGTCCTAAAAGTGGGCTTGGGATATTTTTGGGATATTCTGGGATATTTTGGGATATTTTGGGATATTTTGGGATATTTTTGAATATTTTGAATATTGTGTAATATTTTGGGATATTTTGGGATATTTTGGGATATTTTGTCTCTGAAGAGTGGGAATTCCGCCGGGAGCCATCCCGGATCGGGATCCCGCCTCGACCTAAAAGTGCCCTTGGGATATTTTGGGATATTCTGGGATATTTTGGGGTATTTTGGGATATTCTGGCATCTGAAGAGCGGGGAATTGCGCCGGGAGCCGGCCCGGATCGGGATCGGCCTCGTCCTAAAAGTGCCCTTGGGATATTTTGGGATATTTTTGAATATTTTGGGATATTTTGTCTCTGAAGAGTGGGGAATTGCGCCGGGAGCCGGCCCGGATCGGGATCGGCCTCGTCCTAAAAGTGGGCTTGGAATATTTTGGGATATTTTTGAATATTTTGGGGGTATTTTGGGATATTTTGGGATATTTTGGTCTCTGAAGAGCGGGAATTGCGCTGGGAGCTGTCCCCGGATCGGGATCGGCCCTCGTCCTAAAAGTGGCCCTTGGGATATTCTGGGATATTTTGGGATATTTTGGATATTCTGGTCTCTGAAGAGTGGGAATTGCGCGGGAGCCGGCCCCGGATCGGGATCGGCCTGGTCCTAAAAGTGCCCTTGGGATATTTTGGGGTATTTTGGGATATTTTGGGATATTTTTGGATATTTTGGGATATTTTGGGATATTCTGTCTCCGGAGAGTGGGAATTGCGCCGGGAGCCGCCCAGATCGGGATCGGCCTCGTCCTAAAAGTGCCCTTGGAATATTTTGGGATATTTTGGGGTATTTTGGGATATTTTGGGATATTTTGTCTCTGAAGAGCGGGGAATTGCGCCGGGAGCCGGCCCGGATCGGGATCGGCCCTCATCCTAAAAAGTGCCCTTGGGATATTTTGGGATATTCTGGGATATTTTGGGATATTTTGGGGTATTTTGGGATATTTTGGGATATTTTGGGGATATTTTGTCTCTGAAGAGTGGGAATTGCGCCGGGAGCCGGCCCGGATAAGGGATCGGCCTCGTCCTAAAAGTGCCCTTGGAATATTCTGGGATATTCTGGGATATTTTGGGATATTTTGGGATATTCTGGGATATTTTGGAGTATTTGGGGATATTTTGAATACTGTGTAATATTTTGGGATATTTTGGGATATTCTGGCCTCCAAAGAGCGGGAATTGTACCGGGAGCTGTCCCAGATCAGGATCGGCCTCGTCCTAAAAGTGGGCTTGGGATATTTTGGGATATTTTGGGATATTTTGGGATATTTTTGAATATTCTGAAATATTTTGGGGGTACTTGCAAATATTTTGGGATATTTTGGGATATTCTGGTCTCTGAAGAGCGGGAATTGCGCCAGGAGCCGGCCCGGATCGGGATCGACCTCGTCCTAAAAGTGCCCTTGGGATATTTTGGGATATTCTGGGATATTTTGGGATATTTTGGGATATTTTGGGATATTTTGGGATATTCTGGTCTCTGAAGAGTGGGAATTGCGCCGGGAGCCGGCCCGGATCGGGATCGGCCTCATCCTAAAAGTGCCCTTGGGATATTTTGGGATATTTTGGATATTTGGGGATATTATGGGATATTTTGGGATATTTTGGGATATTCTGGTCTCTGAAGAGTGGGAATTGCGCCGGGAGCCGGCCCGGATCGGGATCGGCCTCGTCCTAAAAGTGGGCTTGGAATATTTTGGGATATTTTTGAATATTTTGGGGTATTTTGGGATATTTTTGAATATTTTGGGATATTTTGGGATATTTTGGGATATTTGGGGATATTCTGGTCTCTGAAGAGTGGGAATTGCGCCGGGAGCCGGCCCGGATCGGGATCGGCCTCGACCTAAAAGTGCCCTTGGGATATTTTGGGATACTCTGGGATATTTTGGGATATTTTGGTCTCTGAAGAGCGGGAATTGCGCCGGGAGCCGGGCCCGGATTGGGATCAGCCTCGTCCTAAAAGTGCCCTTGGGATATTTTGGGATATTTTTGAATATTTTGGGGTATTTTGGGATATTTTGGGATATTTTGGGATATTTTGGGATATTTTTGAATATTTTGAATATTGTGTAATATTTTGGGATATTTTGGGATATGTTGGGATATTCTGGTCTCTGAAGAGCGGGAATTGCACCGGGAGCCGTCCCGGATCAGGATTGGCCTCATCCTAAAAGTGGGCTTGGGATATTTTGGGATATTCTGGGATATTTTGGGATATTTTGGAATATTTTGGGATATTTTGGGATATTTTGTCTCTGAAGAGTGGGAATTGCGCCGGGAGCCATCCCGGATCGGGATCGGCCTCGTCCTAAAAGTGCCCTTGGGATATTCTGGGATATTTTGGGATATTTTGGGATATTTTGGGATATTCTGGCCTCTGAAGAGCGGGAATTGCGCCGGGAGCCGGCCCGGATTGGGATCGGCCTCGACCTAAAAGTGCCCTTGGGATATTTTGGGATATTTTTTGAATATTTTGGGATATTTTTGAAATTTTGAAATATTTTGGATATTTGCAGGTATTTTGGGATATTTTGGGATATTCTGGTCTCTGAAGAGCAGGAATTGCACCGGGAGCCATCCCGGATTGGGATCCGCCTCGACCTAAAAGTGGGCTTGGAATATTTTGGGATATTTTGGGATATTTTGGGATATTTTGGGATATTTTGGGATATTTTGGGATATTTTGGGATATTCTGGTCTCTGAAGAGCGGGAATTGCGCCGGGAGCCGGCCTGGATCGGGATCGGCCTCATCATAAAAGTGCCCTTGGGATATTTTGGGATATTTTGGTCTCTGAAGAGCGGGAATTGCGCCGGGAGCCGGCCCGGATCGGGATCGGCCTCGTCCTAAAAGTGCCCTTGGGATATTTTGGGATATTTTGGGATATTTTGGGATATTTGGGGATATTCTGGTCTCTGAAGAGCGGGGAATTGCGCCCGGAGCTGACCTGGATCAGGATCGGCCTCGTCCTAAAAGTGGGCTTGGGATATTTTGGGATATTTTGTGATATTTTGGGATATTTTGTCTCTGAAGAGTGGGAATTGCGCCGGGAGCCATCCCAGATCGGGATCGGCCTCGTCCCTAAAAGTGCCCTTGGGATATTTTGGGATATTTTGGGATATTTTGGGATATTTGGGGATATTTTGGGATATTTTGGCCTCTGAAGAGCGGGGAATTGCGCCGGGAGCCGGCCCGGATCGGGATCGGCCTCGTCCTAAAAGTGCCCTTGGGATATTTTGGGATATTTTGGGATATTTGGGGATATTTTGGGATATTTTTGGATATTTTGGGATATTCTGGTCTCTGAAGAGCGGGAATTGCGCCGGGAGCTGACCTGGATCAGGATCGGCCTCGTCCTAAAAGTGGGCTTGGAATATTTTGGGATATTTTTGAATATTTTGGGATATTTTGGGATATTCTGTCTCCGAAGAGTGGGAATTGCGCCAGGAGCCGGCCTGCATCGGGATTGGCGTCATCCTAAAAGTGGGCTTGGAATATTTTGGAATATTTTGGGGTATTTTGGGATATTTTGGGATATTTTGGGATATTTTAGGATATTTTGGGATATTTGGGGCAATTTTGAAATATTTTGGGATATTTTAGGATATTCTGGAATATTTTAACATATTCTGGCCTCCTAAGAGCGGGGAATTGCGCTGGGAGCTGACCTGGATCAGGATCGGCCTCGTCCTAAAAGTGGGCTTGGGATATTTTGGGATATTTTGGAATATTTTGGGGTATTTTGGGATATTTGGGGATATTTGGGGATATTTTAGGATATTCTGGTCTCTGAAGAGCGGGAATTGCGCCGGGAGCTGACCTGGATCAGGATCGGCCTCGTCCTAAAAGTGGGCTTGGGATATTTTGGGATATTTTGGGATATTTGGAATATTTTGTAATATCTGGGGATATTTAGGCTAATTGGGGATATTTTGGAACATTTTGGGATATTCTGGCCTCCCAAGAGCTCCGGTGGCTCCTCCCGATAAATCGGGAATGGCTGAGGGAGATGGGAGGGCTCAGCCTGGAAAAAAAGGAGGGAAATTCCCTCCGGAATTCCCTGCCGGGCGGGACCGGGATCTGCTCCCAGGGAACGAGGGATGGGATGAGGGAACTGCGCCGGGCGAGGTTTATGGGATATCGGGAATAATTCCCGCATGGAAAACCCATCCAGCCCCCCGAGGAATCCCCCGGAATTCCTGGATGGATTCAGATCCACGTGGATTTGCGGGCGACGCGGATCCGGGGTGGACTCCAAGGTCTCCAAGAGCTTTTCCAACCTCGACGACTCCGGGATTCCCTGACGGACAAAACTCGGAGCCCGGAAGCCGCGTCCCGCTTGGAATGGCGGCGTGGAGCGCCGCCGATCCCAAAACCCACGAGATTCCCGGGATCTCCCATCCTCGCCGCCCTGTCCCCAATCCCCGTGGGATTCTCCGGCCTCGCAGCCTCACCTGGAGTTGCAGCTTGGGAGCCAGGAGGTTATTCTGGGATGGCGGCTTGTGCATGGGCCTGCTGGGCTGCGGGAACGGGAGGAAGGCGGGAATTCCCCCGGATCCCATCCGGGAAATCCCAAATTTGCGCCCCACCCGTCCCGTCCCCGTCCCATCCCAACCTTGGGAGGCGGCTCCTGGAACGCCGGCGGCTCCAGGATTTTGGGGAGGGCGGTGCCGGTTGTTCCTCTCCTGCTCCTTGGCCAGCTCCTTCTCCATCAGGTAAATGTCACTGCAGGGGAGGGGACACGATCCCGGGAATTCCCAGGGATTTCCCACAGCCGGGAGAGCCGGGATGGGAAAACGCCAGGGAGGATGGGAGGGGTGGGAGCGGGAGGAGAGCGGAATTCCCACGGCTGATCCCGCTGAGATGCGGGAGCAGAATTCCCGGAAAATTCCCTTTCCCGGGAAGCAAAGCCCGTCCATCCCATCCCCTTCCAAAAGGTCTCCAAGGCTCTTCCAAGCCCAAACTTTTCCATAAAACCTCTTGATCCGAAGGTTTTCCCAGATTTTTTCCACCACGTTCCCACCTCTCCATCCCACTCCAGAATTCCCAGCCTTGGAGACCCTTTGGAGAATTTTGCTTCCGGGGAAAGTCGCTGATCCCAAACCTTTCCATAAAAACTCCTGATCCCACACTTTCCCCAGTTTTTTCCACCACGTTCCCAACCCTCCATCCCACTCCAGAATCCCCAGACTTGGAGACCCTTTGGAGCGTTTCGCTTCCCGGGAAAGGCTCGAAACCCAAACTTTTCCATAAAAACTCCTGATCCCTCACTTTTCCCAGATTTTTCCTCCACATTCCCAACCCTCCATCCCTCCAAGGATCCTCCAAATTCCCAGCTTAGAGAATCTTTGGAATTGGAGAGTTTCGCTTCCTGGGAAAGGCTCTGAACCCAAACTTCTCCATAAAAACTCCTGATCCCAACCTTTTCCCAGATTTTTTCTATCATGTTCCCAACCCTCCATCCCACTCCAGAATTCCCAGCCTTGGAGAATCTTTGGAGAATTTTGCTTCCTGGGAAAGGCTCGAAACCCAAACTTTTCCATAAAAAACTCCTGATCCCAACCTTTTCCCAGCTTTTTTCTTCATATTCCCAACCCTCCATCCCTCCAAGGATCCTCCAAATTCCCAGCCTTGGAGAATCTTTGGAATTGGAGAGTTTCATTTCCTGGGAAAGGGTTTAAACCCAAACTTTTCCATAAAACCTCTTGATCCCAAGCTTTTCCCAGATTTTTTCCACCACGTTCCCACCTCTCCATCCCACTCCAGAATTCCCAGGCTTGGAGATCCTTTGGAGCGTTTCGCTTCCCGGGAAAGGCTCGAAACCCAAACTTTTCCATAAAAAACTCCTGATCCCAGATTTTTCCCCCACATTTCCACCAATCCATCTCTGCATGGATCCTCCAGAATTCCCAGACTTGGAGACCCTTCGGAGCATTTCACTTCCCAGGAAAGGCTCTGAGCCCAAACTTTTCCATAAAAAACTCCTGATTCCAAGCTTTTCCCAGATTTTTTCCACCACATTCCCACCTCTCCATCCCACTCCAGAATTCCCAGCCTTGGAGACCCTTTGGAGAATTTTGCTTCCCGGGAAAGTCGCTGATCCCAAACCTTTCCATAAAAACACCTGATCCCAACCTTTTCCCAGATTTTTCCATCACATTCCCAACCCTCCATCCCATTCCATGGATCCTCCAGAATTCCCAGCCTTGGAGAATCTTTGGAATTGGAGCGTTTCGCTTCCTGGGAAAGGCTCTGAACCCAAACTTTTCCATAAAAACTCCTGATCCCAAGCTTTTCCCAGATTTTCTCCACCACATTCCCACCTCTCCATCCCACTCCAGAATTCCCAGCCTTGGAGACCCTTTGGAGAATTTTGCTTCCCGGGAAAGTCTCTAAACCCAAACTTTTCCATAAAAACTCCCGATCCCTCACTTTTCCCAGATTTTTCCTCCACATTCCCAACCCTCCATCCCACTCCAGAATTCCCAGACTTGGAGACCCTTTGGAGAATTTCGCTTCCCGGGAAAGGCTCGAAACCCAAACTTTTCCATAAAAACTCCCGATCCCAACCTTTCCCCACCTTTTCCCCCCCAACATTCCCACCCCATCCACGGATCCTCCGGCGTTCTGGGCTCACCTGAGGCTGCAGACCAGCTCCTGGAATTTGGGCCTCTCGCCGGGATCGTAGTCCCAGCAGCGCGTCATGAGGGTGTAGAGGACGGGCGGGCACAGGTCGGGTTTGGGGAGCCGATCCCCCTTTTCCAGGACTCCGATCACATCCTTGTTTTCCAGCCAGAAGAACGGCTGCTTCCCGTAGCTCAGGATCTCCCACATGCACACGGCTGCGGGAGCAACCGCCACAACCTCAAGCCACCGGAATTCCCGGGAATCTGCCGATTCCCTTTTTTTTTGGTTTTTTTTTTTTTTTTTTGGGTGGGGCTTTGTGGTGGGATTCCTGATTCCAGAGGGGCTGGAGATGGGGATTTTTTTTTTTTTTTTTGGAGCGGGGAGAGTTTAGCTCATCCCAAAACTTCCCTAAAATCCCTGGATGAGGAGGAGGAGGAGGAGGAGGAGGAAGCACCGAAGGGTGGGTGAATGGAAGCCCTTCCCTGGGAGGGCTTCTCCCGGGGAAAAAAATGGGATAATCTGGAGTTGGGAAATTCCAGAGCGGGATTTGTCCTTGTGAGTGCCACGGGAAATTGATCAATCCTGGCATTCTGCTCCGTCCCAAGGGAAGTGGAAAAATCCCAGGATCCTGCCCCATGCCATGGTAAGTGGATCAATCCCGGGATCCCATCCCACACCACGGGAAGCGGATCCATCCCAGGATCCCACACCACACCACGGGAAGTGGATCAATCCCAGGATCCCACACCACACCACGGGAAGCGGATCAATCCCAGGATCCTGCTCCATGCCACGGGAAGCGGATCAACCCTGGGATCCCATTCCATGCCACGGGAAGCGGATCCATCCCAGGATCCCACACCACACCACGGAAAGCGGATCAATCCAAGGATCCTGCTCCATGCCACGGGAAGCGGATCAATCCCAGGATCCTAGCCCATGATGATGAATTCCGTGATCCCATTCTGAATCCCAGGATCCCATCCCACACCACGGGAAGTGGATCAATCCCAGGATCCCATCCCACACCACGGGAAGTGGATCAATCCCAGGATCCCACCCCACACCACGGGAAGCGGATCAATCCCAGGATCCCGTCCCACACCACAGGAAGTGGATCAATCCCAGGATCCCATCCCACACCACGGGAAGTGGATCAATCCCAGGATCCCACCCCACACCACAGGAAGCGGATCAATCCCAGGATCCCATCCCACACCACGGGAAGTGGATAAATCCCAGGATCCTGCTCCATGCCATGGGAAGCGGATCAATCCCAGGATCTCATCCCACACCACAGGAAGCGGATCAATCCTGGGATCCCATCCCACACCACAGGAAGCGGATCAATCCCAGGATTCCATCCCACACCACGGGAAGCGGATCAATCCCAGGATCCCACCCCATGACAACAAATTCCAGGATCCCATTTTGAATCCCAGGATCCCACCCCACACCACAGGAAGCGGATCAATCCCAGGATCCCATCCCACACCATTGGAAGCGGATCAATCCCAGGATTCCATCCCACACCATTGGAAGCGGATCAATCCCAGGATCCCATCCCACACCACGGGAAGCGGATCAATCCCAGGATCCTGCTCCATGCTGACAAATTCCAGGATCCCATTTTGAATCCCAGGATCTCATCCCACACCACGGGAAGTGGATCAATCCCAGGATCCCACCCCATGATGATGAATTCTGGGATCCCATTCTGAATCCCAGGATCCCTCCCCACACCACAGGAAGTGGATCAATCCCAGGATCCCGTCCCACAGGAAGCAGATCAATCCCAGGATCCTGCTCCATGCCATGGGAAGCGGATCAATCCCAGGATCCCATCCCACAATACAGGAAGCGGATCAATCCCAGGATCCCACCCCATGACGATGGATTCCAGGATCCCATTCTGACTCCCAGGATCCCACCCCACACATGGGAAGTGGATCAATCCCAGGATCCCACCCGACCCCATGCAAAGCAGATCATTCCCAGGATCCCACTCCATGATGATGAATTATGGGATCCCATTCTGAATCCCAGGATCCTGCTCCATGCCATGGGAAGTGGATCAATCCCAGGATCCCAGCCCATGATGATGGATTCCATGATCCCATTCTGGCTCCCAGGATCCCATCCCACACCATGGGAAGTGGATCAGTCCCGGGATCCCATACCACACCACGGGAAGCAGACCAATCCCAGGATCCCATCCCACACCATGGGAAGCGGATCAATCCCAGGATCCCACCCCACACCACAGGAAGCGGATCATTCCCAGGATCCCATCCCACACCATTGGAAGTGGATCAATCCCAGGATCCCACTCCACACCACGGGAAGCGGATCAATCCCAGCATCCCACCCCATTGACTATGGTTTCCAGGATCCCATTCTGAATCCCAGGATCCCTCCCCACACCACGGGAAGCGGATCAATCCCAGGATCCCATCCCATGACAATGAATCCCAGGATCCCATTCTGAATCCCAGGATCCTGCTCCATGCCATGGGAAGTGGATCAATCCCAGGATCCCACTCCATGATGATGAATTCCGTGATCCCATTCTGAATCCCAGGATCCCTCCCCACACCACAGGAAGCGGATCAATCCCAGGATCCCACCCCACACCACGGGAAGCGGATCAATCCCAGAATCCCACCCCACACCACGGGAAGCGGATCAATCCCAGGATCCCATCCCACACCACGGGAAGTGGATCAATCCCAGGATCCCACCCCATGCCACGGGAAGCGGATCAATCCCAGGATCCCATCCCACACCATGGGAAGCGGATCAATCCCAGGATCCCATCCCACACCACGGGAAGTGGATCAATCCCAGGATCCCACCCCATGACAACAAATTCCAGGATCCCATTCTGAATCCTAGGATCCCATCCCACACCACGGGAAGCGGATCAATCCCAGGATCCCATCCCACACCACGGGAAGTGGATCAATCCCAGGATCCCATCCCACACCATGGGAAGCAGATCGATCCCAGGATCCTGCTCCATGCCACGGGAAGTGGATAAATTCTGTGATCCCATTCTGAATCCCAGGATCCCATCCCACGCCACGGGAAGCGGATCAATCCCAGGATCCCACCCCATGACAACAAATTCCAGGATCCCATTCTGAATCCCAGGATCTCATCCCACACCACGGGAAGTGGATCAATCCCAGGATCCCATCCCATGATGATGAATTCTGGGATCACATTCTGAATCCCAGGATCCCATCCCACACCATGGGAAGCGGATCAATCCCAGGATCCCATCCCACACCATGGGAAGCGGATCAATCCCAGGATCCCACCCCACACCACGGGAAGCAGATCATTCCCAGGATCCCACTCCATGATGATGAATTCCTGGATCCTATTCTGAATCCCAGGATCCCATCCCACACCACAGGAAGCGGATCAATCCCAGGATCCCAGCCCATGATGACGGATTCCGTGATCCCATTCTGAATCCCAGGATCCCATCCCACACCATGGGAAGCGGATCAATCCCAGGATCCCACCCGACACCACGGGAAGTGGATCAATCCCAGGATCCCACTCCACACCATGGGAAGTGGATCAATCCCAGGATCCCACCCCACACCACGGGAAGCGGATCAATCCCAGGATCCCACTCCACACCATGGGAAGTGGATCAATCCTGGGATCCCCGATCCCACACCACAGGAAGCAGATCAATCCCAGGATCCCATCCCACACCCTGGGAAGCGGATCAATCCCAGGATCCCACTCCACACCACGGGAAGCGGATCAATCCCAGGATCCCACCCCATGATGATGAATCCCAGGATCCCATTCTGAATCCCAGGATCCTGCTCCATGCCATTGGAAGTGGATCAATCCCAGGATCCCACTCCATGATGATGAATTCTGGGATCCCATTCTGAATCCCAGGATCCCATCTCACACCACAGGAAGCGGATCAATCCCAGGATCCCATCCCACACCATTGGAAGTGGATCAATCCCAGGATCTCATCCCACACCATGGGAAGCGGATCAATCCCAGGATCCCATCCCACACCACGGGAAGCGGATCAATCCCAGGATCCCATCCCACACCATTGGAAGTGGATCAATCCCAGGATCCCACCCCACACAACAGGAAGTGGATCAATCCCAGGATCTCATCCCACACCACAGGAAGTGGACCAATCCCGGGATCCCACCCCATGATGACGAATTCCGTGATCCCATGCTGAATCCCAGGATCCCATCCCACACCATGGGAAGTGGATCAATCCCAGGATCTCATCCCACACCATGGGAAGCGGATCAATCCCAGGATCCCACCCCAGACCACGGGAAGTGGATCAATCCCAGGATCCCACCCCACACCACGGGAAGCGGATCAATCCCAGGATCCCACCCCAGACCACGGGAAGTGGATCAATCCCAGGATCCCACTCCACACCACGGGAAGCGGATCAATCCTGGGATCTCACACCATGACAACGGATTCCAGGATCCCATTCTGAATCCCAGGATCCCATCCCACACCACGGGAAGTGGATCAATCCCAGGATCCCGCTCCATGCTGACAAATTCCAGGATCCCATTTTGAATCCCAGGATCTCATCCCACACCACGGGAAGTGGATCAATCCCAGGATCCCATCCCATGATGATGAATTCTGGGATCCCATTCTGAATCCCAGGATCCCACACCACACCACGGGAAGTGGATCAATCCCAGGATCCCACCCCATGACAACAAATTCCAGGATCCCATTCTGAATCCCAGGGTCCCACCCCACACCACGGGAAGCGGATCAATCCTGGGATCCCACCCCATACCACGGGAAGCGGATCAATCCCAGGATCCCAGCCCATGACGACGGATTCCAGGATCCCGTTCTGGCTCCCAGGATCCCGCCCCATCCCGATCCCGAAGCTCCCGGCACGCACCGAACATCCAGACGTCGCTGGCCGTGGTGAAGCGCCGGAAGTTGATGGATTCCGGCGACATCCACTTGATGGGAAGGCGGGTGACGGAAGCTGGAACGATGACCCAGGAACGATCCGGATCCGGGAACGATCCGGATCCGGGAACGACCCCGATCTCCGCCCGGGAGGAATCCACGGGATCCCCGATCCCGCGGGATCCTACCTTTGTAGTATTCCTCGTCCTCGATGTAGCGGGAGAGGCCGAAGTCTCCGAGTTTGACGCATTCCGGAGAGGCCACCAGGATGTTGCGGACGGCGATGTCCCTGCGGGGACGGAGAGCCGCGGCTCGGGAGAGGGGAGGCCACGACGGGATTTTGGGATTGGGGATTTGGGATTTGGGATATGGGATAATGGGATGGGACAATGGGACATTGGGATCGGATAGGATTTGGGATATGGGATTTGGAATTTGGGATATCGGATTTGGGATTTGGGATTTGAGATGATGAGATGATGAGATAATGGGATAATGGGATGGGACAGTGGGATAGGATTTGGGATATGGGATTTGGGATATGGGATTTGGGATATGGGATTTGGGATTTGGGATATCGGATTTGGGATTTGAGATATGGGATAATGGGATAATGGGATAATGGGATAATGGGATAATGGGATGGGACAATGGGATAGGATGGGATTTGGGATATGGGATACGGGATTTGGGATATGGGATTTGGGATTTGGGATGGGACAATGGGATAATGGGATGGGACAATGAGATAGGATAGGATTTGGGATATGGGATTTGGAATTTGGGATATGGGATTTGGGATTTGGAATATGGGATTTGGGATATGGGATGGGATGGGACAATGGGATAGGATAGGATTTGGGATATGGGATACGGGATTTGGGATACGGGATTTGGGATTTGAGATAATGGGATAATGGGATAATGGGATGGGACAATGGGATAGGATAGGATTTGGGATATGGGATTTGGGATTTGGGATATGGGATGGGATAATGGGATAATGGGATAATGGGATAATGAGATAATGGGATATGGGATGGGACAATGGGATAGGATAGGATTTGGGATATGGGATTTGGGATATGGGATGGGATAATGAGGTAATGGGATATGGGATGGGACAATGGGATTGGATAGGATTTGGATATGGGATATGGGATTTGGGATATGGGATTTGGGATGGGATGGGACAATGGGATAATGGGATGATGGGATAATGGGATCATGGGATCATGGGATAATAGGATAGGATGGGATTTGGGATATGGGATAATGGGATTTGGGATATGGGATTTGGGATTTGAGATAATGGGATAATGGGATAATGGGATAATGGGATGATGGGACAATGAGATAGGATAGGATTTGGGATATGGGATTTGGGATTTGGGATATGGGATTTGGGATATGGGGTGGGATAATGAGGTAATGGGATAATGGGATATGGGATGGGACAATGGGATAGGATAGGATTTGGGATATGGGATTTGGGATATGTAATGGGATGGGACAATGGGATTGGATAGGATTTGGATATGGGATATGGGATTTGGGATATGGGATTTGGGATGGGATGGGACAATGGGACAATGGGATCATGGGATCATGGGATGATGGGATAATGGGATAGGATGGGATTTGGGATTTGGGATTTGGGATTTGGGATATGGGATGGGATGGGACAATGGGATAGGATAGGATTTGGGATATGGGATACGGGATTTGGGATATGGGATTTGGGATTTGAGATAATGAGATAATGGGATGATGGGACAATGGGATAGGATTGGATTTGGGATATGGGATTTGGGATTTGGGATATGGGATTGGATAATGAGATAATGGGATAATGGGATGGGACAATGGGATAGGATAGGATTTGAGATATGGGATACGGGATTTGGGATATGGGATTTGGGATGGGATGGGACAATGGGATTGGATAGGATTTGGATATGGGATATGGGATTTGGGATATGGGATTTGGGATGGGATGGGACAATGGGATAATGGGATGATGGGACGATGGGACAATGGGATAATGGGATCATGGGATGATGGGATAATGGGATAGGATGGTATTTGGGATTTGGGATAATGGGATTTGGGATATGGGATTTGGGATTTGAGATAATGGGATAATGAGATAATGACATAATGGGATAATGGGATGATGGGACAATGGGATAGGATAGGATTTGGGATATGGGATTTGGGATTTGGGATATGGGATTTGAGATAATGGGATAATGGGATGCTGGGATAGGATGGGATTTGGGATTTGGGATACGGGATAATGGGATAGCATTGGGATTTAGGTTAATGGGATAGCATGGGATCTGGGATGTCAGATTTGGGATTTGGGATAATGAGATAATGGGATAATGGGATAATGGCATAATGGGATAATGGGATAATGGGATGGGATAGGATTTGGGATATCGGATTTGGGATGGGATAATGAGATAATGAGGCAATAGGATGGGATTTGGGATATGGGATTTGGGATATGGGATTTGGGATATGGGATGGGATGTGATGATGGGCTGGGATAATGGGATGGGATGAGACAATGAGATAGGATGGGATTTAGGATATGGGATTTGGAATGGGATGGGATAATGGGATGGGACGATATGATAGGATAGGATTTGGGATATGGGATTTGGAATTTGGGATATGGGATGGGATAATGAGATGATGGGATAATGGGATAATGGGATAATGGGATGGGATGGGATGGGATGGGATGATGGGATGGGATGGGATGGGATGGGATGATGGGATGGGATGGGATAATGGATAATGGGATAATGGGATGGGATGATGGGATGGGATGATGGGATGGGATAATGGGATGGGATGGGATGGGATGATGGGATGGGATGGGATGGGATAATGGATAATGGGATAATGGGATGATGGGATGGGATAATGGGATGGGATGATGGGATAATGAGATGGGATGGGATGGGATGGGATAATGGGATGGGATGGGATAATGGATAATGGGATAATGGGATGGGATGGGATAATGGGATGGGATAATGGGATGGGATAATGGGATGGGATGGGATGATGGGATGGGATAATGGGATGGGATAATGGGATGGGATAATGGGATGATGGGATGGGATAATGGGATGGGATGGGATGATGGGATGGGATAATGGGATGGGATAATGGGATGGGATGAGGAAGCAGAACCCTCCCCCGGCCAACGCACCTTCCCAAAGACCCCACCCCCGCCCCCATCCCTGCACCCTCTCCCATCTCCCACCACCCCACCCCTCCCCGATCCCGCCTTCTCCCGCCCATCCCGGAATCCCGCCGGGCTCCGAGCCCATCCCGAGCTCCGTCCCCTCACCTGTGGACGCAGCTGAGGGCCTCCAGGTAGGCCAGGGCCTTGCTGACCTGCAGCGCGTAGAGCACCAGCGTGGGCACGGCCAGGCCCGGCCGCTTCTGCTCCAGGTACTGGCCCAGCTGCAACGGCACGTTCCCGGCGGGATCAGCGGCCGGAACGCCGGGAACGGGATCGGGGCTGGGGGAAGGGGATAATCGCACCTCTCCGTAGGGACAGAGCTCCATGACGATCCAGGTGGGCTCCTCCTCGGCGATGCCGATGAGCTTCACGATGTGGGGGTGGTCCAGCTTCTTCATCAGCACTGCGGGAACAGTGGAATTCCCAGCCTTGGGATGGCGGATCCCATCCCACCCTTCACCCCATCCCGGGGAATCCCCATCCCTGGCTCGGGGCATGGAGGTGGGAGCCGGAGGGATTTCCCAAAGGGATTGGAGCTCCTGGGTTTTTTGGTTTTTTTTTTTTTAGGGATCGACATCCTCAGGCAGGGATTCCGGCAGGTTCCAAGAATCCCTCCCCATAATCCGAGGGTTTTTGGGATTTTATCCCAGGATTCCGGGCACGGATCAACTCCCTCTTCCTCCACCCTGAATTCCAAAGGCTCCTTGTTCGCAAAAAATCCTCAGGCAGGGATTCCGGCAGGTTCCAAGAATCCCTCCCCGTGATCCGAGGGTTTTTGGGATCCTATCCCAGGATTCCGGGCATGGATCAACTCCCTCTTCCTCCACCCTGAATTCCAAAGGCTCCTGGTTCCCAAAAATTCCTCAGGCAGGAATTCCAGCAGGTTCCAAGAATCCCTCCCCATGATCCGAGGGTTTTTGGGATCCTATCCCAGCTTTCCGGGCACGGATCAACTCCCTCTTCCTCCACCCTGAATTCCAAAGGCTCCTTGTTCCCAAAAATTCCTCAGGCAGGATTCCCCCACCCTCAGGAGCTCATCCCAAAAAAAACCTCGGCAGGACTTTTGGGATCCCAAAAAAACCTTCAGCACCCCAAAAAACCCCAGCAGGACCCCGTAGATCCCAAAAAAAAACTGCAGCAGGACCCTCGAGATCCCAAAAAAACCCAGAGGGATCTTTTGGGTCCCAAAAAAACCAGTCAGGACCTTCAAGATCCCAAAAAACCCTAAAAGGACCCTCGGGATCCCAAAAAAAACCCCAAAGGGACCCTCAGGATCCCAAAAAACCTTAAAAGGACCCCCGGGATCCCAAAAAAAACCCCAGCAGGACACTCGGGATCCCCAAAAAAAACCCCCAAAGGACCTCCAAGATCCCAAAAAAAACCCAAAAGGACCCTCAGAATCAAAAAAAAAAACCTAGAAGGACCTTTGAGATCCCAAAAAAACTCCAAAAGGACCCTCAGGATCCCAGAAACCCCCAAAAGGACCTTCAAGATCCCAAAAAACCCCAAAAGGACCCTCAGGATCCCCAAAAAAAAACCCAGAAGGACCTCCAAGATCCCAAAAAAACCCCAAAAGGACCTTCAAGATCCCAAAAAAACCCCAAAAGGACCCTCAGGATCCAAAAAAAAAACTCAGCAGGACCTCCAAGATCCCAAAAAACCCCAGAAGGACCCTCGGGATCCCCAAAAAAAACCACATTAGGACCTCCAAGATCCCCAAAAAAACCCCAAAAGGACCCTCAGGATCCCAAAAAAACCTCAGCAGGACCTCCAAGATCCCAAAAAACCCAGAAGGACCCTCGGGATCCCAAAAACCCCCAAAAGGACCTTAAGGATCCCAAAAACCCCCAAAAGGACATTAAGGATCCCCAAAAAACCCCAGAAGGACCCTCGGGATCCCCAAAAAAAACCCCATTAGGACCTCCAAGATCCCAAAAAAAACCCAAAAGGACCCTCAGAATCCCAAAAAAACCCCAAAAGGACCCTCAGGATCCCCAAAAAAAACCCAGTCAGGACCTTCAAGATCCCAAAAAAAACCCAAAAGGACCCTCGGGATCCCCAAAAAAACCCCAGAAGGACCCTCGGGATCCCCAAAAAAAAACCCCAAAAGGAGCCCCGGGGTACCAGCTTCGCTCAGGAACTTCTCCCGGTTTTCCGGGCTGCAATCCTTCTTGCAGGTCTTCACGGCCACGTTGATCCGCTCGCCTTTCTGCGCCGAGGAGGGAAAGCGGGAATGGGACACCCCGGAGTTGGATCCGGGATTTGGGGTGAGGGAGAGGGGGGTGGAGAAGGGATCTCACGGGCGTGGCGTAGATCCCCTCGTAGACCTCTCCGAAGAATCCTTCCCCCAGGATCCGGCCCAGCACGACGTCGTCCCGGGAGATTCCGAAGTGCTGGACTTGACGGGAGGGGTGGGAACGGGGAGGAGATTCCGTGATCCCGGCGTGGTTCCCACGGGAAGATCCGCCCGGAGTGACCGGGGGATGCCCGTGGCGACCAACCCTCGCTGTCCACCGGGATCCGTGAGGATCCATCCATGGATCCAGGGATCTGCCCTCTCCATCCATGAGGATCCATGGATCCTCCATCTCCATCCATGGATCCAGGGATCCTGCATCTCCACCCATGAGGATCCATGGATCCTGTCCTCTCCATCCATGAGGATCCATGGATCCTCTATCTCCATCCATGGATCCATGGATCCTGCATCTCCACCCATGAGGATCCATGGATCCGGCATCTCCATCCATGGATCCATGGATCTGCCCTCTCCATCCATGAGGATCCATGGATCCTGCATCTCCACCCATGAGGATCCATGGATCCGGCATCTCCATCCATGGATCCATGGATCTGCTCTCTCAATCCATGAGGATCCATGGATCCTGTATCTCCATCCATGGATCCATGGATCCTTCATCTCCATCCATGAGGATCCATGGATCCTGATCTCTCCATCCATTAGGATCCATGGATCCTGATCTCTCCATCCATGAGGATCCATGGATCCTGCATCTCCACCCATGAGGATCCAGGGATCCTGCATCTCCACCCATGAGGATCCATGGATCCTGCATCTCCACCCATGAGGATCCATGGATCTGCTCTCTCAATCCATGAGGATCCATGGATCCTGTATCTCCATCCATGGATCCATGGATCCTTCATCTCCATCCATGAGGATCCATGGATCCTGATCTCTCCATCCATGGATCCATGGATCCTGCATCTCCATCCACCCATGAGGATCCATGGATCTGCCCTCTCCATCCATGGATCCATGGATCCTGTATCTCCATCCATGGATCCATGGATCCTGTATCTCCATCCATGAGGATCCATGGATCCTGTGTCTCCATCCATGGATCCATGGATCCTGCATCTCCACCCATGAGGATCCAGGGATCCTGTCCTCTCCATCCATGAGGATCCATGGATCCTGCATCTCCATCCATGGATCCAGGGATCCTGCATCTCCACCCATGAGGATCCAGGGATCCTGCATCTCCACCCATGAGGATCCATGGATCCTGTATCTCCATCCATGAGGATCCATGGATCCTGTATCTCCATCCATGAGGATCCATGGATCCTGATCTCTCCATCCAGGAGGATCCATGGATCCCGCATCTCCATCCATGAGGATCCATGGATCCTGATCTCTCCATCCATGAGGATCCATGGATCCTGATCTCTCCACCCATGAGGATCCATGGATCCTGATCTCTCCATCCATGAAGATCAGTGGATCCCGCCCTCTCCATCATTCCAGGGATCCATGGATCCTACATCTCCATCCCTGAGGATCCATGGATGTGCCCTCTCCATCCGTGAGGATCCATGGATCTGCCCTCTCAATCCCTGGTGATCCATGGATCCCACCCCATGCCTCATCCCAGCTCCCCCAGGACCTTCTGGGAGGTTTGGTGAGGCTGGGACGGGAATTTGGGATGGGCAGGAGGAACTGGGACGCCTCAGCTGGAGAATTCCCAAGGGAAGCACCTACTTCCGGATCTCGGCCTTGAGGACTCGTCCAGGATTTCCGCGTAAATTTCGGAATCTGGGGGGGAAAACGGGATGCGGGAATGGGATCGGGAAGCTCGGACCTCCAGGGGGTCTGGTGCTCCTCCAGGACACTCGGATGCATCCCAACCCTCTGGAAATGAGCTGGGGGTGTCCAGCATTCCCAAATCCCGCATGGAATGTGTCCCAAATCCCTGCCCGCGGCCCCGGGATGGTGGGAAGAGGGAAGAGGCCGAACTCACCCCCGCTGACGCTGTGGGAAAGCGTGGACTGCCTCTCCCCGAGATTCCTGAGGGTGGGAAGAGGGTCAGGGAGCGGGATGGGGCGTACGGAGCGGGATCCCAACCCCGCGCCGGGGCTGGGAATCCCGGGAAAAGGGTCGGGATCACTCACGGGGCCGGGATCTGTGGGAGGCTGATCCTCTTCTCGCGATCTGCAGGGAGGACGGGGTAAGGTCCCGTCCCAATCCCAATCCCATTCCCATTCCCATCCACATTCTATCCTCATCCCATCCCAATCCCATTCCCATCCACATCCTATCCTCATCCCATTCCATCCCAATCCCATCCTATCCCAATCCCAATCCCATTCCCATCCACATCCTATCCTTATCCCATCCCAATCCCATTCCCATCTACATCCTATCCTTATCCCATCCCATCCCATCCTATCCCAATCCCAATCCCAATCCCATTCCCATCTTCATCCTATCCTCATCCCATCCCAATCCCATTCCCATCTACATCCTATCCTTATCCCGTCCCATCCCATCCCACCCTATCCCATCCCAATCCCATTCCCATCCACATCCTATCCTCATCCCATTCCATCCCAATCCCACCCTATCCCATCCCATCCCATCCCATCCCATCCCATCCCATCCCATCCCATTCCCATTCCCATCCACATCCTATCCTCATCCCATTCCCATTCCCATTGCCATTCCCATTCCCAATCCCATTCCCATTCCCATTCCCATCCAATCCTATCCTCATCCCATCCCATTCCCATTCCCATTCCCATTCCCATTCCCATCCTATCCTCATCCCATCCCATCCCATCCATCCCATCCCATCCCATCCATCCCATCCCATCCCATCCCATCCCATCCCATCCCATCCCATCCCATCCCATCCATCCCACCCCACCCCACTCCATTCCTTCCTCATCTCCATCCCTATCCCACCCAGCCCCATTCCATTCCATTCCATTCCATTCCATTCCATTCCATTCCATTCCATTCCATTCCATTCCGCCCTGCCCAATCCCCGTAACGTCCTGTCCCACCCTATCCCATCCAATTTCCACCCCATCCCATGGATTCCGTTCCCCCCTTCCCATCCCAATCCCATCACACTGATCCCATCCCATTGATCCCATCCCATCCCATGGATCCCATCCCATCCTATTGATCCCATCCTATCCAAATTCCACCCCATCCCATGTACCCCATCCCATCCCATCCCATCCCAATCCCATCCCATGACTCCATTGTCCCATCCCACCCCACCCCACCCCACCTCATCCCATCCCATCCCATCCCATCCCATCCCATCCCATCCCATCCCATCCCATCCCAATCCCATCCCATCCCATCCCATGTCCCCATCCCATTGATCCCTTCCCATTGATCCCATCCCATCCCATGGATCCCATCCCATCCTATTGATCCCATCCTATCCAAATTCCACCCCATCCCATGGATCCCATTTCCCCATCCCATCCCATTATTCCATCCCATCCCATCACATCCCATCCCATCCCATCCCATCCCGTTATCCCATCCCATTATCCCATCCCATCCCCTGGTCCCATCCCATGGATCCCATCCCATCCCATAGATCCCATTTCATTCCATAGATCCCATCCCATGATCCCATCCCATGATCCCATCCCATGGATCCCATCCCATGATCCCACCCATCCCATCCCATCCCATCCCATCCCATCCCATCCCATCCCACCGATCCCATCCCATCCCATCCCTCCCGGATTCCCACCTTTCCTCGGGAACGCGATGAGCGACGTCTCCGAGCCCCCCTGGAGCCGGCAGTAGCCATCGATGAGGTCGGCCATGTTTTCCGCCTCGGCCAGCGACGACGTCTTGATCGCCAGCGACTTGGGAATGCCGGGATGGGGGGGTGGGATTGGGCTTCCCCCCTTCCCCCCGCTCCGCCAGCAATCCCAGTTTTCCCACAACCACCCTTCCCAGTATTCCGAGACACCCAGGACAACACCAAAGCGTTCCCGGGAAGAGGCGGCAACAGGGACATTCCCGATTTTTTGGGGACGGAGCTTCCAGCGAGTCCTGCCCGACCCGCAGGGAATCCCACTCGGCATTCCCGAAGGAATTCTCTCCCAGCTCCTCACCTGGGGGGTCCCGCTGAGCCCCAGCTGCAGCAGAGCCTGGCCGTCCTCCGCTCCGGAGCACCGGATGGATTTGACATCCCGGAATTCCGCCAGGCAGGTGGGCTGGGAAGGGGGGAATTCGTGGGGAATTCGATGGGCGGTGAGTTTAACCGCCGTGCCCAAGGCGGGAGCTCCCGATTCCCAGCCCCGGAATTCCCACCTTGGCGTCCTTGGTGGTCACCTGGCGGATGCCCCTGGGGCCGATGACCAGATCCACGGTGATGTTCCATCCTTGCTGGGGGCAGCAGCAGCGGGAGGGGATTTGGGATGAGGGGCATCCCAAGGCGGGGCCAGGCCCCATCCCAATCCCATCTCCACAAAATCCCAAGCCCGTCCTCCTCCCAGCTCCACCTCGCTCCACCCCATCCCGTCGCCACCCCCCATCTCCATCCCATCTCCATCCCATCCCATCCCATCCCATCCCATCCCATATCCCATTATCCCATTATCCCATTATCCCATTATCCCATTATCCCATTATCCCATCCCCACCTAACTCCAGCCCACCTCATCCCATATCCCGTATCCCATATCCCATATTCCACATCCCATATCCCCTATTCTGTATCCCATATTCCGTACCCCACATCCCATATTCCATATCCCATGTTCCATAGCCTATATCCCATATCCCAAATCCCATATCCTGTACCCCACATCCCATATCCCATATCCCATATCCTGTATCCCATCTCTCATATCTTGTATCCTATATTCTATATCCCACATCCCAAATCCCATATCCTGTACCCCACATCCCGTATCCCACATCCCATATCCCATATCCCATATCCCACATCCCATATCCCATATCCCATATCCCATATCCCATATCCCATCTCTCATATCATGTATCCCATATTCTATATCCCAAATCCCATATCCCGTATCCCATATCCCGCATTCCATATTGCATATCCCATATTCCGTATCCCATATCCCATATCTCATATCCCGTATCCTATGTTCCATGTTCCCTATCTCATATCCCATATCCCATATCCCATATCCCATATCCCATATCCCATATCACATATCCCATATCCCCAATCTCATATCTTGTATCCCATATTCCGTATCCCAAATCCCACATCCCCTATCGCATATCCCATATCCCATATCCCCTATCCCAAATCCCAGACCCCGTATCCCACATTCCCGTATCCCGTATCCCGTATCCCACATTCCTGTATCCCACATTCCCGTATCCCGTATCCCCTATCTCATATCCCATATCCCATATTCCGTAGCCCAAATCCCATATCCCCTATCCTATATCCCATATCCCAAATCCCATATCCCATATCCTGTATCCCATATCCCATATCCCATATCCCATATCCCATATCCCATATCCCATATCCCGTATCCTGTATCCCGTATCCCATATCCCATATCCCATATCCCGTATCCTGTATCCCGTATCCCATATCCCATATCCCATATCCCATATCCCATATCCCATATCCCATATCCCATATCCCCTATCCTGTCTCCCATATCCCGTACCCCATATCCTGTATCCTGTATCTCATATCACATATCCTATATTCTGTATCCCAAATCCGATATCCCATATCCCATATCCCATATCCCATATCCCACATCCCAAATCCCATATCCCATATCCCAAATCCCATATCCCATATCCCATATCCCATATCCCCTATCTCATATCCCTTACCCCAAATCCCAGACCCCATATCCCATATCTCGTATCCCATATCCCGTATCCTGTATCCCACATTCCCGTATCCCATATCCCATATCCCACATTCCCATATGCCACATTCCCGTATCGCGTATCCCACATTCCTGTATCCCACATTCCCATATCCCGTATCCCGTATCCCCCATTCCCATATCCCATATCCTATATCCCACATTCCTATATCCCGTATCCCATATCCCACATTCCCGTGTCCCACATTCCCGTCTCCCGTATCCCACATTCCTGTATCCCGTATCCCGTATACCATATCCCACATTCCCATATCCCGTATCCCGTAACCCACATTCCCGTATCCCACATTTCCGTATCCCACATTCCCGTATCCCACATTCCTGTATCCCATATCCCGTATCCCACATTCCCGTATCCCATATCCCATATCCCACATTCCTATATCCCGTATCCCGTATCCCACATTCCCGTATCCCACATTCCCGTATCCCGCATTCCCGTATCCCGTATCCCACATTCCCATATCCCACATTCCTGTATCCCACATTCCCGTATCCCGTATCCCACATTCCCGTATCCCATATCCCACCTTCCCGTATCCCACATTCCCATATCCCGCATTCCCATATCCCGTATCCCACATTCCCTTATCCCACATTCCCACATTCCCGTATCCCGTATCCCACATTCCCACATTCCCGTATCCCGTATCCCACATTCCCATATCCCCTATCCCGTATCCCGTGTCCCACATTCCCGTGTCCCGCATTCCCACATTCCCGTATCCCGCTGCCGGGCACGCACGACGAGCTGGCAGCGGAAGTTCTCCTGGTCGATGGGGGCGAAGGCGGCCAGGGTGTGCAGGAATTTCAGGATGCACTCCTCCTCCCGCAGGAGCGCGTACTGCTGGAACGTCTGCTGGATCATCTTCCGCAGCTGCCGCGGCTGCCGGGACACCCGCCGGGAATGGGACACGGGAACGCCGGGATGGGGGCGGGTGTGGGACACGGGAACGCCGGGATGGGGGTGGTGTGGGGTACGGGAACACCGGGATGGGGGCGGTGTGGGGTACGGGAATGCCGGGATGGGGGCGGTGTGGGATACAGGAACGCCGGGATGGGATGATGTGGGATATGGGAATGACGGGATGGACACGGCGTTGGATACGGGAACGCCGGGATGGGGATGGTATGGGATATAGGAATGCCGGGATGGGGGCGGTGTGGGGTACGGGAATGCCGGGATGGACACGGCGTTGGATACGGGAACGCCGGGATGGGGGCGGTGCGGGGTACGGGAACGCTGGGATGGACACGGCGTTGGATACGGGAATGCCGGGATGGGGATGGTATGGGATACGGGAATGCCGGGATGGGGGCGGTGTGGGATACGGGAACACCGGGATGGGGGCGGTGTGGGGTACGGGAATGCCGGGATGGGGGCGGTGTGGGATACAGGAACGCCGGGATGGGATGATGTGGGATATGGGAATGACGGGATGGACACGGCGTTGGATACAGGAATGCCGGGATGGGGATGGTATGGGATATAGGAACACCGGGATGGGATGGTGTGGGGTATGGGAATGCCGGGATGGGGGCGGTGTGGGATATAGGAACACCGGGATGGGGGCGGTGTTGGGTACGGGAATGCCGGGATGGGATGGTGTGGGGTATGGGAATGCCGGCATGGGGGCGGTGTGGGGTACGGGAATGCCGGGATGGGGGCGGTGTGGGGTATGGGAATGATGGGATAGACACGGCGTTGGATACAGGAATGCCGGGATGGGGATGGTATGGGATACGGGAATGCCGGGATGGGGGCGGTGTGGGATATAGGAACGCCGGGATGGGGGCGGTGTGGGGTACGGGAACGCGGGGATGGACACGGCATTGGATACGGGAATGCCGGGATGGGATGGTGTGGGGTATGGGAATGCCGGGATGGGGGCGGTGTTGGATACGGGAATGCCGGGATGGGGGCGGTGTGGGATACGGGAACGCCGGGATGGGGGCGGTGTGGGATACGGGAACACCGGGATGGGGGCGGTGTGGGGTACGGGAATGCCGGGATGGGGGCGGTGTGGGATACAGGAACGCCGGGATGGGATGATGTGGGATATGGGAATGATGGGATAGACACGGCATTGGATACAGGAATGCCGGGATGGGGGCGGTGTGGGATACGGGAATGCCGGGATGGGGGCGGTGTGGGATATAGGAACGCCGGGATGGGGGCGGTGTGGGGTACGGGAACGCTGGGATGGACACGGCATTGGATATGGGAATGCCGGGATGGGATGGTGTGGGGTATGGGAATGCCGGCATGGGGGCGGTGTTGGATACGGGAATGCCGGGATGGGGGCGGTGTGGGATACGGGAACACCGGGATGGGGGCGGTGTGGGGTACGGGAACACCGGGATGGGGGCGGTGTGGGGTACGGGAATGCCGGGATGGGGGCGGTGTGGGATACAGGAACGCCGGGATGGGATGATGTGGGATATGGGAATGACGGGATAGACACGGCGTTGGATACAGGAATGCCGGGATGGGGATGGTATGGGATATAGGAACACCGGGATGGGATGGTGTGGGGTATGGGAATGCCGGGATGGGGGCGGTGTGGGGTACGGGAATGATGGGATAGACATGGCGTTGGATATGGGAACGCCGGGATGGGATGGTGTGGGATATGGGAATGCCGGGATGGGGGCAGTGTGGGATATTGGAATGCCGGGATGGGGGCGATGTGGGATATGGGAACACCGGGATGGGGGCAGTGTTGGGTACGGGAATGCCGGGATGGGGGCGGTGTGGGATACGGGAACACCGGGATGGGATGATGTGGGATATGGGAATGACGGGATGGACACGGCATTGGATACGGGAACGCCGGGATGGGGGCGGTGTGGGATACAGGAACATCGGGATCGGATGGTGTGGGGTACGGGAATGCCGGGATGGGGATGGTATGGGATACAGGAATGCCGGGATGGGGGCGGTGTGGGGTACGGGAATGATGGGATGGGATGGGATGGTGTGGGGTATGGGAATTACGGGATGGACACGGCGTTGGATACGGGAATGCCGGGATGGGGGCGGTGTGGGATACGGGAACACCGGGATGGGGGCGGTGTGGGGTACGGGAATGCCGGGATGGGATGGTGTGGGGTATGGGAATGCCGGCATGGGGGCGGTGTGGGGTACGGGAATGCCGGGATGGGGGCGGTGTGGGGTATGGGAATGATGGGATAGACACGGCGTTGGATACAGGAATGCCGGGATGGGGATGGTATGGGATACGGGAATGCCGGGATGGGGGCGGTGTGGGATATAGGAACGCCGGGATGGGGGCGGTGTGGGGTACGGGAACGCGGGGATGGACACGGCATTGGATACGGGAATGCCGGGATGGGATGGTGTGGGGTATGGGAATGCCGGGATGGGGGCGGTGTTGGATACGGGAATGCCGGGATGGGGGCGGTGTGGGATACGGGAACGCCGGGATGGGGGCGGTGTGGGATACGGGAACACCGGGATGGGGGCGGTGTGGGGTACGGGAATGCCGGGATGGGGGCGGTGTGGGATACAGGAACGCCGGGATGGGATGATGTGGGATATGGGAATGATGGGATAGACACGGCATTGGATACAGGAATGCCGGGATGGGGGCGGTGTGGGATACGGGAATGCCGGGATGGGGGCGGTGTGGGATATAGGAACGCCGGGATGGGGGCGGTGTGGGGTACGGGAACGCTGGGATGGACACGGCATTGGATATGGGAATGCCGGGATGGGATGGTGTGGGGTATGGGAATGCCGGCATGGGGGCGGTGTTGGATACGGGAATGCCGGGATGGGGGCGGTGTGGGATACGGGAACACCGGGATGGGGGCGGTGTGGGGTACGGGAACACCGGGATGGGGGCGGTGTGGGGTACGGGAATGCCGGGATGGGGGCGGTGTGGGATACAGGAACGCCGGGATGGGATGATGTGGGATATGGGAATGACGGGATAGACACGGCGTTGGATACAGGAATGCCGGGATGGGGATGGTATGGGATATAGGAACACCGGGATGGGATGGTGTGGGGTATGGGAATGCCGGGATGGGGGCGGTGTGGGGTACGGGAATGATGGGATAGACATGGCGTTGGATATGGGAACGCCGGGATGGGATGGTGTGGGATATGGGAATGCCGGGATGGGGGCGGTGTGGGATATGGGAACACCGGGATGGGGGCGGTGTGGGGTACGGGAATGATGGGATGGGATGGGATGGTGTGGGGTATGGGAATTACGGGATGGACACGGCGTTGGATACGGGAATGCCGGGATGGGGGTGGTGTGGGATACGGGAACACCGGGATGGGGGCGGTGTGGGGTACGGGAACGCCGGGATGGGGGCGGTGTGGGATATGGGAACGCCGGGATGGGGGTGGTGTGGGGTACGGGAATGATGGGATGGGGATGGTATGGGATATGGGAACACCGGGATGGACACGGTGTTGGACACGGGAACACCGGGATGGGGGCAGTGTGGGATACGGGAATGCCGGGATGGGGGCGGTGTGGGATACGGGAATGCCGGGATGGGATGATGTGGGATACGGGAATGACGGGATGGACACGGCGTTGGATACGGGAATGCCGGGATGGGGGCGGCATGGGATACGGCAACAGCGGGATGGGGGCGGGGTCGGGTATGGGAACACCGGGATGGAGGTGGACACATGGACATAGGACCGAGGGTGGGGATAGGGACACACGGATACACGGATACACACGGACACACACGGACACACACGGACACACACGGACACGCATGGACACATGGACACACACGGACACACACAGACACACACGGACACACATGGACACACACGGACACACATGGACACACACAGACACACACGGACACACATGGACACACACGGACACACACGGACACACACGGACACACATGGACACATGGACACACATGGACACACACGGACACACAGGGACACACACGGACACACACGGACACACACGGACGTGCATGGACACATGGACACACACAGGGACACACACAGACACACACGGACACACACGGACACACACGGACGTGCATGGACACATGGACACATGGACACACACGGACATACACGGACACACAAGGACACACATGGACACGCATGGACACGCATGGACACATGGACACACACAGACACACACAGACACACAGGGACACACACGGACACACACGGACACACATGGACACACACGGACACATGGACACACGGACACACACAGACACACAGGGACACACACAGACACACACGGACACACACGGACACACGGACACACGGACACACACGGACACACGGACACACACAGACACACACGGACACACACGGACACACGGACACACGGACACACACGGACACACATGGACACACACGGACACACGGACACACACGGACACACACGGACACACACGGACACACACGGACACGCATGGACACACACGGACACACACGGACACATGGACACACACGGACACACACAGACACACACGGACACACACGGACACACACGGACACACACGGACACACAGGGACACGCATGGACACACACGGACACACACAGACACACACGGACACGCACGGACACACACAGAGACACAGGGACACACACGGACACACAGGGACACACACAGACACACACAGAGACACAAGGACACGCATGGACACATGGACACACACGGACACACAAGGACACACAAGGACACACATGGACACACACGGACACACATGGACACACATGGACACACACGGACACGCATGGACACATGGACACACACAGACACACACAGACACACAGGGACACACACGGACACACACGGACACACACGGACACACATGGACACACAGGGACACATGGACACACAGGGACACACACGGACACGCATGGACACATGGACACACATGGGCACACACGGACACGCATGGACACACGGACACACATGGACACACACGGACACACAAGGACACACATGGACACACATGGACACACATGGACACACGGACACACTCAAGGGCGTGGTCACGCGTGCCCCCAGGTGTCACACGCGTGTCACGCCCACGTGTCCCTCACCTTCAGGTTCTCCAGCATCTGGCTGGGGAAGAACAGGTCCAGCCCCACCTCCTTCCTGCGGGGCAGAGAATCCCGGGAATGTCAGCGGGAATTCCCATCCCGGCGACGCGGGCACCGCGCTGAGCGTGAGGGGGAGCCCGGAGTGCGGGAGAGGGGGCGGAGGGTTCCCGTCTTCATCTCCCAGGACGGGGAGGATGAGGAGATGAGGGAGGATGAGGAGGATGAGAAGTAGCAGGAGGATGAGGAAGATGAGGAAGATGAGGAGGATGAGGAGCAGCAGAAGGATGAGGAAGATGAGGAGGATGAGGAGGATGAGGAGGATGAGGAGGATGAAGAGCAGCAGAAGGATGAGGAGGATGAGGAGCAGCAGGAGAATGAGGATGAGGAAGAATGAGGAGGATGAGGAGTAGCAGGAGGATGAGGAAGATGAGGATGAGGAGGATGAGGAGGATGAGGAGCTGTGGGAGGATGAGGAGATGAGGGAGGGTGAGAAGATGTGGGAGGATGTGGAGATGTGGGAGGATGAGGAGGATGAGAAGCAGCAGGAGGATGAGGAGGATGAGGAGCCACAGGAGGATGAGGAGCAGTAGGAGGATGAGGAGGATGAGGAGCAGCAGGAGGATGAGGATGAGGAGGATGAGGAGGATGAGGAGCTACAGGAGGATGAGGAGGATGAGAAACTGGGAAGATGAGCAGCTGTGGGAAGGTGAAGAGCTACAGGAGGATGAGGAGCCACAGGAGGATGAGGAGCTGTGAGAAGATGAGGAGATGAGGGAGGGTGAGAAGATGTGGGAGAATGTGGAGATGTGGGAGGAGGAGGAGGATGAGGAGCTGAGGGAGGATGAGGAGCAGCAGAAGGATGAGGAAGATGAGGAGGATGATGAAGATGAGGACAATGAGGAGGATGAGGAAGATGAGGAGGGTGATGAGTAGCAGGAGGATGATGAAGATGAGGAGGATGAGGAGAATGAGGACGATGAGGAGGGTGATGAGTAGCAGAAGGATGATGAAGATGAGGAGGATGATGAAGATGAGGAGGATGAGGAGAATGAGGACGATGAGGAGTAGCAGGAGGAGGATGAGGAGGACAAGGAGGATGACGAGGATGATGAAGATGAAAAGGATGGGGAGAATGAGGATGATCAGGTGGAGGATGAAGATGAGAAGGACGAGGAGGACGAGGAATAGCAGGAGGAGGATGAGGAAGACGAGGAAGACGAGTAGGATGATAAAGATGAGGAGAATGAGGAGAATGAGGATGATCAGGAGGATGAGGAGTAGCAGGAGGAGGATGAGGAGGACAAGGAGGATGACGAGGATGATGAAGATGAAAAGGATGAGGAGAATGAGGATGAGCAGGTGGAGGATGAAGACGAGAAGGACGAGGAGGATGAGGAATAGCAGGAGGAGGATGAGGAGGACGAGGAGGATGAGGAGAATGAGGATGATCAGGAGGATGAAGAGGATGATGAAGATGAGGAGGATGAGGAGGACGAGGAGGATGGTGACGATGAGGAGGGTGAGGAAGGCCCTCAGCAGGTCCCCAGCCCCGGGCCGGACTCACTCCAGGAACTCGAAGTTGGATTTCTTGTCCAGCGCGTTCTGGGGCATGTCCTTGTAGAACCTCCTGGGGGACACGGGGACGGGGACGCCGGCCGGTGACACACGCCACCGTGGCCCGCGTGTCCCGCCATGTCCCCGTGTCCTTCCATGTCCCCACCACATGCCCCACCTTTCCATGTTCCCCATGTCCATCATGTCCCCCATGTCCCCATGTCCCTCCATGTCCCCACATCCCTCCATGTCCCCACGTCCCTCATGTACCCACATCCCCCACATCTCCCATATCCCCATGTCCCTCCATGTCCCCATGTCCCCCATGTCACCCATGTCCCCATGTCCCCACATCCCCCATGTCCACCATGTCCCACCATGTCCCTCATGTCCCTCTATGTCCCTCATGTCCCCCATGTCCCCTATGTCTCCCATGTCCCCAAATCCCTCATGTCCCCATGTCCCTCCATGTCCCCACATCCCCCACATCTCCCATGTCCCCATGTCCCTCCATGTCCCCATGCTCCCATGTCCCTCCATGTCCCCATGTCCCCATGTCCCTTCATGTCCCCTCATCCCCCATGTCCTCATGTCCCTCCCTGTCCCTCCATGTCCCTCCATGTCCCTCCATGTCCCCCATGTCCCTCCACATCCCCCATGTCCCCACGTCCCCCATGTCCCTCCATGTCCCCACGTCCCTCATGTACCCACATCCCCCACATCTCCCATGTCCCCATGTCCCTCCATGTCCCACCATGTCCCTCCATGTCCCCCATGTCCCCTATGTCCCACCATGTCCTCATGTCCTTCCATGCCCCCATGTCTCCCATGTCCCCTCATCCCTCCATGTCCCCCATGTCCCTCCATGTCCCCCATGTCCCCTCATCCCTCCATGTCCCCCATGTCCCTATGTCCCCATGTCCTTACGTGCCCCACACCCCCCATGTCCCCATGTCCCCTGTGTCCCCCATGTCCCTCATGCCCCCCATGTCCCCACCACATGCCCCACATCTCCATGTCCCCACATCCCCATGTCCCCCATGTCCCTCCATGTCCCTCCATGTCCCCCCATGTCCCCATGTCCCCCATGTCCTCCTGCCACCTCCAAAAGAGCTGGAACTTCCCTCCCCACCCCCACACGGACAGAAGGACACAGGGTCACAGGGACACTTGGGGACAAGGGACACGGGGACAGGGGAGACAGGGACACAAAGACACCGGGACAGTGGGACACATGGGGACAAGGGGACACAGGGACAGTGGGACGCATGGGGACAAGGGGACATAGGGACAAAATGACACAAAGACACAAGGACACAGGGCCAGGGGACACAAGGGGACACAGGGACAAAGCAACACAAAGACACAAGGACAGAAGAACACAGGGACAGTGGGACACAGCGGGACACAGCGGGACACAGGGGACACAGGGGACACAGGGCCAGGGGACACAAAAGGACACAAGAGGACACCAGGGGACACAAGGGGACACAGGGGACACCAGGGGACACGGGGACAAAACGACACAAAGACACAAGGACAGAAGAACACAGGGACAGTGGGACACAAGAGGACACCAGGGGACACGAGGGGACAAGGGGACACGGGGACACAAAGACACAATGACACAAAGATACAAGGACACAGGGCCAGGAGACACAAGGGGACAGCAGGGGACAGCAGGGGACACAGGGACAAAGCAACACAAAGACACAAGGACAGAAGAACACAGGGACAGTGGGACACAGTGGGACACAGGGGACACAAAGGGACACAGTGGGACACAGGGACACAACAACACAAAGACACAAGGACAGAAGAACACAGGGACAGTGGGACACAGTGGGACACAGGGGACACAAAGGGACACAGTGGGACAGAGGGACACAACGACACAAAGACACAAGGACAGAAGAACACAAGGACAGTGGGACACAGTGGGACACAGGGGACACAGGGGACACAGGGGACACAGGGGACACAGGGACACAATGACACAAAGACGCAAGGACACAGGGCCAGGAGACACAAGGGGACACAAGGGGACACAAGGGGACACGGGGCCAGGGGACACAAAAGGACACAAGAGGACAGCAGGGGACAGCAGGGGACACAGGGACAAAGCAACACAAAGACACAAGGACAGAAGAACACAGGGACAGTGGGACACAGTGGGACACAGGGGACACAGGGGACACAGGGGACACAGGGGACACAGGGCCAGGGGACACAAAAGGACACAAGAGGACACAAGAGGACACCGGGTGACACAAGGGGACAGCAGGGGACAGCAGGGGACACAGGGACAAAGCAACACAAAGACACAAGGACAGAAGAACACAGGGACAGTGGGACACAGTGGGACACAAGGGGACACAGGGGACACAGGGGACACAGGGGACACAGGGACACAATGACACAAAGACGCAAGGACACAGGGCCAGGAGACACAAGGGGACACAAGGGGACACCGCGGGGACACAAGGGGACACAAGGGGACACAAGGGGACACGGGGCCAGGGGACACAAAAGGACACAAGAGGACAGCAGGGGACAGCAGGGGACACAGGGACAAAACGACACAAAGACACAAGGACAGAAGAACACAGGGACAGTGGGACACAGTGGGACACAGGGGACAGCAGGGGACAGCAGGGACAGAACAACACAGAGACACGAAGACACAAGGACAGAAGGACACAGGGACAGTGGGACACAAGGGGACACCAGGGGACACGAGGGGACAAGGGGACACGGGGACACAGGGACACAATGACACAAAGATACAAGGACACAGGGCCAGGAGACACGAGGGGACAGCAGGGGACAGCAGGGGACGCCAGGGGACAGCAGGGGACACAGGGACAAAATGACACAAAGGACACAAGGACAGAAGAACACAGGGACAGTGGGACACAAGGGGACACAGGGGACACAAAGGGACACAGTGGGACAGAGGGACACAACGACACAAAGACACAAGGACAGAAGAACACAGGGACAGTGGGACACAGTGGGACACAGGGGACACGAGGGGACACAGGGGACACAAAGGGACACAGTGGGACAGAGGGACACAACGACACAAAGACACAAGGACAGAAGGACACAGGGACAGTGGGACACAAGAGGACACCAGGGGACACGAGGGGACAAGGGGACACGGGGACACAGGGACACAATGACACAAAGATACAAGGACACAGGGCCAGGAGACACGAGGGGACAGCAGGGGACAGCAGGGGACACAGGGACAAAGCAACACAAAGACACAAGGACAGAAGAACACAGGGACAGTGGGACACAGTGGGACACAGGGGACACAAAGGGACACAGTGGGACAGAGGGACACAACGACACAAAGACACAAGGACAGAAGAACACAGGGACAGTGCGACACAAGAGGACACCAGGGGACACGAGGGGACTAGGGAACACGGGGACACAAAGACACAATGACACAAAGATACAAGGACACAGGGCCAGGAGACACGAGGGGACAGCAGCGGACAGCAGGGGACAGCAGGGGACATAGGGACAAAGCAACACAAAGACACAAGGACAGAAGAACACAGGGACAGTGGGACACAGTGGGACACAGGGGACACAGGGGACACAGGGGACACAGGGGACACAGGGCCAGGGGACACAAAAGGACACAAGAGGACACAAGAGGACACCGGGTGACACAAGGGGACAGCAGGGGACAGCAGGGGACACAGGGACAAAGCAACACAAAGACACAAGGACAGAAGAACACAGGGACAGTGGGACACAGTGGGACACAGGGGACACAGGGGACACAGGGGACACAGGGGACACAGGGACACAATGACACAAAGACGCAAGGACACAGGGCCAGGAGACACAAGGGGACACAAGGGGACACAAGGGGACACAAGGGGACACGGGGCCAGGGGACACAAAAGGACACAAGAGGACAGCAGGGGACAGCAGGGGACACAGGGACAAAACGACACAAAGACACAAGGACAGAAGAACACAGGGACAGTGGGACACAGGTGACACAAGGGGACACAAGGGGACACAGGTGACACAGCAGGGGACACAGGGGACACAGGTGACACAAGGGGACACAGGGGACACAAGGGGACACAGGGGACACAGGGGACACAGCAGGGGACACAGGGGACACAGGTGACACAAGGGGACACAGGGGACACAGGGGACACATCAGGGGACACAGGGGACACAAGGGGACACAAGGGGACACAGGGGACACAGGGGACACAGCAGGGGACACAGGGGACACAAGGGGACACAGGGGACACAGCAGGGGACAGCAGGGGACACGGGGGACAGGGCCAGGCGTACCTGAGCTCGAGGCAGCCCAGCTGCAGCGCCATGCCCTCGCTGACCTTGCTGGCGTAGCTCTGCATGTACTCACTGCGGAGCTGGGGGACACCGCGGGGACACCGGGGACACCGCGTCACCGCGGGGACACCGGGGACAGCAGGGGACACCGCGTCACCGCGGGGACACCGGGGACACTGCGTCACCGCGGGGACACCGCGGACAGCAGGGGACACCGGGGACACCGCGTCACCGCGGGGACACCGCGGGGACGCTGCGTCACCACGGGGACACCGGGGGCAGCAGGGGACACCGGGGACACCGCGTCACCACGGGGACACCGGGGACAGCAGGGGACACCGCGTCACCGTGGGGACACCGGGGACACTGCGTCACCGCGGGGACACCGCGGACAGCAGGGGACACCGGGGACACCGCGTCACCGCGGGGACACCGCGGGGACACTGCGTCACCACGGGGACACCGGGGGCAGCAGGGGACACCGCGTCACCGCGGGGACACCGGGGACAGCAGGGGACACCGGGGACACCGCGTCACCGCGGGGACACCGCGGGGACGCTGCGTCACCACGGGGACACCGGGGGCAGCAGGGGACACCGGGGACACCGCGTCACCGCAGGGACACCGGGGACAGCAGGGGACACTGGGGACACCGCGTCACCGCAGGGACACCGGGGACAGCAGGGGACAGCCAGGACACCCAGGGACACCGCGGGGACACCGGGGACACCGCGTCACCACGGGGACACCGGGGGGACACCGGGGAAACCGGGGGGACATCGGGGACACCGCGTCACCATGGGGACACCGTGGGGACACCGGGGACACCGCGTCACTGCAGGGACACCACAGGGACACCAGGGACACCGGGGGGACATCGGGGACACCGCGTCACTGCGGGGACACGGCGGGGACACCGGGGACACCGCGTCACTGCAGGGACACCACAGGGACACCGGGGACACCGGGGGGACACCGGGGACACCGCGTCACTGCGGGAACAGCACGGGGACACCCAGGACACCGGGGACACCACAGGGACATTGGGGACACCGCGTCACCGCGGGGACACCGTGGGGACACCGGGGACACCGCGTCACCGCGGGGACACCGCAGGGACATTGGGGACACCACGTCACCATGGGGACACCGCGGGGACACCGGGGACACCGCGTCACCGCTGGGACACCGGAGGGACATTGGGGACACCACGTCACCATGGGGACACCGCGGGGACACCGGGGACACCGGGGGGACATCGGGGACACCACGTCCCCGCTGGTACACCGTGGGGACACCGGGGACACCGGGGACACGGGGGACACCCAGGGACACCAGGGGGACACTGGGGACACCGTGTCACCGCGGGGACACCGCGGGGACACCGCGGGGACACCGGATCACAGCGGGGATACCGGAGACAGCAGGGGACAGCCAGGACACCCAGGGACAGCGCAGGGACACCGGGGTCAGCAGGGGAGACCGGGGACATTGGGGACACTGTGTCACCACAGGGACACCGTGGGGACACCGGGGACACTGGGGACACCAGGGACACCGGGGTCAGCAGGGGAGACCGGGGACATTGGGGACACTGTGTCACCACAGGGACACCGTGGGGACACCGGGGACACTGGGGACACCAGGGACACCGGGGTCAGCAGGGGAGACCGGGGACAGCAGGGACAGCGCGTCACCGTCACTGCAGGGACACCGGGGGGACACCGGGGACACCGGGGGGACATCGGGGACACCGGGGACACTGGGGACACCCAGGGACACCAGGGGGACATCGGGGACACCGGGGTCAGCAGGGGAGACCGGGGACAGCAGGGACAGAGCGTCACCGTCACTGCAGGGACACCGGGGGGACATCGGGGGACATCTCAAGTCCCTGGGTGTCCCAGCATGTCCCTGGACATCCCGGGATGTCCCTGGATGTCCCAGGACGTCCGTGGGTGTCCCTGGGTGTCCCAGGATGTCCCAGAATGTTGCTGGATGTCCCTGGATGTCCCTGAACGTCCCTGGATGTCCCAGGATGTCCCAGGATGTCCCTGGAAATCCCTGGGTGTCCCAGGATGTCCCAGGATGTCCCTGGAGGTCCCTGGAGGTCCCTGGATGTCCCAGGATGTCCCAGGACATCCCGGGATGTCCCAGGATGTCCCAGAACGTCCCTGGATGTCCCTGGGTGTTCCAGGATGTCCCAGAATGTCGCTGGATGTCCCTGGGTGTCCCTGGATGTCCCTGGACGTCCCTGGATGTCCCAGGATGTCCCAGGATGTCCCTGGAAATCCCTGGGTGTCCCTGGATGTCCCAGCATGTCCCTGGATGTCCCTGGATGTCCCTGAACATCTCTGGATGTCCCAGAATGTCGCTGGATGTCCCTGGATGTCCCTGGGTGTTCCGGGATGTCCCTGGGTGTCCCAGGATGTCCCTGGGTGTCCCTGAACGTCCCTGGGTGTCCCAGGATGTCCCAGGATGTCCCAGGACATCCCTGGACATCCCTGGACGTCCCTGGATGTCCCTGGATGTCCCTGGGTGTCCCTGGATGTCCCAGCATGTCCCTGGATATCCCTGGATGTCCCTGGTCGTTCCTGGATGTCCCTGGACGTCCCTGGGTGTCCCTGGGTGTCCCAGGAAGTCCCTGGATGTCCCTGGGTGTCCCTGGTTGTCCCTGGGCGTCCCAGGATGTCCCAGGACATCCCTGGACATCCCTGGACATCCCAGGAAGTCCCTGGATGTCCCAGGATGTCCCTGGGTGTTCCAGGAAGTCCCTGGATATCCCTGGATGTCCCTGGTCGTTCCTGGATGTCCCTGGATGTCCCTGGACGTCCCTGGGTGTCCCAGGAAGTCCCTGGATGTCCCTGGGTGTTCCAGGAAGTCCTTGGATGTCCCTGGATGTCCCTGGACGTCCCTGGGTGTCCCAGGATGTCCCTGGGCGTCCCAGGATGTCCCAGGACATCCCTGGACATCCCTGAACGTCCCTGGGTGTCCCAGGATGTCCCAGGATGTCCCAGGACATCCCTGGACATCCCTGGATGTCCCTGGATGTCCCTGGATGTCCCTGGGTGTCCCTGGATGTCCCAGCATGTCCCTGGATATCCCTGGATGTCCCTGGTCGTTCCTGGATGTCCCTGGACGTCCCTGGGTGTCCCTGGATGTCCCAGGATGTTCCTGGATGTCCCTGGGTGTCCCAGGACATCCCTGAACATCTCAGGATGTCCCAGCATGTCCCAGGATGTCCCAGGACGTCCCAGGACGTCCCTGGATGTCCCTGGACATCCCTGGATGTCCCAGAATGTCCCTGGGTGTCCCAGGACGTCCCTGGTCATCCTTGGATGTCCCTGGACATCCTGGATGTCCCTGGACGTCCCTTCTGGCCATTCCCAGCAGCAGGACGGGGCCACCACCGCCACCCCAAGGGTGACAAAACCTTGGAATCTCGGGAATCTCGGGATTCTCGGGAATCTCGGGAATTTTGGGAATTCTGGGGCCGTAGAGGGGACGCTGGAGCAGCCCTGACCTGCTGGTAGAAGTAGAGCAGCGTGGTCCGGTCCTCCTTGAAGCGCTCCATGAAATCCTCCGGCAGGTACCGGATCTGGAGGTCGTACCTGGACAAAGCCATCCGCGTCCCTGTCACCTCCTGAGGGACATCCCACTGTCCCCAACACCTCCTGAGGGACATCTCCGTGTCCCTGTCACCTCCAGAGTGACATCCCAGTGTCCCTGTCACCTCCTGAGGGACATCCCACTGTCCCCAACACCTCCTGAGGGACATCCCAGGGTCCCCAACACCTCCTGAGGGACATCCCAGTGTACCTGTCACCTCCAGAGTGACATCTCCATGTCATTGTCACCTCCAGAGCGACATCCCAGTGTCCCCAACACCTTCTGAGGGACATCCCTGTGTCCCCAACACCTCCTGAGGGACATCTCCATGTCCCTGCCACCTCCTGAGGGACATCCCAGTGTCCCCAAACACCTCCTGAGGGACATCTCTGTGTCCCTGTCACCTCCAGAGGGACATCCCAGTGTCCCCAACACCTCCTGAGGGACATCCCTGTGTACCCAACCCCTCCTGAGGGACATCCCAGTGTCCCCAACACCTCCTGAGGGACATCTCCGTGTCCCTGTCACCTCCAGAGTGACATCCCAGTGTCCCCAACACCTCCTGAGGGACATCCCAGTGTACCTGTCACCTCCAGAGTGACATCTCCATGTCATTGTCACCTCCAGAGCGACATCCCAGTGTCCCCAACACCTCCTGAGGGACATCTCCATGTCCCTGCCACCTCCTGAGGGACATCTCCATGTCCCTGCCACCTCCTGAGGGACATCCCAGTGTCCCCAAACACCTCCTGAGGGACATCCCAGTGTCCCCAACACCTCCTATGGGACATCTCTGTGTCCCCAGCACCTCCTGAGGGACATCCCAGTGTCCCCAAACACCTCCTGAGGGACATCCCAGTGTCCCTGTCACCTCCTGAGGGAGGTCCCAGTGTCCCCAACACCTCCTGAGGGACATCTCCATGTCCCTGCCACCTCCTGAGGGACATCCCAGTGTCCCCAACACCTCCTATGGGACATCTCTGTGTCCCCAGCACCTCCTGAGGGACATCCCAGTGTCCCCAACACCTCCTGAGGGACATCTCCGTGTACCTGTCACCTCCAGAGTGACATCTCCATGTCATTGTCACCTCCAGAGTGACATCCCAGTGTCCCCAACCCCTCCTGAGTGACATCCCAGTGTCCCCAACACCTCCTTCGGGACATCTCCATGTTCTTGTCACCTCCACTGTGACATCTCCCTGTCCCTGTCACCTCCACAGTGCCACCTCATGTCCCTGTCACCTCCAGAGTGAAATCTCTGTGTCCCCAACACCTCCTGAGGGACACCTCCATGTCCCTGTCACCTCCAGAGTGACATCCCAGTGTCCCCAACCCCTCCTGAGGGACACCTCCGTGTCTGTCACCTCCATAGTAACATAGTGTCCCCAACACCTCCTGAGGGACACCTCCATGTCCCTGTCACCTCCACAATGCCACCTCCACGTCCCTGTCACCTCCTGAGGGACACCTCCACGTCCCTGTCACCTCCACAGTGACACCTCCGTGTACCCAACACCTCCTGAGGGACACCTCCATGTCCCTGTCACCTCCAGAGTGACATCCCAGTGTCCCCAACCCCTCCTGAGGGACACCTCTGTGTCTCTGTCACCTCCATAGTAACATCACATTGTCCCCAACACCTCCAGAGTGACACCTCCATGTCCCTATCACCTCCGTGTCCCTGTCACCTCCTGAGGGACATCCCAGTGTCCCCAACACCTCCTGAGGGACACCTCCATGTCCCTGTCACCTCCTGAGTGACATCCCAGTGTCCCCAACACTTCTGGAGGGTCACCGCTAGGTGCTTGTCACCTCCAGAGTGACATCCCAGTGTCCTTGTCAATTCCTGAGTGACACCTCCATGTCCCTGTCACCTCCACAGTGACACCTCTGTGTCCCCAACACCTCCTGAGGGACATCTCCATGTCCCTGTCACCTCCTGAGGGACACCTCCACATCCCTGTCACCTCCAGAGCCATTCCAGTTTCCCCAACATCTCCACAGTGCCACCTCCACATCCCTGTCACCTCCACAGTGCCACCTCCACGTCCCTGTCACCTCCAGAGTGACACCTCCATGTCCCTGTCACCTCCACAGTGACACCTCCACGTCCCCAACACCTCCTGAGGGACATCTCCATGTCCCTGTCACCTCCAGAGTGACATCCCAGTGTCCCCAACACCTCCAGAGTGACACCTCCACGTCCCTGTCACCTCCAGAGTGACACTTCGCGTCCCCAACCCCTCGGCCCTTGCCACCGCGAGGATTTCGGGGCGCACGGGGGGTGGGGGGGACACGGCCCCACCTCCACTCGGCTTCCAGGTGGAGGCACTCGTATTTCTCCTGGACCTCTCCCACCGTCAGCTCGGGGTGCAGCCAGTGGACCTCGTCCGACTTGACGTGCTTGAGCCGCAGGCCGTAGCACTCGGACAGACGGACGTCCGGCCCGATCCGCCCGCTCAGCAGGATGGACCGGATCACCTCCTGGGAAAAAAAAAAAAAAGGGGGAATCGTGGGATGGTTTGGGTTGGGAAAGGAGCTCCAGACCCATCCCGGCGCAACGCCGCCAGCCGAGGGCGAGACAACATTTCCTGGGACGCTGCCCAGGGATTCGCTGGGAATTCCAGCCCAGCCGGGAATTCCTTCCCATGATCCCCAAAATCCCAAGCTCCCCTTTCCCACTGGAAGCCATTCCCTGGCTCCTCCAGCCCTTCCCCAAATTCCAGCTCTCCTTTCCCTCTGGAAAAGGCTCCAAGGATTCCCTGGATCCTTCCCCGATCCAGCTGCACATTCCCAGCTCTCCCAGCCTGGCATTGGATCCAGCCCCATCCCAACTCCTCTTTGAGAACAAATTTTGGGATCCATGGGCTTCACTGGGAACTCGGGACTCCAGGAAAGGATCTCCCTTCCCTTTTCCATCCCCCAAATCCCATAAAAACCCCTCAGGATGGATCCTGAGTGTCCTTGATCCCAGAATCCCGGAATGGTTTGGATGGGATCCATGGGCCTTCAATCCCATCCCAGGGACACTTCCCACGATTCCAGGCTGATCCAAATCCACCCTTGGACACTGCCAGGGATCCAGGGATTCTCTGGGAATTCCAGCCCAGCCGGGAATTCCTTCCCAAGATCCCAATATCCCAAGCTCCCCTTTCCCACTGGAAGCCATTCCCTGGCTCCTGGCCCTCCAGCCCTTCCCCAAATTCCAGCTCTCCTGGAGCCCCTTTGGGATCGGGAAGCGGCTCCGAGGATTCCCTGGATCCTTCCCTGATCCAGCTGCACATTCCCAGTTCTCCCAGCCTGGGACTGGATCCATCCCCATCCCGATTCCTCTTTTTGAGAAGGAATTTGGGGATCCAGGGGCTTCACTGGGAATTCGGGACTCCAGGAAGGGTCTCCCTTCCATTTTCCATCCCCCAAATCCCATAAAAACCCCTCAGGATGGATCCTGAGTGTCCTTGATCCCAGAATCCCAGAATGGTTTGGGATGGGATCCATGGAACTTCAATCCCATCCCAGGGACACTTCCCACGATCCCAGGCTGATCCAAATCCACCCTTGGACACTGCCAGAGATCCGGGGATTCTCTGGGAATTCCAGCCAGGCCAGGAATTCCTTCCCAAGATCCCAAAATCCCAAGCTCCCCTTTCCCACTGGAAGCCACTCCCTGGCTCGTCCAGCCCTTCCCCAAATTCCAGCTCTCCTTTCCCTCTGGAAAAGGTTCCAAGGATTCCCTGGATCCTTCCCCGATCCAGCTGCACATTCCCAGCTCTCCCAGCCTGGCATTGGATCCAGCCCCATCCCAACTCCTCTTTGAGAACAAATTTCGGGATCCATGGGCTTCACTGGGAACTCGGGACTCCAGGAAGGGTCTCCCTTCCCTTTTCCATCCCCCAAATCCCATAAAAATCCCTCGGGATGGATTCCTGAGTGTCCTTGATCCCAGAATCCCGGAATGGTTTGGGATGGGATCCGTGGACCTTCAATCCCATCCCAGGGACACTTCCCACGATCCCAGGGTGATCCAAACCCACCCTTGGACACTGCCAGGGATCCAGGGATTCTCTGGGAATTCCAGCCCGGCCGGGAATTCCTTCCCAAGATCCCAAAATCCCAAGCTCCCCTTTCCCACTGGAAGCCATTCCCTGGCTCCTCCAGCCCTTCCCCAAATTCCAGCTCTCCTTTCCCTCTGGAAAAGGCTCCAAGGATTCCCTGGATCCTTCCCCGATCCAGCTGCACATTCCCAGCTCTCCCAGCCTGGCATTGGATCCAGCCCCATCCTGATTCCTCCTGGAGAAGGAATTTTGGGATCCAGGGGTTTCACTGGGAATTGGGGACTCCAGGAAGTTTCTCCATTCCCTTTTCCATCCCCAAATTCCATAAAAATCCCTTGGGATGGATTCCTGAGTGTCCTTGATCCCGGAATCCCAGAATGGTTTGGGTGGGAGCGGACCTCAAAACTCATCCAGCCCAAAATTCCCAACTTTTCCATCCTTGGGTTCTCCTCAACCTCTTGGGAAACGCGGCTGGAAGGAGCCGATCCAGCCCTGGGTTGGCCAATCCCAGCACCAAACTCCCAATCCCAGCCCCAAATTCCCAATCCCAGCCCCGAATTCCCAATCTAGCCCTGAATTACCAATCCCAGCCCTGAATTCCCAATCCCAGCCCTGAATTCATAATCCCAATCCCAAATTCCCAATCCCAATCCCGAATTCCCAATCCCAGCCCCAAATTCCCAATCTAGCCCCAAATTCCCAATCCCAACCCCAAATTCTCAATCCCAGTGATGAATTCCCAATCCCAGTCCCAAATTCTCAATCCCAGCCCCAAATTCCCAATCCCAGCCCCGAATTCCCAATCCCAGCCCTGAATTCATAATCCCAATCCCAAATTCCCAATCCCAATCCCGAATTCCCAATCCCAGCCCCAAATTCCCAATCTAGCCCCAAATTCCCAATCCCAACCCCAAATTCTCAATCCCAGTGATGAATTCCCAATCCCAGTCCCAAATTCTCAATCCCAGCCCCAAATTCCCAATCCCAGCCCCGAATTCCCAATCACAGCCCCGAATTCCCAATCTCAGCCCCAAATTCCCAATTCCAGCCCCAAATTCCCAATCCCAGTACTGAATTCCCAATTCCAGCCCTGAATTCCCAATCCCAGCCCCAAATTCCCAATCCCAGCCCTGAATTCCCAATCCCAGCCCTAAATTCCCAATTCCAACCCTGAATTCCCATTCCCAGCCCCGAATTCCCAACCCCAGCCCTAAATTCCCAATCCCAGCCCCAAATTCCCAATCCCAGCCTCAAATTCCCAATCCCAGCCATGAATTCCCAATCCCAGCCATGAATTCCCAATCCCATCCCTGAATTCCAAATCCCATCCCTGAAATCCCAATCCCAGCCCTGAATTCCCAATCCCAGCCTCGAATTCCCAATCCCAGCCATGAATTCCGAATCCCAGCCCTGAATTCCAAATCCCAGCCCTTAATTCCCAATCCCAGGCCTGAATTCCCAATCCCAGCCCCGATCCCGCCCTTTCCCCACCTACCCGGATCTCCGTGGCCACGGAGCACTTGACCAGCTTGAAGTTCTTGCCCAGGTTGAAGCTGTTGCTGTAGAAGCAAACCTTGAGGATCCGCGTCTCCTCCTTATCCCAATCCCGATCCCAATCCCGATCCCGATCCGTGTCCGGCGTCCCCATGGCCTCCAGGGTCCCGGAAAGGCTGCGGGAGGAGCTGCTCCGGGGGCGTCCGAGGGGCTCGGGAATGGCGGTCATCCTCAGGAGAGCCGGGGCGTTAGGAGCGGAGCATCCCTTCCCTGCGGGGAACGACGGCGCCGTGGGATCGGGATGCGTCGGAAGGGTGGGGAAGGGGAAAAAGGGGAAAAAGGGAAAGGGGGAAAAGGGGAAAAGGAAAGGGGAAAAGGGAAAGGGGGGAAAGGGGAACGGGGGAAAAGGGGAAAAGGTGGAAAGGGGAAAAAGGGGGAAAGGGGGAAAAAGGGAAAAGGGGAAAAGGAAAGGGGAAAGGGGAAAGGGGAAAGGGGGAAAAGGGGAAAAAGGGAAAAGGGGAAAAGGAAAGGGGAAAGGGGGAAAAGGGGAAAAGTGGAAAAGGGGAAAAGGGGAAAAGGGGAAAGTGAAATGGGGAAAAGTGAAAGGGAAAATGAAAAAGGCAAAAGGGAAAGGGAAAGGGAAAAGGGGGAAAGGGGGAAAGGGGAAAAGGGGAAAAGGGAAAGGGGGAAAAGTGAAATGGGGAAAAAAGGGGAAAAGGGGAAAAGGGGAAAAGGGGAAAAGCGAAGGGGAAAATGGAAAAGGAAAGGAAAAAGGGGAAAAGGGGAAAAACAGGAAAAGGAAAGGGCAAAGGGAAAGGGGAAAAGTGAAAAGGAGAAAAGAGGAAAAGGAAAAGGGAAATGGAAAGGGGGAAAGGAGGAAAAGGGGAAAAGGGGGGAAAGTGGAAAAGGGGAAAGTGAAAAGGGGAAAAGTGAAAGAGAAAATGAAAAGGGCAAAAGGGAAAGGGAAAGGGAAAGGGAAAGGGAAAGGGAAAGGGAAAGGGAAAAGGGAAAAGGGAAAGGGAAAAGGGAAAAGGGGAAAAAGGAAAGGGGGAAGAAGGAAAAGGAGAAAAGGGGAAAAGGGGAAAAGGGGAAAGGAAAAGGGGAAAGGCGAAAAGGAAAGGGAAAGGGAAGGGGAAAGGAAAGGGAAAGGGAAAGGGAAAGGGAAAGGGAAAGGGAAATGGAAAGGGAAAGGGAAAGGGAAAGGGGGACACTTAGGGACATCTCCGTGTCCCTGTCACCTCTAGAGTGACATCTCCCTGTCCCCTCCAGAGTGACACCTCCATGTCCCCAGCACCTCCAGAGTGACATCACATTGTCCCCAACACCTCCTGAGGGACATCTCCCTGTCCCTGTCACCTCCTGAGGGACATCTCTGTGTCCCTGTCACCTCCTGAGGGACATCCCAGTGTCCCCAACACCTCCTGAGGGACATCTCTGTGTCCCTGTCACCTCCTGAGGGACATCCCAGTGTCCCCAACACCTCCTGAGGGACATCTCTGTGTCCCTGTCACCTCCTGAGGGACATCCCAGTGTCCCCAACACCTCCTGAGGGACATCTCTGTGTCCCTGTCACCTCCTGAGGGACATCCCAGTGTCCCCAACACCTCCTGAGGGACATCTCTGTGTCCCTGTCACCTCCTGAGGGACATCTCCGTGTCCCTGTCACCTCCACAGTGCCACCTCATGTCCCTGTCACCTCCAGAGTGACATCTCCATATCCCTGTCACCTCCACAGCAACAACCCCACATCCCTGTCACCTCCACAGTGACACCTCCATGTCCTGTCTCCTCCAGAGTGACATCTCCATGTCCCTGTAACGTCCACAGTGACACCTCCGTGTCCCTGTCACGATCACAGTGACACTTTCATATCCACGTCACCACCACGGTGACACCTCCATCTCCTTGTCACCTCCAGAGTGACACCTCCATGTCCCTGTCGCCTCCACAGTGACACCTCCAAGTCCTTGTCACCTCCAGAGTGACACCCCCGTGTCACTGTCACCTCCAGAGTGACACCTGCATGACCCTGTCACCTCCAGACCAACACCCCCATGTCCCTGTCACCTCCATAGTGACACTTCCATGTCTCTGTCATATCCACAGTGACATTTCCATGTCCGTGTCACCACCATGGTGACACCTCCATGTCCTTGCCACCTCCAAACTGACACCTCCAAGTCCCTGTCACCTCCTGACTGACATGTCCAAGTCCCTGTCACCTCCTGACTGACATGTCCAAGTCCCTGTCACCTCCAGAGTGGCACCTCCATGCCCCTGTCACCTCCCCAGTAACACCTCCACATCCCGGTCACGTCCACAGTGATACCTGCATGTCCCTGTCACCTCCAGTGTGACACTTTCATGTCCCTGTCACGATCACAGTGACAATTCCATGTCCCTGTCACCTTCAGAGTGACACCTCCATGTCCCTGTCACCTCCACAGCGATACCTCCAAGTCTCTGTCACCTCCAGAGTGACACCTCCATGTACCTGTCACATCCACAGTGACACTTCCATGTCCGCATCACCACCATGGTGACACCTCCATGTCCTTGTCACTTCCAAACTGATACCTCCATGTCCCTGTCACCTCCAGAGTGACACCTCCAAGTCCTTGTCACCTCCAAACTGACACCTCCGAGTCCCTGTCACCTCCAGACTGACATGTCCAGGTCCCTGTCACCTCCACAGCGGTACCTCAATGTACTCGTCACCACCAGTGTGACACTTTCATGTCCCTGTCACCTCCAGAGTGACACCTCCATGTCCCTGTCACCTCCAAAACATCTCCATGTCCTTATCACCACCAGGGTGACACCTCCACGGCCCTGTCACCTCCAGAGTGACACCTCCATGTCCTTGTCATTTCCACAGTGACAATTTCATGTCCGCGTCACCACCATGGTGCCACCGCCATGTCCTTGTCACCTCCACAGTGACACCTCCATGTCTTTGTCACCACCATGGTGACACCTCCATGTCCCTGTCACCTCCACAGTGACACCTCCATGTCCTTGTCACCTCCGAACTGACACCTCCATGTCTTTGTCACCACCATGGTGACACCTCCATGTCCCTGTCACCTCCACAAGGAGACTTTAATGTCCCTGTCACCTCCAGAGTGACACCTCCATGTCCCTGTCATGTCCACAGTGACACTTCCATGTCCTCGTCACCATCATGGTGACACCTCCAAGTCCCTGTCACCTCCCCAGTGACATCCCCGTGTCCTTGTCACTTCCAAACTAACACCTCCATGTCCTTGTCACCTCCCCAGTGCCACCTCTATGTCCTTGTCACCTCCCCAGTGACACCCCCATGTCCCTGTCACCTCCACAGTGCCACCTCCATGTCCTTGTCACTTCCAGAGTGACACTTTCATGTCCCTGTCAGTTCCATAGTGACACCTACGCGCCCTTGTCACCTCCAGAGTGGCATGTCCACGTCCCTGTCACCTCCACAGTGACACCTCCATGTCCCCATCAGCACCTCCACATCCTTGTCACCTCCAAACTGACACCTCCTTGTCCCTGTCACCTCCAGAGTGACACTTCCATGTCCTTGTCACCTCCAAACCTCCACTTCCATGTCCCTGTCACCTCCCCAGTGACAACTCCAAGTCCCTGTCACCTCCACAAGGACACTTTAATGTCCCTGTCACCTCCCGAGTGACACCTCCATGTCCTTGTCACATCCAAACCGACATCTCCATGTCCCTGTCACCTCCACAGTGACACTTCCATGTCCGCGTCACCACCTCAGTGACACTTCCATGTCCTTGTCACTTCCAAACACACCGCCATGTCCCTGTCACCTCCAGAGTGACACCTCCATGCCCCTGTCACCTCCCCAGTAACACCTCCACATCCCTGTCACGTCCACAGTGATACCTGCATGTCCCTGTCACCTCCAGAGTGACATCTCCACGTCCTTGTCACGATCACAGTGACACTTTCATGTCCACGTCACCACCACGGTGACACCTCCATCTCCTTGTCACCTCCATAGTGACACTTTCATGTCCTCATAACCACCATGGTGCCACCTCCACGTCCCTGTCACCTCCACAGTGACATCCCCGTGTCCTTGTCACTTCCAAACTGACACTTCCATGTCCCTGTCACCTCCACAGTGCCACCTCCACGTCCTTGTCGCATCCACAGTGACAGCTCCATGTCCACGTCACCACCATGGTGACACCTCCACATCCTTGTCACCTCCAGATTGACATCTTCATGTCCTTGTCACCTCCAGAGTGACACCTCCAAGTCCTTGTCACCTTCAGAGTGACATGTCCATGTCCCTGTCACCTCCACAGTGACACCTCCATGTCCCTGTCACCTCCACAGCAACACATCCCTGTCCCTGTCACCTCCAGGGTGACACATCCCTGTCCTTGTCACCTCCAGAGTGACACCTCCCTGTCCCTGTCACCTCCCCAGGGCCACCTCCATGTCCCTGTCACCCTCAGGGTGACACTTTCACGTCCCTGTCACTTCCAGAGTGCCACCTCCATGTCCCTGTCACCTCCAAACTGACACCTCCACGTCCTTGTCATTTCCACAGTGACACCTCCAAGTCCTTGTCACCTCCCCAGTGCCACCTCCATGTCCCTGTCACCTCCACAGCAACACATCCCTGTCCCTGTCACCTCCCCAGTGCCACCTCCATGTCCCTGTCACCCCCAGGGTGACACTTTCATGTCCCTGTCACCCCCAGGGCACCCCCACCCTGACTCAGATCCATTGTCCCCTTCATTTTCCGAGGGGATAAAAACCGCCCAAAATCCCAAACCCAAAACAAAAAATTTCCCTGCGGCCGAAGGCGACCCAGCTCCGATCCTCCCATCCCAGAAAATCCTGGCATGAGGCTCTTGGACCATCCAGAGGGATCCCAAATTTTGGGATCCAAAGGGATCCCAAATCCCGCTATTCCCGAGGTTTTTTGGGCTCCAGGGATTTTCCCCCCGGGTTGGATTTCGCAGCCCTCAGCTCACGCCAGGCCCCGGGGAGCAAAGGTGCGGCGGAGCCTCTGGAATGTGGAATTCCGCGCGTGGAATTCCGCATCCGGAGCCTCTGGAATGTGGAATTCCGCATCCGGCGGCTCCTGGATCCCGGCCCGGAGGAGCTCAGGTTAACGATTAAACCTCCAGGAACCGCCAGGAACCGGAGCCATTCCAGAGGGGAGCACGGGCTGGGAGAGCTGGGAATGTTCACCCGGATCGGGGAAGGATCCAGGGAATCCTCGGAGCCGCTTCCCGATCCCAAAGGGGCTCCAGGAGAGCTGGAATTTGGGGAAGGGCTGGAGGGCCAGGAGCCAGGGAATGGCTTCCAGTGGGAAAGGGGAGCTTGGGATTTTGGGATCTTGGGAAGGAATTCCCGGCTGGGCTGGAATTCCCAGAGAATCCCCGGATCCCTGGCAGTGTCCAAGGAAAGGTTGGATCACCCTGAGGTCATGGGATTGAAGATCCATGGATCCCATCCAAACCGTTCCGGGATTCTGGGATCAAGGACACTCAGGATCCATCCCGAGGAATTTTTATGGGATTCGGGGGATGGAAAAGGGAAGGGAGAAACTTCCTGGAGTCCCGAATTCCCAGTGAAGACCCTGGATCCCAAAATTCCTTCCAAAAGAGGTGTCAGGATGGGGCTGGATCCAATGCCAGGCTGGGAGAGCTGGGAATGCACAGCTGGATCGGGGAAGGATCCAGGGAATCCTTGGAGCCGCTCCCCGATCCCAAAGGGGCTCCAGGAGAGCTGGAATTTGGGGAAGGGCTGGAGGGGCAGGAGCCAGGGAATGGCTTCCAGTGGGAAAGGGGAGCTTGGGATTTTGGGATCTTGGGAAGGAATTCCCGGCTGGGCTGGAATTCCCAGAGAATCCCTGGCAGTGGCCAAGGAAAGGTTGGATCACCCCGATGTCATGGGATTGAAGATCCATGGATCCATTCCCAAACCATTCTGGGATTCTGGGATCAAGGACACTCAGGATCCATCCCGAGGGATTTTTATGGAATTTGGGGATGGAAAAGGGAAGGGAGACCTCCCTGGAGTCCCAAATTCCCTGTGAAGCCCCTGGATCCCAAAATTCCTTCTCAAGTCGGGATGGGGATGGATCCAATCCAGGAGATCTGGAGAGGGATTTGAGAAAAGGGCCTGGAATGCCAGGACAGGGAACGGCTCCCACTGCCAGAGGGTCGGGATTTGGGGATTTTGGGATCTTGGGAAGGAATTCCCGGCTGGGCTGAAATTCCCAGAGAATCCCTGGGAATGTCCAAGGGTGGATTTGGATCACCTTGGGATCATGGAAGCGTCGGGATTGGACTGGGATGGGATTTAGGGTCCCGTTTTGGGATCTTTTCATTCTCTGTTTTTTTTTTTTTTTTTAATTCACCTCCGTGTTTTGGTTTTTTTTTTGGGGTTTTTTTTTGGGGGGGGTGGGGTTTTGGTTTTTTTTTTTAGGTTTTTTTTGGAGGGTTAGGGGTTTTTTTGGGGTTTTTTGGGTTTTTTTTTTGGGGGGGTTGGTTTTTCTTTGGAGGGGTTAGGGGTTTTTTTGGGTTTTTCGGGGGTTTTTTGGGTTTTTTTTTGGGGGGGTGGGGTTTGGTTTTTTTTTTTTTTTTAGTTTTTTTTTGGAGGGTTAGGGTTTTTTTGGGTTTTTTTGGGGTTTTTTTTTTGGGGGGGGTTGGTTTTTTTTTGGGGGGGGGTTAGGGTTTTTTTTGGGGGTTTTTTTTTGGGGGGGGTTTTGGGGGGGGGGTTTGGGATTTTTTTTCCCCCCTCTCCCCCATTTTTCCCTCATTCCCAGCCCCATTCCAGCTGGCAACGACCCCAAATCCAACCACGGGAATGGGGATGATTTTTAGGGAATGTGGGACAAAAAGTTTCCCATTTATGGGATTTTTTTTTTCAATCTCCCCCATTTTTCCCTCATTCCCAGCCCCATTCCAGCTGGGAATGACCCCAAATCCAACCATGGGAACGGGGATGATTTTTAGGGAATGTGGGACAAAAAATTTTCCATTTATGGGGTTTTTTTTCTCCTCTCCTCCACTTTTCCCTCATTCCCAGCCCCATTCCAGCTGGGAACGACCCCAAATCCAGCCACGGGAACTGGGATGATTTTTAGGGAATCTGGGACAAAATTTTTCCATTTATGGGGTTTTTCCCCCCCTCTCCCTCATTTTTCCCACAATCCCAGCCCCATTCCAGGTGGGAACGACCCCAAATCCAACCACGGGAATTGGGATGATTTTTAGGGAATGTGGGACAAAAAATTTCCATTTATGGGGATTTTTTTTCCCCCTCTCTCCCACTTTTCCTTCATTCCCAGCCCCATTCCAGCTGGGAACGACCCCAAATCCAGCCCCGGAAACGAGGATGATTTTTAGGGAATGTGGGACAAAAAAATTTCCATTTATGGGGTTTTTTTCCCTCTCCCCCACTTTTCCCTCATTCCCAGCCCCATTCCAGCTGGGAACGACCCCAAATCCAGCCATGGGAACTGGGATGATTTTTAGGGAATGGGGGACAAAAATTTTCCATTTATGGGGTTTTTTTTCCTCCCTCTCTCCCATTTTTCCCTCATTCCCAGCCCCATTCCAGCTGGGAATGACCCCAAATCCAACCACGGGAATGGGGATGATTTTTAGGGAATGTGGGACAAAAATTTTCCATTTATGGGATTTTTTTTTCCCTCTCCTCCATTTTTCTCTCAATCCCAGCCCCATTCCAGGTGGGAACGACCCCAAATCCAGCCCCGGGAACTGGGATGGTTTTTAGGGAATGTGGGACAGAAAATTTTCCATTTATGGGGAATTTTTTTTCCCTCTCCCCCATTTTTCCCTCATTCCCAGCCCCATTCCAGCTGGGAACGACCCCAAATCCAACCACGGGAACTGGGATGGTTTTTAGGGAATGTGGGACAAAAAAATTTCCATTTATGGGATTTTTTTTTTTCAATCTCCCCCATTTTTCCCTCATTCCCAGCCCCATTCCAGGTGGGAACGACCCCAAATCCAACCACGGGAACGGGGATGATTTTTAGGGAATGTGGGACAAAAAAAAATCCATTTATGGGGTTTTTTTCCCCCTTTCCCCCATTTTTCCCTCAATCCCAGCCCCATTCCAGGTGGGAATGTCCCATGGCTGGATGTCCCCTGCGTGTCCCCGTCCCGACCGGGGGGGATCCTGGCTGGGAACGGGGATCCCATGGAAAATCCCAAGGAGAATTCCCAACAGCACCTCCATGGGGACACCGAGGGACACCGAGGGACACCGTGGGACATCGAGGGACACCGAGGGACATCGAGGGACACCGAGGGACATCGAGGGACATCAGTGTCCCCTCAAAGCCCGAAGGGGACACGTGGGACAATCCCGTCCTTCCCACCAACCCCCACTTCCCCAATCCCAAATTCTCCCCCCCTTTTTCCACACTTGGTGACATCCCGACACCCCCCCCCAAAATCTGTCGCCGTCCCCAAGCCGTGTCACCTCCCCTCCGCCTTGGGGACACATCCCAGGGCTCCCCGTGACGCAACCGCGGGGACACGGAGGAAACGAAACCGAGCCCGGCGCTGCCACCGCCGTCCCCCTTCCCTGCCCCCCCCGCCACCGCCACCGCCGCTCCGTGTCCCCTCGTGTCCCCCCCGGTGCCACCACCCCCAGCTCCTGTCGCCTCCTCCCGACGGTGACACCGGCAAAGTCCCCTCGGGGGCCCGGGGCCACCTCCCGGCACCAGGAAGTCGCCCCGGTGGCTCGCGGGGAAGTTCGCCTCCCCGCCCGGTGTCGCCTCGCCAAGCCCAGACCCCGGGTGGTGGCACCTCGGTGACAACTTTGAGGTGTCCCCCCCCGTCCCCCCCCCCCTTCCCACCCCACCGGGGAATTCTCCGGGATGAGTTTTCCCGGGATCCGCCCCCCTTCCCCCGCGCCCCGCCAGGTGAGCGGCTGGCGGCGTCCCGGCGGGATTTCCCGGGATGCGCGAATTCCCGGGATGCGCGAATTCCCGGGAGGCGAGCGGCGCTTACCGAGGGGGTCCCCGCTTCTGTCGCCGCAGTGGCCCCGCGGTAGCCCCGCGGTGGCCCCGGGCTGGCCCCGCTGTCGCCGCTGTCGCCGCGCCGAGAGCGCGCCGGCGGCGCTTCCTGCTGTGACTGACACGGGTGCGCAGAGGGACCGGCACCCGGCACCCGGCACCGGAACCGGCACCGGCACCGGCACCGGGACCCGGTACCTGGCACCGGGACGCGGAAGCGGCACCTGGGACCGGGACCCAGAACCCAGCACCCAACAGCGGCACCGGCACCGGGACCCGGGACGCGGACCCGGCACCTGACACCGGCACCCGGCACCCGGCACCGGGACCGGGACCCAGAACCCAGCACCCAACAGCGGCACCGGCACCAGCACCGGGACCCGGTACTCGGCACCCGGCACCGGCACCGGCACTCGGCACCCGGTACCTGGCACCGGGACGCGGACCCGGCACCTGACACCGGCACCCGGCACCGGGACCGGGACCCAGAACCCAGCACCCAACAGCGGCACCCGGCACCGGCACCCGGCACTCGGCACCGGAACCGGCACCGGCACCGGCACCGGGACCCGGACCCGGTACCGGGACCAAGACCCAGAACCCAGCACCCAACAGCGGCACCCGGCACCGGCACCCGGCACTCGGCACCGGAACCGGCACCGGCACCGGCACCGGGACCCGGACCCGGTACCGGGACCAAGACCCAGAACCCGACACCCGGCACCGGAACCGGCACCGGGACCCGGCACCCGGCACCCGGCACCCGGCACCCGCACCCGGCACCGGAACCGGCACCGGCACCGGGACCCGGACCCAGCACCCAACAGCGGCACCGGCGCCGGGACTCAGAACACAGCACCCGGCACCGGAACCGGCACCGGGACCAAGACCCAGAACCCAGCACCCGACAGCGGCACCGGCACCGGCACCCGGCACCCGGCTCCAGGACCGGGACCCAGAACCCAGCACCCGGCACCGGAACCGGCACCGGGACCAAGACCCAGAACGCAGCACCCGGCACTGAGACCAGCACTGGGACCCAGGACCCAGGACCCAGAACCCAGCACCCGGCACCGGAACCGGCACCGGCACCGGCACCCAGCTCTGGGACCAGGACCCAGAACACAGCACCTGGCACTGGAACCGGCACCGGGACCCAGAACCCAGCATACAGCACCGGAACCGGCACCGGCATTGGCACTGGGACCCAGACCCAGAACCCAGCACCTGGCGCCGGAACCGGCACTGGAACCGGGACCAGGACCGGGACCCGGCACCGGGACCGGGACCCAGAACATAGCACCCGGCACCGGAACTGGCACCTGCACTGGCACCGGGACCAAGACCCAGAACCCAGCACCCGACACCGAGACCCAGAACCCAGCACCCTGCACCAGGACCGGCACCGGGACCCAGAACCCAGCACCCGACACTGGAACCAGCACCGGTACCCAGAACCCAGCACCTGACAACGGCACCGGGACCCAGAACCCAGCACCCGACACCGGGACAGAGACCCAGAACCCAGCACCCGACAGTGGAACCGAAACCGACACCGGTATTGGGACCAGAACCAGGACCAAGAACAAGGACCCAGCACTTGACACCGGTATCAGGACCAGAACCGGGACCAAGAACCAGGACCCAGCACCCAACACCGGTATTGGGACCAGAACCAGGACCAAGAACCAGGACCCAGCACCTAACACTGGTATTGGGACCAGAACCAGGACCAAGAACCAGGACCCAGCACCCAACACCGGTATTGGGACCAGAACCAGGACCAAGAACCAGGACCCAGCACCCAACACCGGTATTGGGACCAGAACCAGGACCAAGAACCAGGACCCAGCACCTAACACTGGTATTGGGACCAGAACCGGGACCAAGAACCAGGACCCAGCACCCAACACCGGTATTGGGACCAGAACCAGGACCAAGAACCAGGACCCAGCACCCAACACCGGTATCAGGACCAGAACCGGGACCAAGAACCAGGACCCAGCACCCAACACCGGTATTGGGACCAGAACCAGGACCAAGAACCAGGACCCAGCACCTAACACCGGTATCAGGACCAGAACCGGGACCAAGAACCAGCACCCAGCACCCAACACCGGTATCGGGACCAGAACCAGGACCAAGAACCAGGAGCCAGCACTTGACACTGGTATTGGGACCAGAACCAGGACCAAGAACCAGGACCCAGCACCCAACACTGGTATTGGGACCAGAACCGGGAACCAGCACTTGGCAGTGGTATTGGGACCAGAACCAGGACCAAGAACCAGGACCCAGCACCCAACACTGGTATTGGGACCAAGAACCAGGACCCAGCACCCAACACTGGTGTTGGGACCAGAACCAGGACCAAGAACCAGGACCCAGCACCCAACACTGGTGTTGGGACCAGAACCAGGACCAAGAACCAGGACCCAGCACCCAACACTGGTATCGGGACCAGAACCAAGACCAAGAACCAGGAGCCAGCACTTGACACCGGTATTGGGACCAGAACCGGCACCAAGAACCGGGACCCAGCACCCAACACCGGTATCAGGACCAGAACCAGGACCAAGAACTTGGGCCCAGCACCCAACACCGGTATTGGGACCAGAACCGGCACCAAGAACCGGGACCAAGAACTTGGGCCCAGCACCCAACACCGGTATTGGGACCAGAACCGGGACCCAGCACCCAACACTGGTATCGGGACCAGAACCGGGACCAAGAACCAGGAGCCAGCACTTGACACCAGTATTGGGACCAGAACCGGCACCAAGAACCGGGACCCAGCACCCAACACTGGTATCAGGACCAGAACCAGGACCCAGCACCCAACACTGGTATTGGGACCAGAACCAGGACCAAGAACCAGGACCCAGAACCCACACCGGTATTGGGACCAGAACCAGGACCAAGAACCAGAAGCCAGCACCCCACACCGGTATTGGGACCAGAACCGGGACCCAGCACCCAACACCGGAACCAGCACCAGGACCAGCTCTGGCACCAACCAGGACGCTCCTGGTGCCACTGGAATTCCCATTCTGCTCCAAACCCCAAATCCTGGATCCCGCCGGGTGGGCATGGAATGTGGGAATTCTGCAGGAGTTTTGGGGATGTGGGACTTTCCCCGTGGGATTGGGGTGTGGGAATTCTGCAGGAATTTTGGGAATGACCTGGGACTCACCCCGGCCACCCTGGAGCTCATCCCCTCATTCCTGCATCCAAACCGGAGCCATCCAGCTGGATCCTGGCTCCATCCTGGGAAAACCAAATCCCGGGAGCAGGGAGCCGATCCCGGGCTGAGTCACCATTCCCGGATTCGAGCCCTTCCTGATCCATGCAGGAATTCCAGGGACTCACGGGATCCCATTTCCCAGGGAACAGCCAGGAATGGGCCCCCACAGCACCCAAACCAGTGAATTCCCACTGGATAAACTGGGAATGGGAATGGGAATGGGAATGGGAATGGGAATGGGAGATCCTCAAGGGATCATCCATAGGGATCCGACCGCCCTGACGCGCTCGGAATTCCGGAATGGTTTGGGTGGGAAAAGACCTGAAATCCCATCCCATTCCAATCCTGACACCTCCCCGATCCCAGGGTGATCCCAACCTTTCCTTGGACATTCACAGGGATCCAGGGATTCTCTGGGAATTCCAGCCCAGCCAGGAATTCCTTCCCAAATTCCCCAAAATCCCAAAATCCCGACCCTCTGGCAGCGGGAGCCATTCCCTGCCCTGGCATTCCAGGCCCTTTTCCCAAATCCCTCTCCAGCTCTCCTGGATTGGATCCAGACCCATCCTGACTCCTCTCTGGGAAGGAATTTTGGGATCCAGGGGCTTCACTGGGAATTCGGGACTCCAGGAAAGGGTCTCCCTTCCCTTTTCCATCCCCAAATCCCATAAAAATCCCTCGGGATGGATCCTGAGTGTCCTTGATCCCAGAATCCCGGAATGGTTTGGGTGGGATCCATGGAACTCCAATCCCATCCCAGGGACACTTCCCACGATCCCGGGGTGATCCAAATCCACCCTTGGGCACTGCCAGGGATCCGCGGATTCTCTGGGAATTCCAGCCCAGCCGGGAATTCCTTCCCAAGATCCCAAAATCCCAAGCTCCCCTTTCCCACTGGAAGCCACTCCCTGGCTCGTCCAGCCCTTCCCCAAATTCCAGCTCTCCTTTCCCTCTGGAAAAGGCTCCAAGGATTCCCTGGATCCTTCCCCGATCCAGCTGCACATTCCCAGCTCTCCCAGCCTGGCATTGGATCCAGCCCCATCCCCCCCTCTCCTAAGGGATCCCAAAATTCTTTCCTATTCCAAGGAAACCCCCAAGGCAGCTGAAAACATTCCCAGGATTTCCTGGATCCCGTTGAATTCTTGCCCATCGTGCTGTGGGGTTATTCCCCACTCCCGGCTGTTATTCCACCTTTTCCAGAGTGGGAAAACATCGGAGTGGCTGAGGTTGGGAGCAAGGCCCAGATCCCAACTTCCCAAATCCCAAATTCTCAAATCACAACTTCCCTGTATCCCATTGCCTCCCACATCCAAACTTCCCAAATCCCAACTTCCCGAATCCCATCTTCAACTTCCCTGCATCCCATCGCTTCCCAAATCCCATCTTCCCAAATCCCAGCTTCCCAAATCCCATCGTCTCCCAAATCCCAGCTTCCCAAATCCCAGCTTCCCAAATCCCATCGTCTCCCAAATCCCAGCTTCCCAAATCCCAGCTTCCCAAATCCCAGCTTCCCAAATCCCATCGTCTCCCAAATCCCAGCTTCCCAAATCCCAGCTTCCCAAATCCCAACTTCCCAGTATCCCACTGCTTTCCAAATCCCAAGCCTTCCCACATACCACCTGCATCCCATTTTCCCTGCATCCCATTTTCCCATGTTTCCCACCTCCCCCTCCATCCCATTTTCCCTGCATCCCATTTTCCCTGCTTCCCATATTCCCTGCTTCCCATCTCCTCTCCTTCCCAGCTCCACCTGCATCCCATCTCCTTGTGCTCCACGTTCTTCCCTGCATCCCATTTCCCCTGCATCCCATTTTTCTTGTATCCCATTTTCCCTGCTTCCCATTTTCCTGTGCTCCCATCTCCTCTTTCATCCCATTTTCCCAGTTTCCCATCTCTCCCTGCCTCCCATTTCCACCTGGATCCCATTTTCCCTGCATCCCATCTCCTCTTGCATCCCATTTTTCCCATGTTTCCCACCTCCCCATAGATCCCATTTTCCCTGCTTCCCATTTCCTCCTGTATCCCATTTTCCCTCCTTCCCATCTCCTCTCCTTCCCATTTTCCCTGCATCCCATTTTCCCAAGTTTCCCACCTCCCCCTGGATCTCACTTTCCCTCCTTCCCATTTTCCCATTTTCCCATTTCCCCTGCATCCCATCTCCTCCAGCTCCCCACTTTTCCATGCATCCCATTTTTCCTGTATCCCATTTTCCCTGCATCCCATCTCTCTTTTATCCCATTTTCCCTGCATCCCATTTTCCCTGCATCCCATTTCCCCCGTTTCCGATCTTCCCCTCTATCCCATCTCCTCCAGCTCCCTGATTTTCCATGCTTCCCATTTTCCCTGCATCCCGTTTTCCCTGCATCCCGTTTTCCCTGCCTCCCACCTCCCCCTGCATCCATTTTTCCCGTGCTCCCATCTCCTCTTTCATCCCATTTTCCCAGTTTCCCATCTCTCCCTGCCTCCCATTTCCCCCTCGATCCCATTTTCCGTGTATCCCATCTCTCTGCTATCCCATTTTCCCATGTTTCCCACCTCCCCCTGGATCCCATTTTCCATGCTTCCCATTTCCCCCTGTATCCCATTTTCCCTCCTTCCCATCTCCTCTGCTTCCCACTTTCCCTCCTTCCCATTTTCCCATGTTTCCCATTTTTCTGATATCCCATTTTCCCTGCTTCCCATTTCCTCCTGTATCCCATTTTCCCTCCTTCCCATCTCCTCTCCTTCCCATTTTCCCTGCATCTCATTTTCCCAAGTTTCCCACCTCCCCCTGGACCCCACTTTCCCTCCTTCCCATTTTCCCATTTTCCCATTTCCCCTGCATCCCATCTCCTCCAGCTCCCCACTTTTCCCTCCATCCCATTTTTCCTGTATCCCATTTTCCCTGCCTCCCATCTCTCTTTTATCCCATTTTCCCTCCTTCCCATTTTCCCTCCATCCCATTTCCCCCGTTTCCCATCTTCCCCTCTATCCCATCTACTCCAGCTCCCTGATTTTCCATGCTTCCCATTTTCTCTGCTTCCCATTTTCCCTGCATCCCGTTTTCCCTGCCTCCCACCTCCCCTGCATCCCATTTTCCCATGCATCCCATCTCCTCTTTCATCCCATTTTCCCAGTTCCCATCTCTCCCTGCCTCCCATTTCCACCTTGATCCCATTTTCCCTGCATCCCATCTCCTCTTTCATCCCATTTTCCCAGTTTCCCATCTCTCCCTGCTTCCCATTTCCCCCTGCATCCCTTTTTCCGTGTATCCCATCTCTCTGCTATCCCATTTCTCCCATGTTTCCCACCTCCCCCTGTATCCCATTTTCCCTCCTTCCCATCTCCTCTCCTTCCCATTTTCCCTGCATCCCATTTTCCCTGCATCTCATTTTCCCAAGTTTCCCACCTCCCCCTGTATCCCACTTTCCCTCCTTCCCATTTTCCCATTTTCCCTGCATCCCATCTCCTCCAGCTCCCCACTTTTCCCTCCATCCCTTTTTCCCTGTATCCCATTTTCCCTGTATCCCATTTTCCCCTGTATCCCATTTTCCCTGCTTCCCATCTCCTTTTGCTCTCTGTTTTTCCCTGCATCCCATTTCCACCTGCGTCCCATTTTTCCTGCTTCCCATCTCTCTTTTATCCCATTTTCCCACACTTCCCATTTTCCCTGCATCCCATTTTCCCAAGTTTCCCACCTCCCCCTGTATCCCATTTTCCCTGCTTCCCATTTCCCCCTGCATCCCATTTTCCCTCCTTCCCATCTCCTCTCCTTCCCATTTTCCCTGCATCCCATTTTCCCAAGTTTCCCACTTACCACTGTATCCCATTTTCCCTGCATCCCATCTCCTCTTGCATCCCATTTTTCCCATGTTTCCCACCTCCCCCTGTATCCCGCTTTCCCTCCTTCCCATTTTCCCATTTTCCCTGCATCCCATCTCCTCTGGCTCCCCACTTTTCCATGCATCCCATTTTCCCTGTATCCCATTTTCCCTGTTTCCCATCTCCTTCTGCTCCCCGTTTTTCCCTGCATCCCATTTCCACTTGTGTCCCGTTTTCCCTGCTTCCCATCTCTCTTTTATCCCATTTTCCCACACTTCCCATTTTCCCTGCTTCCCATTTCCCCCTGTATCCCACTTTCCCTGCTTCCCATCTCCTCCAGCTCCCCACTTTTCCATGCTTCCCATTTTCCCACTGTATCCCATTTCCCCTGCATCCCATCTCCTCTGGCTCCCCACTTTTCCATGCATCCCATTTTCCCTGTATCCCATTTTCCCTGTTTCCCATCTCCTTCTGCTCCCCGTTTTTCCATGCATCCCATCTCCTCCTGCATCCCATTTTCCATCTATCCCATTTTCCCATGTTTCCCACCTCCCCATAGATCCCATTTTCCCTGCTTCCCATTTCCCCCTGTATCCCACTTTCCCTGCCTCCCATCTCCTTTTGCTCTCTGTTTTTCCCTGCATCCCGTTTTCCCTGCTTCCCATTTTCCCATTTTCCCTGCATCCCATCTCCTCCAGCTCCCCACTTTTCCATGCATCCCATTTTTCCTTTTCCCCCTTCTTTCCCCTCATCCCCTCGGGAGCCGCTTCCCAGGAATCCGACCTTTTCCCGGGAATCCGCCCCCGGCCGGGAGCGCTGCCGGGAATCCCACGCACGGGAATGACTCAGGATCAGGGAGAACAGGGGAGGAACTCTGCGTTCCCGATATTCCCGGTGTTCCCAAGCCGGGATGGGATCGGGCCCGACCATCTGGGAAGGAAAAGCTCTCCAGATGTCCTGGAATTCCGGGATGGAAGCTTTCAGGTGGATCCTCAATCCCACTTTTTTTTGTTGTTTTTTTTGGCTGTCGGGATCGTGATTCCCGATCCATAAAACCTCCGGAGTTCCGGCTGTCTGATCCCAGCCTCGTCATTCCCAGCCCTGCAGCCAATCCCAGGAATTCCATGGGATCCCAGGCATTCCATGGGATCGAGGGAGGGGAGGGCGCTGCGTCCTCCCCACAGGGAAAATTCCCAAATTTCAGGGAATTTTTCCCAGTTTTCCAAATTATTCCCTCTTATCCCCATCCCGATGGACATTTTGGCCATTCCGGCTGCTCCAGCCGGGAGCGATCCCAGGAAAAGGCATCCCAAAGCATCCCAGGGCTTTGGAAAATCCCAAATCCCGAATTTTTCAGGCCAGAAAAGAAGGAATTCCCACCTGGCCCCACCCCGCCTGTTCCCTGCCCAAAAATGATCCGGGAAAAATTTGGGAATTCATTTTCCATCCTGTGCTGACCCGGGGATTGAGATCCCAAGGCTCTGCCAAGGTGCCAAATTCCCAAATCATGGATGATCCACGAATTCCCATGTGTCCATCACTCCCACCTGTCCATCATTCCCATATTCCCATCATTCCCATATTCCCATCATTCCCAGATATCCCACATTCAGAAATATCCATCATTCCCATATTCCCATCATTCCCATCATTCCCAGATATCCCACATTCAGAAATATCCATCATTCCCATATTCCCATCATTCCCATATTCCCACCATTCCCATTTTCCCATCATTCCCACAGATCCTCATTTTCACATTCCCATCACTCCCATGTGTCCATCATTCCCATTTTCCCACATTCCCATCATTCCCACGTATCCCTCATTCCCAGATTCCCATCATTCCCATTTTCCCATCATTCCTGTGTGCTCCTCATTCCCACATTCCCATCATTCCCATGTATCCATCATTCCCATTTTCCCACATTCCCATATTCCCATCATTCCCACAGGTCCATCATTCCCATATTCCCATCATTCCCGTATTCCCATCATTCCCATGTGTCCATCACTCTCATATTCCCATCATTCCCATTATCCCATCATTCCCACATTCCCATCATTCCCATGTATCCATCATTCCCATTTTCCCACATTCCCATCATTCCCATTTATCAATCACTCCCATATTCCCATCATTCCCACTTTCCCATCATTCCCATTTTCCCATCATTCCCACATATCCCTCGTTCCCATATTCCCATCATTCCCATGTGTCCATCATTCCCACTTTCCCATCATTCCCATATTCCCATCATCCCCATATTCCCATCATTCCTGTGTATCCCTCATTCCCACATATCCCTCATTTCCATGTGCCCATCATTCCCATATTCCCATCATTCCCAAGTATCCCTCATTCCCATATTCCCATCATTCCCATGTGCCCGTCACTCTCATATTCCCATCACTCCCAATATTCCCATCATTCCCACATTCCCATCATTCCCATGCGTCCATCATTCCCATTTTCCCATCATTCCCACATACCCCTCATTCCCACATTTCCATCATTCCCATATTCCCATCACTCCCAATATTCCCATCATTCCCATATTCCCATCATTCCCATATTCCCATCATTCCCACATATCCATCATTCCCATTTTCCCATCATTCCCACATACCCCTCATTCCCATATTCCCATCATTCCCATATTCCCATCACTCCCAATATTCCCATCATTCCCATTTTCCCATCATTCCCATGTATCCATCATTCCCAAATTCCTATCATTCCCACATACCCCTCATTCCCATTTTCCCATCATTCCCATATTCCCATCACTCTCAATATTCCCATCATTCCCATTTTCCCATCATTCCCATGTATCCATCATTCCCATATTCCCATCATTCCCATGTGTCCATCATTCCCATTTTCCCATCATTCCCATTTTCCCATCATTCCCATCATTCCCACAGGTCCATCATTCCCATATTCCCATCATTCCCGTATTCCCATCATTCCCATGTGTCCATCACTCTCATATTCCCACCATTCCCATTTTCCCATCATTCCCACATATCCGTCATTCCCATTTTCCCATCATTCCCATTTTCCCATCATTCCCAGGAATGTGTCCATCTTTCCCACATTCTCATCATTCCCACATGTCCATCACTCCCAATATTCCCATCATTCCCATGCATCCATCATTCCCATATTCCCATCATTCCCATGTGTCCATCGATGTCATATTCCCACCATTCCCATATTCCTATCATTCCCACATATCCCTCGTTTTTATATTCCCGTCATTCCCATTTTTCCATCATTCCCACATATCCCTCGTTTTCATATTCCCATCATTCCCATGTGTCCATCATTCCCACATTCCCATCATTCCCATTTATCAATCATTCCCATATTCCCATCATTACCACATTCCCATCATTCCCAGATATCCATCATTCCCATGGATCCCTCATTCCCATATTCCCATCATTCCCAAGTATCCCTCATTCCCATATTCCCATCATTCCCATGTGCCCGTCACTCTCATATTCCCATCACTCCCAATATTCCCATCATTCCCACATTCCCATCATTCCCATGCGTCCATCATTCCCATTTTCCCATCATTCCCACATTCCCATCATTCCCATGTGTCCATCATTCCCATTTTCCCATCATTCCCACATACCCCTCATTCCCACATTTCCATCATTCCCATATTCCCATCACTCCCAATATTCCCATCATTCCCATATTCCCATCATTCCCATATTCCCATCATTCCCACATATCCATCATTCCCATTTTCCCATCATTCCCACATACCCCTCATTCCCATATTCCCATCATTCCCATATTCCCATCACTCCCAATATTCCCATCATTCCCATTTTCCCATCATTCCCATGTATCCATCATTCCCAAATTCCCATCATTCCCACATACCCCTCATTCCCATATTCCCATCATTCCCATATTCCCATCACTCCCAATATTCCCATCATTCCCATTTTCCCATCATTCCCATGTGTCCATCATTCCCATGTATCCATCATTCCCATCATTCCCATCATTCCCATCATTCCCATGTATCCATCATTCCCACATTCCCATCATTCCCATCATTCCCACATTCCCATCATTCCCATCATTCCCACGTGTCCCGCATCAATCCCCTAATCCCAAAATCCCCTTCTTTACCTAAAATCCCATTCCCGCTTTTTTTCCCCGGGAACCTTTCCCAGCCCATTCCCACTTGGAACAATCCCAAATCAAACAACTCCTCGACATTCCCGCTTTTCCGGCCTCAATCCCGGGCTGGAAAAGGTTGGATTGCACCTGGAGAACCCCGGAGACCCCAAAGCCGGGATTGGGATCTTGGCCTCTGTTTTCCTGGGATGTAACAACTCCACCCCTCCAAATATCCTGGTTTTCCCGGGAATCCTGGAATTCCAGCATTTCCTTCCCTCTGGAAACATCCCAGCCCCATCCAAGGCTCCTTCCTGGTGCTTCCCGCCCTTCCCGGGAAGTGGCAGCTGGGATTTTTCCATCAGATCCCAGGATTTTCCCGACAGATTCCACGATTTTCCCTGTCAAATCCTGGGATTTTCCCGTCAGATCCCAGGATTTTCCCGACAGATTCCACGATTTTCCCTGTCAAATCCTGGGATTTTCCCGTCAGATCCCAGGATTTTCCCGACAGATTCCACGATTTTCCCTGTCAAATCCTAGGATTTTTCCATCAGATCCCAGGATTTTCCTGACAGATTCCACTATTTTCCCTGTCAAATCCTGGGATTTTTCCATCAGATCCCAGGATTTTCCCGACAGATTCCATGATTTTCCCTGTCAAATCCTGGGATTTTCCCATCAGATCCTGGGATTTTCCTGACAGACCCTGGGATTTTCCCTGCCAAATCCCAGGATTTTCCTGTCAGACCCTGGGATTTTTCTGTCAGATCCTGGGATTTTCCCTGTCAGATCCCAGGATTTTCCCTGTCAGATACCAGGATTTTTCTGTCAGATACCAGGATTTTCCCTGTCAGATCCCAGGATTTCCCCTGCCAGATCCCAGGATTTTCCTGTCAGACCCTGGGATTTTCCCGTCAGATCCTGGGATTTTCCTGTCAGATCCCAGGATTTTCCTGTCAGATCCTGGGATTTTCCCTGTCAGATCCCAGGATTTTCCTGTCAGATCCTGGGATTTTCCCTGTCAGATCCCAGGATTTTTCTGTCAGATCCTGGGATTTTCCCTGTCAGATCCCAGGATTTCCCTGTCAGATCCTAGTATTTCCTTGTCAGATCCCAGGATTTTCCTGTCAGATCCCGGGATTTTCCCGTTGGATCCCGGGATTTTGATGGAAGGGGGTTTTTGGGCCGTTTTTGGCCCCAGCTCCGGAGCTTTCCGAGGTTTCCCGGGGGCTGTCGGGAGCCTCGGCCTCTTCCTGTTCCCCTTTTTCTGCCGCTTCCTCAAACGGCCTCTCCGTGATCCCAGCGTTCCCGTCCTTGCTGGGATCCTCCCCGGGATCCTCCCCGGGATCCTTCCCGGGATCCACCCCTGTCCTTTCCAGGATCCATCCCCTGCCCTTTCCAGGATCCATCCCTGCCCTTCCTGGGATCCTTCCTGGGATCCTTCCTGGGATCTTTCCTGGGATCCATCCCTGCCCTTCCTGGGATCCTTCCTGGGATCCATCCTGGGATCCATCCCCATCCTTCCTGTGATCCACCCCCCCCCCTCATTCCCAGGATCCATTCCTGTACTTTCTGGGATCTTTTCCGGGATCCTTCCTGGGATCTTTCCTGGGATCTTTCCCAGGATCCATCCCTGTCCTTTCCAGGATCCTTCCTGGGATCTTTCTTGGGATCCATCCCCATCCTTCCTGGGATCCGCCCCGCTCATTCCCAGGATCCATTCCCATCCTTTCTGGGATCTTTTCTGGGATCCTTCCTGGGATCCTTCCCAGGATCCACCCTGTCTTTTCCAGGATCATTCCCGGGATCTTTCCTGGGATCCATCCCTGTCCTTCCTGGGATCTTTCCCGGGGTCCTTCCCAGGATCCATCCCCCGCCCTTCCCAGGATCCATTCCCGTCCTTCCCAGGATCTTTCCCAGGGTCCTTCCTGGGATCCACTCCCCTCCTTCCTGGAATCCATCCCTGTCCTTTCCGTGATCCTTTCTGGGATTCTTCCCGGAATCCTTCCTGAGATCCTTCCCAGGATCCATCCCTGTCCTTCCTGGGATCTTTCCCGGGGTCCTTCTCAGGATTCACCCCTGTCCTTTCCAGGATCCTTCCTGGGATCCTTCCTGGGATCCATTCCCATCCTTCCCGGAATCTTTCCCGGGGTCCTTCCCAGGATCCACCCCCGTCCTTCCTGGGATCCTCTCCCCTCCTTCCCAGGATCCACCCCTGTCCTTCCCTGGATCTTTCCCAGGATCCTTCCCAGGATCCATTCCCATCCTTCCTGGGATCCACCCCCCCTCCTTCCCAGGATCCATCCATGTCCTTTCCAGGATATTCTCTGGGATCCTTCCTGGGATCCTTCCTGGAATCCATCCCCATCCTTCCCATCCATCCAGGGATCCTTCCTGGGATCCTTCCTGAGATCCTTCCTGGGATCCATCCCCATCCTTCCCAGAATCCATTCCCATCGTTTCCAGGATCCATCCCAGGATCCTTCCCGGGATCCATCCCTGCCCTTCCCGGGATCCATCCCGAGGGCAAACACAGCCACATCCATGGGATTTTCCATGGGAAAACCTCCTTTTATCCCCGTGGGATTTTTCCTGGTGGTTATCCCAGTTTTCACCCCTTCCTCGGTGGAGGAACCGTGGATATCCCACCCGGAAAATTCCCAGATTTCCAGCTCCATCCACCAGGAAAAAAAGCCAAAGGATTCCGACGCTGCATTCCCAGCCCTTGGAAAAGCTCGGGGTTGGATATGGATTTTCTGGAGGTCGGGATTCGCATCCTGCTCCCGGAATTTTTCACCTCCGAGATTCCCAAATCCTTCCCGATTCCTGGTCAGACATTCCCTGGATGTTCCCTTTCCTTGGGACATTCCCAGCCACCTCCAGCACCCCCAGGAGCTTCCCCGATTGGAATCCCGATCCAAATCCCAGTGATCCGACAGCGGGATCATCCTCGCGGATCCTGAGGGAATCACGGAATCCCCGGATGCACCAAATCCCAACAAATCCACACCGTTCCCAATTCCCGCTTCCAGAACCGCCGGAACTGCCCCAGCGCCGGGAAAACCTCGATTCCAGCAAATCCCATGGAATTCCCCATCCTCGGCTCTCATATTCCCAAATTCCTGAACTTCCACCTCTGCCTTCCCCCCCCCAGCCCCGGAGCTCATCCCGGTTTTCCCGGAATGTTGGGAAGGGGATGGCGAGCGCCCTTCCCAACTCCTGCTCCCATTCCCTCGGCTCTTCCCGGTGTTTCCCGAATTTGGGAAGCGGCTCTCACCTTCCCGCAGGATCCCCGTGTCCTGCTCCGGTGGGATCGGATCCCGAATCCCGGTGGGATTGGATCCCGGCTCCTGGCTCCTGGATCCCGGTGGGATCAGATCCCGAATCCCGGTGGGATCGGATCCTGGCTCCTGGCTCCTGGATCCCAGTGGGATCAAATCTCGCCTCCCGGCTCCTGGATCCCAGTGGGATCGAATCCCAGCTCCTGGCTCCTGGATCCCAGTGGGATCAAATCCCGGCTCCCAGCTCCTGGATCCCGGTTGGGATCGGATCCTGCGGGAAGCGCTGGAATCCCTTCCAGAAAGCCGGGATGGAAAAGCGGGAAGCAGGAAAACTCCGCGATCCCCTCACCTGCACGGCGGGATCCCGGCAGAGCTTTGGGAATCAGCCGGGAATTCGGGCGCGGATTCCAGGGAATCCTTCCCGGCGCCGGGGGATTCCCCCCCCCCCCCCGGATCCCGGGAAAAGCCGGAGCCGCTCCCGGAGCGCGGAAGGAGCCGGGGCAGGAAGGGGGAAGGGGGAAGGAGCGGGAGGCGGTCCCGGGGCGCCGCCACTCCCCCGGGAAGCGGCGGCACCTTCCCGATCCCGGGATCCCCGGGATCCTGGGAATTCTGCCCGCAGGACGAGTCCCGACCCCGATCCCAGAGTGGTTTGAAAGGATGGGAACGCCAGGAGGAAAAGCGGGAAGGGGAGGGGAGCAGTGGGGTGCCCCTGATCCCACAGCTGCGATCCCGGGGAGGAGCTGGGAATTCCCAGTGGGAAGGAGGAAGTTGGGGGGGGGGGGGTGAGCGCTTCCCGAAATTCCAGGTGGGAATTCCTGTGGAGCTGCAGCCCCTTTCCTGGCCCAGAGGATCCTTCCCACTCCTGGGATCCCCAGGATCCTGGGAATTCTGCCCCGAGGATCCTTCACTGAGGAGGAATCCCGATCCCAATCCCAATCACGATCCCAGAGTGGTTCAAGGAAAGCTGGGAATGCCAGCAGGAAAAGCAGGAAAAGTGGGGAGCAATGGGGTGCCCCTGATCCCACAGTTTGGGGGTGGTTGTGATCCTGGGATGAGCTGGGAATTCCCAGTGGGAATGGGGAATTCCAAATGGGAATGGGGAATTCCTAGTGGGAATGGGGAAATGAGGGGGGTGAGCCCTTCCTGAAATTCCAGGTGGGAATTCCTGTGGAGCTGCAGCCCCTTTCCTGGCCCAGAGGATCCTTCCCACTCCTGGGATCCCCGGGATCCTGGGAATTCTGCCCCGAGCAGAAATCCCCATCCCGATCCCGATCCCAAACCTGATCCCTGATCCTGATCCTGATCCCTGATCCTGATCCCAGAGTGGTTCAAGGAAAGCTGGGAATGCCAGCAGGAAAAGTGGGAAGAAGTGGGGAGCAGTGGGGTGCCCCTGATCCCACACTTCAGGGGTGGCTGCGATCCTGGGATGAGCTGGGAATTCCAAGTGGGAACGGGAAATTCCAAATGGGAATGGGGAATTCCTAGTGGGAATGGAAAAATGAAGGGGGTGAGCCCTTCCTGAAATTCCAGGTGGGAATTCCTGTGGAGCTGCAGCCCCTTTCCTGGCCCAGAGGATCTTTCCCACTCCTGGGATCCCCGGGATCCTGGGAATTCTGCCCCGAGGATCCTTCACTGAGGAGGAATCCCGATCCCAATCCCAGATCCTGATCCCAATCCTGATCCCAGAGTGGTTCAAGGAAAGCTGGGAATGCCAGCAGGAAAAGCAGGAAAAGTGGGGAGCAATGGGGTGCCCCTGATCCCACAGTTTGGGGGTGGTTGTGATCCTGGGATGAGCTGGGAATTCCCAGTGGGAACGGGGAATTCCAAATGGGAATAGGGAATTCCTAGTGGGAATGGGGAAATGAAGGGGGTGAGCCCTTCCTGAAATTCCAGGTGGGAATTCCTGTGGAGCTGCAGCCCCTTTCCTGGCCCAGAGGATCTTTCCCACTCCTGGGATCTCGGGGATCCTGGGAATTCTGCCCCGAGCAGAAATCCCCATCCCAATCCCGATCCCAAACCTGATCCCTGATCCTGATCCCTGATCCTGATCCCAGAGTGGTTCAAGGAAAGCTGGGAATGCCAGCAGGAAAAGCAGGAAAAGTGGGGAGCAATGGGGTGCCCCTGATCCCACAGTTTGGGGGTGGTTGTGATCCTGGGATGAGCTGGGAATTCCCAGTGGGAACGGGGAATTCCAAATGGGAATGGGGAATTCCTAGTGGGAATGGGGAAATGAGGGGGGTGAGCCCTTCCTGAAATTCCAGGTGGGAATTCCTGTGGAGCTGCAGCCCCTTTCCTGGCCCAGAGGATCCTACCCACTCCTGGGATCTCGGGGATCCTGGGAATTCTGCCCCGAGCAGAAATCCCCATCCCAATTCCGATCCCAAACCTGATCCCTGATCCTGATCCCTGATCCTGATCCCAGAGTGGTTCAGGGAAAACTGGGAATGCCAGCAGGAAAAGTGGGAAGAGGAGGGGAGCAGTGGGGTGCCCCTGACCCCACACTTCGGGGGTGGTTGTGATCCCGGGATGAGCTGGGAATTCCCAGTGGGAATGGGGAATTCCAAATGGGAATGGGGAAATGAGGGGGGGTTGAGCTCTTCCCGAAATTCCAGGTGGGAATTCCTGTGGAGCTGCAGCCCACAATGGCGTCCAAGGACACCCGGCCCATTCCCATTCCCATTCCCATTCCCATTCCCGTTCCCATTCCCACTCCCACTCCTTCCCCTTCCTTCAGCTCCTTCTCCTCCCCCGCCGCTCCCAAATTTTCCCCGCTCCAGGTGGGACAACCTGAAAAGATGGGAAGGAATCCCAAGGGATGTGGGGCTCCCCCCATTCCCCAAAACCCACAGGGAATTCCGTCATCCCCTTCTCTGGAATTCCACATCCCGGATAATCCGTCACGATTTGGCTTTTAGGGACGCCGAATCCTTTTTCCCGAGCGGACGAAGGCGCAGGAATCCCGGGATCCTGGGGGAATCCCTCTCTCCGGGATGGCCGCGGATCCCTGGATCCCTCCGTGGATCCCTCTGTGGATCCCTGGATCCCCATTCCCATCCCCGGCTGTTCCCGAGCTCTCCCACGCACGGCGATGCGCAATTCCCACGCTCCGGGCTCCGGCTGGAATCCTGGATCCTCAGGGCCGGGAATCTCCCGGCGATCCACGCATCCAGATCCCGGAGATGCCCTCCGGGAATCTCCACGGATCGGATCCCAAAGATTCCCTCCGGGAATCTCCACGGAGTCGCGACGGGAGCATCCCCCGCTCCTCCTCACCCTTTCCCCGTTCCATCGCCTCGTCCCGATCCCCGCCTCGCCCACACAACTTTCGGGAGGATCCCTCTGGAAAACGCTGCCGGAATTCCCTTCCCGAATTCCAGCCCCGGTCCCAAATCCCTGCCCCATTCCCGCTATCCCGAGGACTCACAGGAGAACTGGCTCAGGAGGCGGCTGAGCCATCCCATGCTCCCTTTTCCAGAGGCGATCCCGTCGCTCCGGGAACGGCTCCCGGGAAACCGCTGCTCCCTCCCTCCCTCCCTCCTTCCCCCCACCCCCCGCTTCCACTTCCCAATTTTTTCCCTTTTTTTTTTTTTTTTTTTTTTTTTTTTTTCCCATTGGCACGGAGAGCTGGGAATCAAAACCCCGCCGGGATTTATTCCGTCGCTAGGGAGCGACGCTTGGAATTGCGGCTGGCGGTATCCCGGGAAAAAAAAAAAAAAAAAAAAAAAAAAAAAGAAAAAAAAAATTTTAAATTTAAATTTAAATTTAAAAAATTAAAAAAAAAATTGGGATCCCACTTACTTTTTTTTCCCAAGGGGAATGTTGGAGAAGGGAATGAGCTCCGGAGGATCCGGCCGGGATTTGGGAGCGGGAGAAGTTGGAGCCGCTTCCAGAGGGTTGGATGGAGCCGTTCCCACTGCCGGGAATGCTGCGGGTGCTTGCTGCCATCTTCAGGCTGGGAAAAAAAAAAAAAAGCTGGAAAAAATTCCAACACTTCCCTCCCCCCCCTCTACCTCCCCATCCCATCCTCCCGCAGCATTCCAAGGAATTCGGGGCTTCCCGGCCCTCCAAACCTCCGGCGGATTCCCTAATTCCGCGATTTACTTGGATAATTCCACTTCGGGATGAGTTTTAGGGGGTGGGGAAAATCCTTTTTCCCGAGGAAAATCCTGGAAAAGAGCGGGAATGAGGGTGGATGGATGGGGTCAGCTCATGGGATCATCCCATTTTTCCACATCCTTTGGGATCGGCGTTGGGAAAGGGATTTGGTGGGGAGGGGGTTGGATCGGGCCAAAATTCCCGGGGCTTTTCCCTTCTTTTCCCATCTCAGGATTCCTGGAGGGAACAATTTGGATCGCTGTGTCCTGGGGCAATCCCAAAGGGGTCGGGATATCCCAAAAGCCAGCAGCAGGATTTTCCAGAAATCATCCCATGGAATAATCCCGCTCCTTGGCCCCCCATCAGGGCTGCGAAATTCCCTGGGAAATGGGAATTCCATCCCTGGGATCTCCAGGAAGGGGAACAGAGGAGGATTTGGGGGAAGCAGAGGGTCGGGAAGGCCTGGAATTTTTTTTCCCATCTGGGGCCATCCCGGGAACCTTGGCAGGGCCTCACCCCCTCCCCCCCCCCCATCCCATCCCATTCCCAACCTCCGGCGATTTCCATGGAAACTGCGGATCCGAATTCCATGGCAACCCCATGGCAACAGGCGTTCCCACATCCCGGAGCGTTCCCGTCCCCTGCCTTTCATGGAATCCACGGAATTCCCAGGATTCTGCAGCCCGGCGTGAGGGACAAGGATGGGGGAGGCTGGGAAAGCAAATCCCAGGAATTGGGAGCGGGATCCCTGTCCTGGGACGCTTCCAGGGATCCTCTGGGAATTCCAGCCCAGCCAGGAATTCCTTCCCAAGATCCCAAAATCCCAAGCTCCCCTTTCCCACTGGAAGCCATTCCCTGGCTCCTGGCCCTCCAGCTCTTCCCCAAATTCCAGCTCTCCTGGAGCCCCTTTGGGATCGGGAAGCGGCTCCAAGGATTCCCTGGATCCTTCCCTGATCCAGCTGCACATTCCCAGCTCTCCCAGCCTGGCATTGGATCCAGCCCCATCCCGACTCCTCCTGCAGAAGGAATTTTGGGATCCAGGGGCTTCACTGGGAATTTGGGACTTCAGGAAGGGTCTCCCCTTTTCCATCCCCAAATTCCATAAAAATCCCTCGGGATGGATCCTGAGCGTCCTCGATCCCAGAATCCCGGAACGGTTTGGGATGGGATCCATGGATCTCCAATCCCATCCCAGGGACACTTCCCACGATCCCAGGGTGATCCAAACCCACCCTTGGGCACCACCAGGGATTCTCTGGGAATTCCAGCCCAGCCGGGAATTCCTTCCCAAGATCCCACCCTTTCCCAGGGAATTTCCTCCATTCCCAGATGGGGATTGGATCCAGCCCCATCCTGATTCCTCCTGGAGAAGGAATTTTTGGATCCAGGGGTTTCACTGGGAATTTGGGACTCCAGGAAGGGTCTCCCTTCCCTTTTCCATCCCCAAATTCCACAAAAATCCCTCGGGATGGATCCTGGGCGTCCTCGATCCCAGAATCCCGGAATGGTTTGGGATGGGATCCACGGACCTTCCATCCCTTCCCATTCCAACACCAATCCCAGGCTGCTCCAACTTTTCCTGGGACACTCCCAGGGATCCTCTGGGAATCTCAGCCCAGCCCCTCCCCTCATTCCAACCCCAGCTCCCGGATCCCAGTGGAAAGGAGCCGGAGGAGCTCTCCCGGTGCCTTTTTTCCCCGCTGCTTCCCACGGAAACGCGCCGGGAAAATTTGGAATATTTGGGAGCGGGGGCCATGATGCTCCCGCCGTTGCCAAGCAACGGGAAAGCGCCACCGCGCATGCGCAGCAGCGCTGCCATGATGCCACACGCGTTGCCTGGCAACGAGAGACGCTCGGAGCTGCGCGCATGCGCAGTGGGCGCCGCGCATCGTCCGTTGCCGGGGCAACGGGAGCCGCGCATGCGCGGTAACGGGCGCGCACCTGCTCTCAGGTGTGCGCATGGAGCCGGGGAAGGACGGGGCGGGCCCAGGCCCGAGCCTGGGGCTCGCGGAGCTCGAGCCCGAGCCTAAACTCGATCCTAAAACCCATCCCAAGAGGGATCCCGGTGCTGATCCCGGTGCCGGTACCGATCCCGGTGCCGGTCCCGATCCCGGTGCTGATCCCGGTCGCGGTACCGATCCCGGTGCTGGTTCCGATCGCGGTGCCGATCCCGATCCCGGTGCTGATCCAGATCCCGGTGCTGATCCAGATCCCGGTGCCGGTACAGGTCCCGGTATTGATCCCGATCCCGGTGCCGGTCCCGGTGCCGATCCCGATCCCGTTCCCGATCCCGGTACCGGCGCGGATTGGGAGCGCCAGCAGCGAATCGCCGCCCGCCGCAACCGCATCGATGCCCGGCGCCGGTGAGGAACGGCGGGGCCGGGCCCTCATTCCCGGTTTTCCAGAGGATCCTCCCGGTTTTCCACAGGGGGGAGGTGGTGGGGGGGGGGTCCCCACCCCAAACTGGGACACGGGCAGAGATCAGGAGCCGACCCCAAACTCGAGGATTGGGACCGGGGCTCAGAACCGGCACCGGGGCTCGGGATCTGTCCCAAACCTATCCCAGGGGCTCAGGAATATTCCCAGAACTCAGGATCCAATCCCAAACCCATTCCCAGGGCTCAGGGTCCATCCCAAACCCAATCCCAGAACTCAGGGTCCATCCCAAAACCAATCCCAGGGCTCAGGGTCCATCCCAAACCCATTCCCAGAACTCAGGGTCCATCCCAAACCCAATCCCAGAACTCAGGGTCCATCCCAAACCCAATCCCAGGGCTCAGGGTCCAATCCCAAAACCAATCCCAGGGCTCAGGGTCCATCCCAAACCCAATCCCAGAACTCAGGATCCAATCCCAAACCCAATCCCAGGGCTCAGGATCCAATCCCAAACCAAGTCCCTGGGCTCAGAACTATCCCAAACCCAATCCCAGGGCTCCGGGTCCATCCCAAACCCAATCCCAGAACTCAGGGTCCATCCCAAACCCAATCCCAGGGGCTCAGGGTCCATCCCAAACCCAATCCCAGAACTCAGGGTCCATCCCAAATCCAATCCCAGAACTCAGGATCCAATCCCAAACCCAATCCCAGGGCTCAGGATCCAATCCCAAACCCAATCCCAGAACTCAGGGTCCATCCCAAACCCAATCCCAGGGCTCAGGGTCCATCCCAAACCCAATCCCAGGGCTCAGGGTTCATCCCAAATCCAATCCCAGAACTCAGGATCCAATCCCAAACCCAATCCCAGGGCTCAGGATCCAATCCCAAACCCAATCCCAGAACTCAGGGTCCATCCCAAACCCAATCCCAGGGCTCAGGGTCCATCCCAAACCCAATCCCAGAACTCAGGGTCCATCCCAAACCCAATCCCAGGGCTCAGGGTCCATCCCAAACCCAATCCCAGGGCTCAGGGTTCATCCCAAACCCAATCCCAGAACTCAGGGTCCATCCCAAACCCAATCCCAGAACTCAGGGTCCATCCCAAACCCAATCCCAGGGCTCAGGGTCCATCCCAAATCCAATCCCAGAACTCAGGATCCACTCCCAAACCAAGTCCCAGGGCTCAGGGTCCATCCCAAACCCAATCCCAGAACTCAGGGTCCATCCCAAACCCAATCCCAGAACTCAGGGTCCATCCCAAATCCAATCCCAGAACTCAGGGTCCATCCCAAACCAAGTCCCAGGGCTCAGGGTCCATCCCAAACCCAATCCCAGAACTCAGGGTCCATCCCAAACCCAATCCCAGAACTCAGGATCCATCCCAAACCCAATCCCAGGGCTCAGGATCCAATCCCAAACCCAATCCCAGAACTCAGGGTCCATCCCAAACCCAATCCCAGGGCTCAGGGTCCAATCCCAAACCCAATCCCAGAATTCAGGGTCCAATCCCAAATCCAATCCCAGGGCTCAGGGTCCATCCCAAACCCAATCCCAGGGCTCAGGGTCCATCCCAAATCCAATCCCAGGGCTCAGGGTCCATCCCAAACCCAATCCCAGGGCTCAGGATCCAATCCCAAACCCAAACCCAGGGTTCAAGATCCAATCCCAAACCCAATCCCAGAACTCAGGATCCAATCCCGAACCCAATCCCAGGGCTCAGGGTCCATCCCAAACCCAATCCCAGAACTCAGGGTCCATCCCAAACCCAATCCCAGGGCTCAGGATCCAATCCCAAACCCAATCCCAGGGCTCAGGGTCCATCCCAAATCCAATCCCAGAACTCAGGATCCACTCCCAAACCAAGTCCCAGGGCTCAGGGTCCATCCCAAACCCAATCCCAGAACTCAGGGTCCATCCCAAACCCAATCCCAGGGCTCAGGGTCCATCCCAAACCCAATCCCAGAACTCAGGGTCCATCCCAAATCCAATCCCAGAACTCAGGGTCCATCCCAAACCCAATCCCAGGGCTCAGGATCCAATCCCAAACCCAATCCCAGACCTCAGGGTCCATCCCAAACCCAATCCCAGAACTCAGGGTCCATCCCAAACCCAATCCCAGGGCTCAGGAACATTCCCAGAACTCAGGGTCCATCCCAAACCCAATCCCAGTGCTCAGGATCCAATCCCAAACCCAATCCCAGAAGTCAGGGTCCATCCCAAACCCAATCCCAGAACTCAGGGTCCATCCCAAATCCAATCCCAGGGCTCAGGGTCCATCCCAAACCCAATCCCAGGGCTCAGGGTCCATCCCAAATCCAATCCCAGGGCTCAGGGTCCATCCCAAACCCAATCCCAGGGCTCAGGGTCCATCCCAAACCAAGTCCCAGGGCTCAGAACTATCCCAAACCCAATCCCAGAACTCAGGGTCCATCCCAAACCCAATCCCAGGGCTCAGGGTCCATCCCAAACCCAATCCCAGGGCTCAGGGTTCATCCCAAATCCAATCCCAGAACTCAGGATCCAATCCCAAACCCAATCCCAGGGCTCAGGATCCAATCCCAAACCCAATCCCAGAACTCAGGGTCCATCCCAAACCCAATCCCAGGGCTCAGGGTCCATCCCAAACCCAATCCCAGAACTCAGGGTCCATCCCAAACCCAATCCCAGGGCTCAGGGTCCATCCCAAACCCAATCCCAGGGCTCAGGGTTCATCCCAAACCCAATCCCAGAACTCAGGGTCCATCCCAAACCCAATCCCAGAACTCAGGGTCCATCCCAAACCCAATCCCAGGGCTCAGGGTCCATCCCAAATCCAATCCCAGAACTCAGGATCCACTCCCAAACCAAGTCCCAGGGCTCAGGGTCCATCCCAAACCCAATCCCAGAACTCAGGGTCCATCCCAAACCCAATCCCAGAACTCAGGGTCCATCCCAAATCCAATCCCAGAACTCAGGGTCCATCCCAAACCAAGTCCCAGGGCTCAGGGTCCATCCCAAACCCAATCCCAGAACTCAGGGTCCATCCCAAACCCAATCCCAGAACTCAGGATCCATCCCAAACCCAATCCCAGGGCTCAGGATCCAATCCCAAACCCAATCCCAGAACTCAGGGTCCATCCCAAACCCAATCCCAGGGCTCAGGGTCCAATCCCAAACCCAATCCCAGAATTCAGGGTCCAATCCCAAATCCAATCCCAGGGCTCAGGGTCCATCCCAAACCCAATCCCAGGGCTCAGGGTCCATCCCAAATCCAATCCCAGGGCTCAGGGTCCATCCCAAACCCAATCCCAGGGCTCAGGGTCCATCCCAAACCCAATCCCAGAACTCAGGGTCCATCCCAAACCCAATCCCAGGGCTCAGGATCCAATCCCAAACCCAATCCCAGGGCTCAGGGTCCATCCCAAATCCAATCCCAGAACTCAGGATCCACTCCCAAACCAAGTCCCAGGGCTCAGGGTCCATCCCAAACCCAATCCCAGAACTCAGGGTCCATCCCAAACCCAATCCCAGGGCTCAGGGTCCATCCCAAACCCAATCCCAGAACTCAGGGTCCATCCCAAATCCAATCCCAGAACTCAGGGTCCATCCCAAACCCAATCCCAGGGCTCAGGGTCCAATCCCAAACCCAATCCCAGACCTCAGGGTCCATCCCAAACCCAATCCCAGAACTCAGGGTCCATCCCAAACCCAATCCCAGGGCTCAGGAACATTCCCAGAACTCAGGGTCCATCCCAAACCCAATCCCAGGGCTCAGGATCCAATCCCAAACCCAATCCCAGAAGTCAGGGTCCATCCCAAACCCAATCCCAGAACTCAGGGTCCATCCCAAATCCAATCCCAGGGCTCAGGGTCCATCCCAAACCCAATCCCAGGGCTCAGGGTCCATCCCAAATCCAATCCCAGGGCTCAGGGTCCATCCCAAACCCAATCCCAGGGCTCAGGGTCCATCCCAAACCAAGTCCCAGGGCTCAGAACTATCCCAAACCCAATCCCAGAACTCAGGGTCCATCCCAAACCCAATCCCAGGGCTCAGGGTCCATCCCAAACCAAGTCCCAGAAATCAGGGTCCAATCCCAAACCCAATCCCAGAACTCAGGGTCCATCCCAAACCCAATCCCAGGGCTCAGGATCCACTCCCAAACCCAATCCCAGAACTCAGGATCCATCCCAAACCCAATCCCAGGGGCTCAGGGTCCATCCCAAACCCAATCCCAGGGCTCAGGGTCCATCCCAAACCCAATCCCAGAACTCAGGATCCATCCCAAACCCAATCCCAGGGCTCAGGGTCCATCCCAAACCCAATCCCAGAACTCAGGGTCCAATCCCAAACCCAATCCCAGGGCTCAGGGTCCAATCCCAAACCCAATCCCAGGGCTCAGGGTTCATCCCAAACCCAATCCCAGGGCTCAGGATCCAATCCCAAACCCAATCCCAGAACTCAGGGTCCATCCCAAACCCAGTCCCAGAACTCAGGGTCCATCCCAAACCCAATCCCAGAACTCAGGGTCCATCCCAAACCAAGTCCCAGAAATCAGGGTCCAATCCCAAACCCAATCCCAGAACTCAGGGTCCATCCCAAACCCAATCCCAGGGCTCAGGATCCACTCCCAAACCCAATCCCAGAACTCAGGATCCATCCCAAACCCAATCCCAGGGGCTCAGGGTCCATCCCAAACCCAATCCCAGGGCTCAGGGTCCATCCCAAACCCAATCCCAGAACTCAGGATCCATCCCAAACCCAATCCCAGGGCTCAGGGTCCATCCCAAACCCAATCCCAGAACTCAGGGTCCAATCCCAAACCCAATCCCAGGGCTCAGGGTCCAATCCCAAACCCAATCCCAGGGCTCAGGGTTCATCCCAAACCCAATCCCAGGGCTCAGGATCCAATCCCAAACCCAATCCCAGAACTCAGGGTCCATCCCAAACCCAGTCCCAGAACTCAGGGTCCATCCCAAACCCAATCCCAGAACTCAGGGTCCATCCCAAACCCAATCCCAGAACTCAGGGTCCATCCCAAATCCAATCCCAGAACTCAGGGTCCATCCCAAACCCAATCCCAGGGCTCAGGGTCCATCCCAAACCCAATCCCAGAACTCAGGGTCCATCCCAAACCCAATCCCAGGGCTCAGGATCCAATCCCAAACCCAATCCCAGGGCTCAGGGTTCATCCCAAACCCAATCCCAGGGCTCAGGGTCCAATCCCAAACCCAATCCCAGAACTCAGGGTTCATCCCAAACCCAATCCCAGAACTCAGGATCCATCCCAAATCCAATCCCAGGGCTCAGGGTCCAATCCCAAACCCAATCCCAGGGCTCAGGTCCATTCTCAGGGCTCCAAACCCATCCCAAATCCATTGCCAGGGCTCAGGATCCATCCCAAAGGATCCAATCCCAAACCAAATCCCAATCCCAGGCTCAGAATCCATCCCAAACCCAATCCCAGGGTGGGAAGGATCCCACCGGGATCACCCCAAATCTTTTCCCCATCCCACCTGGCATTGATTCCATTGGAATATCCCGAGCAGGAAGGATCCCATCGGGATAATCTGAAATCCTTTCCTGATCCCACATGGGATTGATCCCACTGGAATATCCCAAGCAGGAAGGATCCCATCGGGATCATCCCAAATCCTTTCCTGATCCTACCTGAGACTGATCCCACTGGAATGTCCTGAGCAGGAAGGATCCCACTGGGATCATCCCAAATCCTTTCCTGATCCCACCTGGCATTGATCCCACTGGAATCTCCTGAGTGGGAAGGATCCCATCGGGATCATCCCAAATCCTTTCCCGATCCCAAGGAACCACCTGGGACTGATCCCACTGGAATACCCCACGTGGGAAGGATCCCACTGGCATCATCCCAAATCCCTTCATGATCCCACTGGAATCTCCCCTGAGTGGGAAGGATCCCACCAGGATCATCCCAGATCCTTTCCTGATCCCACTGGAATATCCTGAGAGGGAAGGATCCCACTGGGATCATCCCAAATCCTTTCCTGACCCGCTGCAATATCCCAAGCATGAAGGATCCCACTGGGATCATCCCAAAACCTTTTCCAATCCCACAATGGATTGATCCCATTGGAGTATCCCAAGCAGGGGAGGATCCCACTGGGATCATCCCAAATCCTTTCCCGATCCCAAGGAACCAGATGGGACTGATCCCATTGGAATACCCCACGTGGGAAGGATCCCACCGGGATCATCCCAGATCCTTTCCTGATACCACCGGAATATCCCGAGTGGGAAGGATCCCACTGGCATCATCCCAGATCCTTTCCTGATCCCAACTGGAATTGATCCAGCTGGAATCTCCCCTCAGTGGGAAGGATCCCACCAGGATAATCCCAGATCCTTTCCTGATCCCACCGGAATATCCCGAGCGGGAGGGATCCCATCGGAATCATCCGAAATCCTTTCCCGATCCCACATGGGATTGATCCCACTGGAATATCCCAAGCAGGAAGGATCTCATCGGGATCATCCGAAATCCTTTCCTAATCCCACCTGGGATTGATCCCACTGGAATATCCCGAGTGAGAAGGATCCCACTGGCATCAGCCCAAATGCCTTCCTGATCCCACTGGAATGTCTCGAGTGGGAAGAATCTCATCGGGATCATCCCAAAACCTTTCCTGATCCCACCTGAGACTGATCCCACTGGAATATCCAAGTGGGAAGGATCCCAGAGGGATCATCCCAAATCCTTTCCTGATCCCACCTGGGATTGATCCCGCTGGAATATCCCAAGCAGGAAGGATCTCATCGGGATCATCCCAAATCCTTTCCTGATCCCAAGGAACCACCTGGGACTGATCCCATTGGAATATCCCACGTGGGAAGGATCCCAGTAGGATCATCCCAAATCCCTTCCTGATCCCACTGGAATATCCTGAGAGGGAAGGATCCCACCAGGATCATCCCAGATCCTTTCCTCATCCCACCGGAATATCCCAAGTAGGAAGGATCCCACTGGGATAATCCCAAATCCTTTCCTGATCCCACCAGAATATCCTGAGTGGGACGGATCCCACCAGGATCATCCCAGATCCTTTCCCAATCCCAAGGAACCAGCTGGGACTGATCCCATTGGAATACCCCACGTGGGAAGGATCCCACTGGGATCATCCCAGATCCTTTCCCGATCCCACATGGGATTGATCCCACTGGAATATCCCAGGTGGGAAGGATCCCACCAGGATCATCCCAGATCCTTTCCTGATCCCACCGGAATATCCCGAGTGGGAAGGATCCCACTGGCATCATCCCAAATGCCTTCCTGGTCCCACTGGAATATCTCAAGTGGGAAGAATCTCATCGGGATCATCCCAAATCCTTTCCTGATCCTACCTGAGACTGATCCTACTGGAATACCCCACGTGGGAAGGATCCCACTGGCATCATCCTAAATCCCTTCATGATCCCACTGGAATCTCCCCTGAGTGGGAAGGATCCCACCAGGATCATCCCAGATCCTTTCCTGATCCCACTGGAATATCCCAAGTGGGAAGGATCCCATCGGGATCATCCCAAATCCCTTCCTGATCCCACTGGAATATCCTGAGAGGGAAGGATCCCACTGGGATCATCCCAAATCCTTTCCCGATCCCAAGGAACCACCCGGGACTGATCCCACTGGAATATCCCAAGCAGGAAGGATCTCATCGGGATCATCCCAAATCCTTTCCCGATCCCAAGGAACCACCTGGGACTGATCCCACTGGAATATCCTGAGAGGGAAGGATCCCACTGGGATCATCCCAAATCCTTTCCTAATCCCACCTGGGGTTGATCCCACTGGAATATCCCGCATGGGAAGGATCCCACCGGGATCGTCCCAGATCCAGCTCCAGCCCCTCCCATCCCAAAATTCCCTCCCTCTTCCCGCATTCCTGGCAGGATTCTCAGTTCCAGAGGGGGAATCCTGGATCCCGTTTTCCCTCGGGAATGCTGTTCCCAGTTTCCTTCTTCCCATGTGCTGTGCTGGGATTGGATCCCGGCCCCTTTCCAAGCATCGGGAACAGTTTGGGGTGGATATTGTATTATTAAATATTATATATATTTTTTTTTTTAATATTTTTATTTTTATTTTTATTTTTATCAATTAAATTAATATTTATATTATATTATATTATATTATATTATATTATATTATATTATATTATATTATATTATATTATATTATTATATTATATTATATTATATTATATATAATTTATTATATATAATTTTTTTATAAAAAATTAATTAAATCTAATTTATATTAAATTTTTATCAATTAAATATATATTAAGTTTATATTATATTATATTATATTATATTATATTATATTATATTATATTATATTATATTATATATCTTTTATATTATATATCATATATCATGTCATATATATAATATCATATTATATATAATTTATTATATAAAATTACATTAATGAAATCAAATTTATATCAATACATAGAATTAGCATCACTATTATTATGAAATATTAATAAAATATCCCGACTTTTCCCTGTTTCCCTCCCAGGGAAGCCCTCGGAGAGGAGGTGGAGCGGGAAGAGGAGGAGGAGGAGGAGGAGGAAGAGGAGAGGAAGAGCCTGAAGCTGATCGAGGAGACCCAGAAGGTCTGGAAGGATCGGGAATCTCCACCTGGATCCCTCTTTATCCCTGGATTTCCCCCTTTTTGGGCCTAAAACCAGGAGAGAAACTCCCCAGGACCGGGATTTGAGTGGGATCCTTGGGATCCGATGGGAATTTCCTCTTGGATCCTTTCTTATCCCATATTTCCCCCCTTTTTGGGACAAAAACCAGGAGAGAAATTCCCAAGGACTTGGACTGGGGCTGGATCCTTGGGATTCAATGGGAATCTCTTGGATCCATCCTTGTCCCTTGTTTTGATCCTTGGGGTCTCCTTGATGGGACAAAAAATGGGGAGAGAAACTCCCCAGGACTGGGATTTGGGATCCAATGGGAATTTCCTCTTGGATCCATCCTCATCCCTTGTTTTGATCCTTGGGGTCTCCTTGATGGGACAAAAAATGGGGAGAGAAACTCCCCAGGACTGGGATTTGGGATCCAATGGGAATCTCCTCCTGGATCCATCCTTATCCCATATTTTCCTCCTTTTTGGGACAAAAACCAGGAGAGAAATTCCCAAGGACTGGGACTGGGGCTGGATCCTTGGGATCTGATGGGAATCTCTTGGATCCATCCTTATCCCTTGTTTTGCTCCTTGGGGTCTCCTTGGTGGGACAAAAATCCAGGAGGAAAACTCCCCAGGACTGGGATTTGGGATCCAATGGGAATCTCCTCCTGGATCCATCCTTATCCCATATTTTCCTCCTTTTTGGGACAAAAACCGGGAGAGAAATTCCCAAGGACTTGGACTGTTGCTGGATCCTTGGGATCTGATGGGAATCTCTTGGATCCATCCTTGTCCCTTGTTTTGATCCTTGGGGTCTCCTTGGTGGGACAAAAATCCAGGAGAAAAACTCCCCAGGACTGGGATTTGGGATCCAATGGGAATCTCCTCCTGGATCCATCCTTATCCCATATTTTCCTCCTTTTTGGGCCAAAAACCAGGAGAGAAATTCCCAAGGACCAGGATTTGGACGGGATCCTTGGGATCTGATGGGAATGGTTGGATTCCATGGTCTTTTCCAACCTTAATTCCATGTGGGGATTCTGAAATGTGATTATGGGATGGGATTCCGGGATGGGATTCCAGGATGGGATTCTGGGATGGGATTATGGAATGGGATGGGATTCCAGGATGGGATTCCGGAATGGGAATCCAGGATGGGATTCCAGATGGGATTCCTGGATGGGATTCCAGGATGGGATTCTGGGATGGGATTCTGGGATGGGATTCCAGATGGGATTCCAGATGGGATTCCAGATGGGATTCCAGGATGGGATTCTGGGATGGGAAGCCAGGATGGGATGGGATTCTGGGATGGGATTATGGAATGGAATAGGATTCTGGGATGGGATTCCGGGATGGGATTATGGAATGGGATAGGATTCTGGGATGGGATTCCAGGATGGGATTCCAGGATGGGATTCTGGGATGGGATTATGGGATGGGATTATGGAATGGGATGGGATTCAGGGAAGGGATTCAGGGAAGGGATTTAAGCAAGGAAAGGGATTTCAGGATCCTTTAGGGACCAGGATTTGACCGGGATCCATGGAATTGGATTCCCAACCAGCCCACGGACGGGAAGGATCTGGGATTGGTGCATTCCAAGCCCAAAATTCCCGGAGTGTCCCTTCCCTGGCAGGTCCTGGCCAAGCTGCTTTTCCAAGGGACGCAGCTGCTGACGAACGTCCAGGTGGGATCCGATCTCCGGGAATCGCGGAGGCGGGAAAAGGAGGGGCAGGAGAAGCTGAGGAGGTGAGCGGGGAGGAGCCGGGAGTTTGGGAATGCCGCCGGATTCCGATGGAAAATTGAGGCCCGTCATGAGGTCCCAAATCCCACCTGGCCCAGGTGGTTGGAGGGAGATTTCCAGAGGTTTCCGGGGGAGCTGGAGATGGGTTTGGGAATGGCTTCCCAGTGGGAAAGGGGAGCTTGGGATTTTGGGATCTTGGGAAGGAATTCCCGGCTGGGCTGGAATTCCCAGAGAATCCCTGAATCCCTGGCAGGGTGGGTTTGGATCACCCTGGGATCGTGGGAAGTGTCCCTGGGATGGGATGGAAGGTCCATGGATCCCATCCCAAACCATTCTGGGATTCTGGGATCAAGGACACTCAGGATCCATCCCAGAGGGATTTTTATGGAATTTAGGGATGGAAAAGGGAAAGGAGACCCTTCCTGGAGATCCAAGATGCTAAGTGAAGCCCCTGGATCCCAAAATTCCTTCTCCCGGAGGAATCAGGGTGGGGATGGATCCAATCCCAGGCTGGGAGAGCTGGGAATGTTCCCCTGGATCAGGGAAGGATCCAGGGAATCCTTGGAGCCGCTTCCCGATCCCAAAGGAGCTCCAGGAGAGCTGGAATTTGGGGAAGGGCTGGAGGGGCAGGAGCCAGGGAATGGCTTCCAGTGGGAAAGGGGAGCTTGGGATTTTGGGATCTTGGGAAGGAATTCCCGGCTGGGCTGGAATTCCCAGAGAATCCCTGGGAGTGCCCAAGGAAATGTTGGATCACCCTGTGATGGTGGGGTTGGAATGGTTTGGGATTGACGGTTCACGAATCCCATCCAAACCGTCCTGGAATTCCTCCTTGGAATTCCTCGGCGCATTCCTGGAATGGCCCCGTCCATTCTGCTCTGACAGTGGAATTTTTCCTACTGGGATTTTCCAAAGCTTTCCCAGCTTCTGGCATTCCCTGATCCCCACCAGGATCATTCCTGGCCGCTCCTATCCTGCTTTTCCATCAGCCCCATTCCTGGAAATTCCAAGAAACACCAAATCCATGCTCCCGGGATTTAGGGAAGGGGGATTTAGGGAAGGAAAGGGATTTAGGGAACGGATTCAGGGAATGGATTTAGGGAAAGGGTTTAGGGAAGGGATTTAGGGAAGGGATTTAATGGAAGGGATTTAGAGAAGGGATTCAGGGAATGGATTTAGGGAATGGATTTAGGGAAGGGATTCAGGGAAAGGATTCAGGGAAGGAATTTATGGAAGTAAAGGGATTTTAGGGAATGGATTTCGGAAAGGAAAGGGATTTAGGGAAGAGATTTAGGGAAGGAAGGGGATTCAGGGAAGGGATTCAGGGAATGGATTTAGGGAATGGATTTAGGGAAGGGATTTAGGGAAGGGATTTAGGGAAGGAAAGGGATTCAGGGAAGGAAAGGGATCCAGGGAAGGGATTTAGGGAAGGAAAGGGATTCAGAGAAGGGATTCGGGGAATGGATTTAGGGAATGGATTCAGGGAAGGGATTCAGGGAAGGGATTTAGGACAGGAAAGGGATTTAGGGAAGAGATTTAGGGAAGGAAAGGGATTCAGGGAAGTGATTCAGGGAATGGATTCAGGGAATGGATTCAGGGAAGGGATTCAGGGAAGGAAAGGGATTCAGAGAAGCAAGGGGATCCAGGGAAAGGATTCAGAAAATGCATTCAGGGAAGGGATTTAGGGAAAGGAAGAACCCCAGGTCTGGAGCAAATCCAGCCCTATCCCAGTTCCCCGATTCCCTGGCTTCCCGCAGGTTGGAAAAGCTGGAGAAGGAAGCCCAGCGCGGGACGGAAAAGTTGGCGGAGATCAACTCCAAGTGGGCCTCGGTGGGGGACGTGAAGATCCCGCAGGAATTGTGGGAGCTGCTGGAGCAGCAGCGGGAGGAGTGCGAGCAGCTCCTGGCCGGGAAGAACCGGCTCATCCGAGAGCTCCAGGAGGTATCTGGGAATTCCCGGAGCTGCTCCCAGGGCTGGAGCGCCTCTGCCATGAATCCCGGCTGGGAGAGCTGGGAATGCGCAGCTGGATCGGGAAAAGATCCAGGGAATCCTTGGAGCCGCTTCCCGATCCCAAAGGGGCTCCAGGAGAGCTGGAATTTGGGGAAGGGCTGGAGGGCCAGGAGCCAGGGAATGGCTTCCAGTGGGAAAGGGGAGCTTGGGATTTTGGGGATCTTGGGAAGGAATTCCTGGCCGGGCTGGAATTCCCAGAGGATCCCTGGCAGTGCCCAAGGGTGGGTTTGGATCACCCTGGGATCGTGGGAAGTGTCCCTGGGATGGGATGGAAGGTCCATGGATCCCATCCCAAACCATTCCGGGATTCTGGGATCAAGGACACTCAGGATCCATCCCGAGGGATTTTTATGGAATTTGGGGATGGAAAAGGGAAGGAAGACCCTTCCTGGAGTCCCGAATTCCCAGTGAAGCCCCTGGATCCTGAAATTCCTTCCCAGAGAGGAGTTGGGATGGGAATGGATCCAATGCCAGGCTGGGAGATCTGAGAATGTGCAGCTGGATCAGGGAAGGATCCAGGGAATCCTTGAAGCCTTTTCCAGAGGGAAAGGAGAGCTGGAATTTGGGGAAGGGCTGGAGGTCCAGGAGCCAGGGAATGGCTTCCAGTGGGAAAGGGGAGCTTGGGATTTTGGGATCTTGGGAAGGAATTCCCGGCTGGGCTGGAATTCCCAGAGAATCCCTGTCAGCATCCCAGGAAAGGTGGGATCACCCTAGGATGGTGGGGTTGGAATCGGATGATCCTTAAGGTCCCTTCCCACCCAATCCACGATAATTCCATGTCCTGCCGTTTCCCTGAGGATTCCCACTCGATTCCCGCTGATTCCGGCCTCTCCTTCCCTCATTTTTCCAGGAGCTGAAGGCCAAGGACGAGCAGTACGGGCAGGCCCTGCAGGAGCAGGCGGGTGAGATCCAGGTGCTCCTGGAAAGGATGGAAGAACAAACCAGGAATATGCTCAAAGCCTACCGGCACCACCTCCGGCAGATCGAGGTACCCAATTCCCGGGAAAAGCGGGAAAAGCAGGAAAAACCGCTTTGCTTCTCCGTATCTTTTGTGGGGGGAAAAAAAAAAAAACACCTCGGAATGGCGGTGCTGGGATGAAATCCGGGTGGGTGAGTCCGGAATCCGGAGCTCTGAGGGGTTGGGAATGAGTTTGGGAGCGACCCGGAAGCGTCGCTGCCCGGCTGTTCCCATTCCCTGAGATCCCCGGCGTGGAATTTCCGTCTCTTCCGCAGAAAACGTTTGAGGAGGAGCGGCGGGAAATGCTGGCCAACAACCGGAAAAGGTGGAATGAGGCCATCCGGGCCCACAACGAGCAGGAGGTGAATCCCGTGGGAGATACTTTTCCTTTTTTTTTTTTTTTTTTTTTTTTTTTTGGGTGGAAAATTCCCATTTTTCCCGTGGGAATCGCTGAGGGTGGAAAAGCCCTCTGGGGTCACCGAGTCCAACCATTCCCAGCGCTGATCCACAGGGCCAAATCCACATGGATTTCAATCCCAACGGGAATGGGGACTCCACCCTGAGCTGGGCAGCTCTTCCAGGGCTGGAAAACCCTTTCCAGGTGGGAATTGTTCCCAATATCCGTCTAAACTTCCCCTGGAAGTTTCCCTCTTATTCGATCCCACCTGGCTTCAACTTTTCCGGGAATTCCAGAAAGGGAAATTTCTCTCTGGAGCCTCCTTTTCTCCAGGCTCCCTGAGATATTTTCCCAGCTCCTTCAGCTGCTCCTGGAGTTCCAGCCCCATTCCCAATCCGTTCCCTTCCCTGGACATGCTCCAGGTCCTGCTTGGAATGCCGGGATCGGCTCTGCCCGGGAAGGCGCCGTGAAGGAGATGGGTTTTTTGGGATTGGGGTGGGAACAGGGATTGGGATGGATAAGGTTGGATGGGGTTGGATGAGGTGGGATGAGGTGGGATGAGGATTGATGGGGTTGGATAAAGTTGGAGAAGGTTGGATGAGGTTGGAGGAGTCTGGATGAGGTTGGATGAGGTTGGATAAAGTTGGATGAGGTGGGATGAGTTTGGATGGGGTTGGATGTGGTGGGAGGAGGTTGGATGGGCTCGGATGGGGTTGGATGAGGTTGGATGAGGTGTGATAAGATTGGAGGAGTTTGGATGAGGTGGCATGAGGTTGGATGAGGTTGGATGAGGTGGGATGAGGATTGATGGGGTTGGATAAAGTTGGAGAAGGTTGGATGAGGTGGGATGAGGTTGGAGGAGGCTGGATGAGGTTGGATGGGGTTGGAGGAGGTTGGATGGCCTTGGATGGGGTTGGAGGACTTTGGATGAGGTGGGATGCAGTGGGATAAAGTTGGATGAGGATGGACAAGGTGGGATGAGGTTGGATGAGGTGTGATAAGATTGGAGGAGTTTGGATGAGGTTGGAAGAGGTTGGATGAGGTTGGATGAGGTGGGATGAGGTTGGATGAGGATTGATGAGGTTGGATGAGGTGGCATGAGGTTGGATGAGGTTGGATGAGGTGGGATGAGGATTGATGGGGTTGGATAAAGTTGGAGAAGGTTGGATGAGGTGGGATGAGGTTGGAGGAGGCTGGGGTTGGATGATGTTGGATGTGGTGGGAGGAGGTTGGATGGCCTTGGATGGGGTTGGAGGACTTTGGATGAGGTGGGATGAGGTTGGATAAAGTTGGATGAGGATGGGCAAGGTGGGATGAGGTTGGATGAGGTGTGATAAGATTGAAGGAGTTTGGATGTGGTGGAAGGAGGTTGGATGAGGTTGGATGAGATGGGATGAGGTAGGATGGGGTTGGATGGGGTTGGATGAGGTTGGAGGATGTTGGAGGAGGTTGGATGGGGTTGGAGGAGGTTGGATGAGGTGGGATGCGGTGGGATAAGGTTAGATGAGGATGGATGAGGTTGGAGGAGGTTGGATGAGGTTGGAGGATGTTGGATGGATGAGGTGGGATGAGGTTGGAGGAGGTTGGATGAGGTGGGATGAGGTAGGATGGGGTTGGATGGGGTTGGATGAGGTTGGAGGATGCTGGAGGATGTTGGATGAGGTGGGATGAGGTTGGAGCAGGTTGGACGGGGTTGGATGAGGTTGGAGGATGCTGGAGGATGTTGGATGAGGTGGGATGAGGTGGGATGAGGTGGGATGAGGTTGGATAAAGTTGGAGGGTTTTGGATGTGGTGGGAGGAGGTTGGATGGCCTTGGATGGGGTTGGAGGATGTTGGATGAGGTTGGATAAAGTTGGAGGAGGTTGGATATGGTGGGATGAGGTTAGATGAGATTGGGATGAGGTTGGATGAGGATTGATGAGGTGTGATAAGATTGGAGGAGTTTGGATGAGGTTGGAGGAGGTGGGCGTAAGTGGGATGAAGTTGGACAAAGTTGGACATTGGATGAGGTTGGATAGGGTTGGATGAGGTGGCATGGGGTTGGAGGAGGTTGGATGAGGTGGGATGAGGTTGGATGAGGTTGGATGAGGTTGGAGGACAGTGGATGGATGAGGTGGGATGAGGTGGGATGAAGTTGGATGAAGCTGGATAAAGTTGGATGAGGTGGGATGAGGTTGGAGGATATTGGAGGAGGTTGGATGGTGTTGGATGTGGTGGGAGGAGGTTGGATGGCCTTGGATGGGGTTGGAGGACTTGGGTGAAGTGGGATGAGGTTGGATAAGGTTGGATAAAGTTGGAGGAGGTTGGATGAGATTGGGATGAGGTTGGATGAGATTGGGATGAGGTTGGATGAGGATGGAAGAGGTTGGAGGAGGTGGGCGTAAGTGGGATGAAGTTGGACAAAGTTGGATGAGGTTGGAGGAGGTGGGATGAGGTGGGATGAGATTGGGATGAGGTTGGATGAGGTGTGATAAGATTGGAGGAGTTTGGATGAAGTTGGAGGAGGTGAGAGGAGGTTGGATGGAGTCGGAAAAAGTTGGATGAGGTTGGAGGAGGTGGGATGAGGTTCTCCTTGCTCCCACAGCTGGAATTCCTGCGGAAGCAGATGGACAAGGCACTGGATTTCGAGCAGCAGCTGAACGAGCTGCAGGATGAGAGCGTGGAGAACTACGACAGCATGAAATTCCAGCTGGAACAGGATGTGCAGGTACCGGGAAAGGGCCCGGATCACGGAATCACCTCTGGGAACCCTGGAACGGTTTGGGTGGGAAGGGACCTCAAATCCCAAACCATTCCAACCTCGACACCTCCACGATCCCAGGGTGCTCCAACATTTCCTTGGACACAGGGATCCAGGGATTCTCTGGGAATTCCAGCCCAGCCGGGAATTCCTTCCCACGATCCCAAAATCCCAAGCTCCCCTTTCCCACTGGAAGCCATTCCCTGGCTCCCGGCCCTCCAGCCCTTCCCCAAATTCCAGCTCTCCATTCCCTCTGGAAAAGGCTCCAAGGATTCCCTGGATCCTTTCCCTGATCCAGCTGCACATTCCCAGATCTCCCAGCCTGGGATTGGATCCAGGCCCAACCCGATTCCTCCTGGAGAAGGAATTTCAGGATCCAGGGGCTTCACTGGGAATTCGGGACTACAGGAAGGGTCTCCCTTCCCTTTTCCATCCCCAAATTCCATAAAAATCCCTCAGAATGGATCCTGAGTGTCCTTGATCCCAGAATCCTGGAATGGTTTGGATGGGATCCATGAAGCTTCAATCCCATCCCAGGGACACTTCCCACGATCCCAGGGTGATCCAAATCCACCCTTGGACATTCCCAGGGATCCAGGAATTCTCTGGGAATTCCAGCCCAGCCGGGAATTCCCTCCCAAGATCCCAAAATCCCAAGCTCCCCTTTCCCACTGGAAGCCATTCCCTGGCTCCTGGCCCTCCAGCCCTTCCCCAAATTCCAGCTCTCCTGGAGCCCCTTTGGGATCGGGGAGCGGCTCCAAGGATTCCCTGGATCCTTTCCCTGATCCAGCTGTGCATTCCCAGCTCTCCCAGCCCCAGAGCAGCTCCGTGGCATTCCCTGGACTCGCTCCAGCAGCTCCACACCCTCAGTTCCCGATAACTTGGAGGTGTGGGATGTTCCCAGGACTTTTTGGGATGGAAACAGCTCCGTGCTGCAGCCCAGCATTCCCAGGGAATGCCGTGTGGCCGTTGGAAAGACGGAAAATGTTGGAAAAACAACCTTGAGCTGTGGCCGGGGGAGGCTCCGGAGATAATTTTCCCTCTTTGTGTTCCACGGCCTTATCTTGGTTTGGGAGCAGCCTTGGGAACCGGGATAATAACGGAGAAATCCCTCGGGCTGCTGCAGGGAAAGTTTTCCACGGGATATTAGGAATATTTTCTTCCCCAAAATAGGTGTAAAATATCCCAATATGAATCCCAACAAACGCAGAATTCCCTAAGGAGAAGGAGGAGAGGGAATTCTCTGTGCCCACTGCAGGTGGAAAAAAAAAAAAAAATACCTGGAAGCAAAAATTGACACTGGGATTGGGATCTAGGGTGGGAATTCCAAGCTGGGAGAGCCTGGGATTGGGAAGGACTTCCCTGGTGGTTGTTTAGGATTTCTGCCTTTGGATTTCTGCCCCGAGGTGGGATTTTTGGGAATTAACCCCTGGATCATGGCTTTCCTCCATCCTCTGGAAAGGGAAAAACTCTCAGACCCGCTGGGATTTAATTCCAGCTTTTCTTTTCCTGGGGAATCCAAACCCTTCTGGGAGTTTCCCTGGGTTTTCCCTAAACTCCGGGCTTGTCTTTGTGACTTTTTTTTTTTTTTCCCTCCATGGAATTCCAGTACCTGGAGAGGAAACTCCGGCAGATGAAGGGAATTTACCACCTGAACCAGGTGAAGCTGGAATACAACCTGGACGTTCTCCGGCAGCTGGATGTGGAAAATTCCACGCTCCGATCCCTGCAGAAAAGGAAAATCAGCCGGTAAAACCCATCCCGGCAATCCCCTCCCGTTCCAAAGCTTTTCCCCACGCCTGGGGAAAATTCCCAAACCCAGGCTCTTTGTCCCTTCCCAGATTCCGGACGTCGCTCGAATTGCTGAGCGCCAAAATGGCCAAGCAGGAGATGAAATTCCAAGAGGAAAAGCAGAGCCTGGAATCCGAGCTGGAGCGGGTCACGGGGCAGTTCCAGGAGACGCGGAGCCGGATGAGGTGGGGAGCGCTTGGAATTCCGCCCCGTGGGGAGCCTCCGGAACGCCGGAGCGGGATCCGATCCCTTCGGGATCCTTTTCCACAGGCAGCTGATGCGCAGCAGCGCCGAGAAATTCCGGCAGGTTTGGATCGTGAACGAGGAAGAGGCCAAAGCGTTGATCCGGGAAGCGCTGGATGCCGATCGGATCATCCACGTCCAGCAGCTGGGAATGCCGTGGGAAGAGCCTCACTTGTGGTTCATGGATAACGTGGGACCCCTGGGGCGCCGCCAGGAAAAGAGGGATGCCATGCAGGTGGCCACCAAACTCCTGGAAGGTGGGATCCGTGGATTCCTTGGAAATCTTCCTCCGCGTGGAAAGGCTCCCGTGTCCCGCCGATCCTTGGGATTTCCAGACGGGATCTTCCGGGAGTGGCCAGCCCTGAGCTGCGTTTTTCCCGGTTTTCCCCGTTCCGAGGAGCAGCTCTCATCCCAGGAGCTTTGTCTTCCAGGGATTTTGCCCCCGGTGGCTCCCAAGGTTTGGGATTTTGCTCCCAACTCCCCTCTCTGATTTTCAGGGATCAAATCTGGAAAACCGGAGCAGGAACGGAGGGGGAGTAAGAAGAAAGGAGCGCGGAGCGCAGAAGGAGGGAAGGAAAACCAGGAAAGGCTGGAGGAAAGAGCCACATCCCGGCCGGGCATTCCCAGGAAAACCCTCCGGAAAATCCTGGAGGTCCTGAGCGAGGAGTCGGTGAGTGGCGCTGGAGCCCGGGATCCGGGAGCAGCCCTGGATCTAGATTATTTTTTTTTTTTTTTGGTGTGGATCCCTTTGGAATGAGGGCTGGGAACGCTCACCGTGGCTCTGCCCCCTCTTCCCGACCTTTTTTCCCAAGGGATTCCTGCTGGAAAACAAACTCCTAAAGCCGCTGCGGGAGGCGGTGGGGCCCAGGAACGACGTCCGGCAGCTCCGATCCGTCTTCGAGGTGAGCTGGGATTGGATCTCCGGGGATTGGGCTTGGAATGCTCAGCGCCAGGAGGACGTGGAGCCGGGAATGCTGACCTGGATCGGGGAAGGATCCGGGGAAATCCCTCAAGGGGCTCCAGGAGAGCTGGAATTTGGGGAAAGGGCTGGAGGGCCAGGAGCCAGGGAATGGCTTCCAGTGGGAAAGGGGAGCTTGGGATTTTGGGGATCTTGGGAAGGAATTCCCAGCTGGGCTGGAATTCCCAGAGAATCCCCGAATCCCTGGCAGTGCCCAAGGGTGGATTTGGATCACCCTGGGATCGTGGGAAGTGTCCCTGGGATGGGATTGGTGGTCCATGGATCCCATCCCAAACCATTCCGGGATTCTGGGATGAAGGACACTCAGGATCCATCCTGAGGGATTTTTATGGAATTTGGAGATGGAAAAGGGAAGGGAGACCCTTCCTGGAGTCCTGAATTCCCAGTGAAGCCCCTGGATCCTGAAATTCCTTCTCCAGGAGGAGTCAGGATGGGGCTGGATCCAATCCCAGGCTGGGAGAGCTGGGAATGGAGGGAATTCCCTGGAAAGGGGAGCTTGGGGTGAAATCTTGGGAAGGAATTCCCGGCTGGGCTGGAATTCCCAGAGAAGCTGTGGCTGCCCCAGGACCCCTGGGAATGTCCAAGTTTTGGGATCATGGAAGGTGTCCCCGCCCATGGAATGGGATGGGCATTGAGGTCCCTTCCCGCCCAGAACATTCCATGATTCCCAGATTCCCAGCTCCAGCCCATCCCGATGATTTAAGCACCTCCGGGACTCCTCCAGCCTCTTCCCAAACTTTCCCATCCATGGATATTCCTGGCTTCCCACCATTCCTTCCTTATCCAGCATTTCCTCCGCTCTGGAAAATTCCCTTCCCTCCCCTCCCCATCCCACGGAATTCCCGCTTTTCCAGGCCCTCCGGATCGAGGACGAGGACGAGCTGCGCGAGCTCCTGGATTTTTTCCTGGACTACGAATCCCAGAACGCGCCCAAGATCCAGGTGGGATCACCAGGGGAGAGCCCGGCAGATCCCAGGATCCCAAGAATTCCGGGAATGAGGATTGGTGTGTTCGTATCCAAAAAAAAAAAAAAAAAAACCCAAATTCCACATCCAGCTTTTCTTTTCTCCCTCCAGGTCACCGGGATGGGAGAAGATCCCACGGATCCGGCTCAGGACCGAGGGAGCGGCAGATCCCATTCCCAGAGGGATCAGCACCAACCCCCCGGGAGCTCCCCTCGCATCCCGTCCATCCAAGTGGACCACGTCCTGACAATCCTGCGGGAATTCCTACGGGATTTTGTCAAGCTGAGGTGGGAACAGCCAACCTGGGATCCAGGGAATGTCCTGGGTTGTCCTGCTCGGAGAAAAAAAAAAAAACTTCCCAACCTTCCCTGCTCCACGACAGAGGAATCAGGAGATTCCCAAGGCTGGGAATAGCCAGGAAGGAGATGATCCGGGACCTGGGAAGAGAGGGAAAGCTGGAGTTTGTTCTCCTTCCCAAAGATTTGTTCTCCTTCCCAAGGGTTTGTTCTCTGTTCCCAAATATCGGCTCTCCATCCCAAAGATTTGTTCTCCATCCCAAGGGTTTGCTCTCCATCCCAAGGTTTTTTTCCTCTATCCAAAGGATTTGTTCTCCATCCCAAAGATTTGTTCTCTATTCCCAAAGTTTTTTTCTCTATCCCCAAGATTTTTTCTCTATCCAAAGGATTTGTTCTCCATTCCAGGGATTTGTTCAACATCCCATGGGCTTCTTCTCCATCCCAAGCTTTTGCTCTCCATCCCAAGGATTTGTTCTCCATCCCAAAGATTTGTTCTCTATTCCCAAGGTTTTTTTCTCTATCCCTAAGATTTTTTCTCTATCCCAAGGAATTGTTCTCCATCCCAAAGATCCGCTCTCTATTCCCAAGGTTTTTTTCCTATCCCAAAGATTTGTTCTCCACCCCAAGGATTTGTTCTCCAACCCTAAGATTTGTTCTCCATCCCAAAGATTTGTTCTCCATCCCAAGGATTTGTTCAGCATCCCAAGGATTTGTTCAGCATCCCAGGGATTTGTTCTCCATCCCAAAGATCTGTTCTCTATTCCCAAGGTTTTTTTCCTATCCCAAAGATCTGTTCTCCACCCCAAGGTTTTTTTTCTCTATCCCAAAGATTTGTTCTCCATCCCAAAGATTTGTTCTCTATTCCCAAAGATTTTTTTTCTATCCCAAAGATTTGTTCTCCATCCCAAGGATTTGTTCAGCATCCCAGGGATTTGTTCTCCATCCCAAAGATCTGTTCTCTATTCCCAAGGTTTTTTTCCTATCCCAAAGATCTGTTCTCCACCCCAAGGTTTTTTTCTCCATCCCAAAGATTTGTTCTCTATTCCCAAAGATTTTTTTTCTATCCCAAAGATTTGTTCTCCATCCCAAGGATTCTTTCAGCATCCCAGGGATTTGTTCAACATCCCAAGGATTTGTTCAGCATCCCAAGGATTTGCTCTCCATCCCAAAGATTTGTTCTCCATCCCAGGGATTCTTTCAGCATCCCCGGGATTTGTTCAGCATCCCAAGGATTTGCTCTCCATCCCAAAGTTTTGTTCTCTATTCCCAAAGATTTGTTCTCTATTCCCAAAGATTTTTTTCTATCCCAAAGATTTGTTCTGCATCCCAATGATTCTTTCAGCATCCCAGGGATTTGTTCAATATCCCAAGGATTTGCTCTCCATCCCAAGGATTTGTTCTCCATCCCAGGGATTTGTTCTCCATCCCAAGGATTTGTTCTCTATTCCCAAAGATTTTTTTTTCTGTCCCAGGGATTTGCTCAACATCCCAAGGATTTGTTCTCCATCCCAAAGATTTGTTCTCTATTCCCAAGAGTTTTTTCTCTATCCCAACGATTTGTTCTCCATCCCAAAGATTTGTTCTCTATTCCCAAAGATTTTTTTTCTATCCCAAAACTTTGTTCTCCATCCCAAGGATTTGTTCAGCATCCCAGGGATTTGTTCTCCATCCCAAAGATTTGTTCTCCATCCCAAGGATTCTTTCAACATCCCAGGGATTTGTTCTGCATCCCAAAGATTTGTTCTCCATCCCAGGGATTCTTTCAACATCCCAGGGATTTGTTCTCCATCCCAAGCTTTCGATCTCCATCCCAAAGCTCTGTTTTCCATCCCCAGGGATGAAGGACCCCCCAGGGAAATTCAGGACGTCCGGGACAATTCCAAGGACGGGGAATACTGGGAAGCCCTGACCCGCGTCATTCCCGAGCGGACACTCAAACTTTGGGATGCGCTTGGAGCCGCGCTCTTGGAATATCAGTGAGTGCCTGGGGTGGGGAGGACTGGGACAATTCCGGGGATTTTCCACGTCATCCCGAGGATTTTCCACGTTCTCCCGGTGTCCCTTTCCCAGTAAAGTTCTGACCCGGAGATCCGAGCTCTTTTCCGAGGCTGCCGCCCTGCAGCGGCAGAACTCGGAGCTGGGAATGCTGCTGGAGGAATATTTGGGATCCGCACAAGGCCGGTGAGCTCAGCCTTCCCATTCCCGGGGATATTCCAGACACGGATCCCACCGGGATCGATCCAAACCCGGGAATCGTCGGTGCCGGGTGTGGATTTGCCTGGATCGGAGCCAGGAATTCCTGGCGGGGGTTAATAAACCATTCCCAAACCTGGATCTGTGTGCGGAGCAGCTCGGGAATGGGAGCGTGTCCAGGTGTCCCCACCATCCAGGGAATTCTTGGAACTGTGGGAAGTGCCACAAAACCGTGGGATCTGCAGTGTGGAATTCCAGGATGAGAGCTAAAATACCACCCCATTCCAACCCTGACACCTTACACAATCCAGGGAATTCCTGGAATTGTGGGAAGTGCCACAAAGCTGCGGGATCTGAGGCATGGAATTCTGGGATGGAAGCTTAAATCCAATCCCATTCCAATTCCGAAGATCCAAGGAATTCCTGGAATTGTGGGAAGTGCCACAAAACTGTGGGATCTGCAGCATGGAATGGTCAAATTCCAGGATGGAAGCTTAAATCCCACCCCATTCCAACCCTGATACCGTACACAATCCAGGGAATTCCTGGAATTGTGGGAAGTGCCACAAAACGGTGGGATCTGAGGCATGAAATTCCGGGATGGAAGCTTAAATCCCATCCCATTCCAACTCCAACAACTTCCAATATCCAGGGAATTCCTGGAATTGTTGGAAGTGCCACAAAGCCGTGGGATCTGAGGCATGGAATTCTGGGATGGAAGCTAAAATCCCATCCCATTCCAACTCCAACCATCCAGGGAATTCTTGGAATTGTTGGAAGTGTTGCAATGCCGTGGGATCTGCAGTGTGGAATTCCAGGATGAGAGCTAAAATCCCACCCCATTCCAACCCTGACACCTTACACAATCCAGGGAATTCCTGGAATTGTGGGAAGTGCCACAAAGCCATGGGATCTGAGGCATGGAATTCTGGGATGGAAGCTTAAATCCCACCCCATTCCAACTCTGACACCTTCCAATATCCAGGGAATTCCTGGAATTGTTGGAAATGCCGCAAAGCCGTGGGATCTGAGGCATGGAATTCTGGGATGGGAGCTAAAATCCCACCCCATTCCAACCCTGACACCTTCCACCATCCAGGGAATTCTTGGAATTGTGGGAAGTGTCGCAAAACCGTGGGATCTGCAGGGTGGAATTCCGGGATGGAAGCTTAAATCCCACCCCATTCCAACCCTGACACCTTCCACGATCCAGGGAATTCCTGGAATTGTGGGAAGTGCCACAAAGCTGCGGGATCTGAGGCATGGAATTCTGGGATGGAAGCTTAAATCCCACCCCATTCCAACTCCAACACCTTCCAATATCCAGGGAATTCCTGGAATTGTGGGAAGTGACACAAAGCCATGGGATCTGAGGCATGGAATTCTGGGATGGAAGCTAAAATCCCATCCCATTCCAACTCCAACCATCCAGGGAATTCTTGGAATTGTTGGAAGTGTTGCAACGCCGTGGGATCTGCAGGGTGGAATTCCGGGATGGAAGCTAAAATCCCACCCCATTCCAACCCTGACACCTTACACAATCCAGGGAATTCCTGGAATTGTGGGAAGTGTCACAAAGCCATGGGATCTGAGGCATGGAATTCTGGGATGGAAGCTTAAATCCCACCCCATTCCAACTCCAACAACTTCCAATATCCAGGGAATTCCTGGAATTGTTGGAAGTGCCACAAAGCCGTGGGATCTGAGGCATGGAATTCTGGGATGGAAGCTTAAATCCAATCCCATTCCAACTCTGATGATCCAGGGAATTCCTGGCATTGTGGGAAGTGCCACAAAACTCTGGGATCTGCAGCATGGAATGGTCAAATTCCAGGATGGAAGCTTAAATCCCATCCCATTCCAACCCCGACACCTTCCACGATCCTGGGAAATCCTGGAATTGTGGCAAGTGCCACAAAACCGTGGGATCTGCAGGGTGGAATTCCAGGATGGGAGCTAAAATCCCACCCCATTCCAACTCCAACACCTTCCAATATCCAGGGAATTCCTGGAATTGTTGGAAATGCCACAAAGCTGTGGGATCTGAGGCATGGAATTCTGGGATGGAAGCTTAAATCCCATCCCATTCCAACTCTGATGATCCAGGGAATTCTTGGAATTGTGGAAAGTGCCACAAAACCGTGGGATCTGCAGCATGGAATGGTCAAATTCCAGGATGGAAGCTTAAATCCCACCCCATTCCAACCCTGACACCTTACACCATCCAGGGAATTCCTGGAATTGTTGGAAGTGTCACAAAGCCATGGGATCTGAGGCATGGAATTCTGGGATGAAAACTAAAATCCCATCCCATTCCAACTCCGATGATCCAGGGAATTCTTGGAATTGTGGGAAGTGCCACAAAACCGTGGCATCCGCCGTGTGGAATCATGAAATTCCGGGATGGAAGCTTAAATCCCATTCCAACCCCGACACCTTCCACGATCCCAGGAATACTTTGGACACTTCCAGGGAATTCTCTGGGAATTCCAGCCCAGCCCCCCCCCCCACCTTCCCAGGGAAGAATTCCTTCCCAAAATCCCAAATATCCCTGACGGTTCCAAGGATCCCTGGGTCACAGGAACCCCATGGAATGCTCAGGGCTGGAATGGGTGGGAAAGGACCTGGAAAGAATTCCTGCCTGGAAAAGCTTTTCAATCCCTATTCCTGGCAGGATTTTAAATCCCTGTGGATTTTGGGGGAGGGGGGGGGGGGGGGGGCATGGATCCTGGAATTCTCTGATTCCAGAGGGTTTTCCACCCTAAATAATTCCATCATCCCTCCTGCTTCCCCCAGACCTTTTCCCCCCTCTGGCTCTTCCCAAAAATCCCACCCCAATCACTTTTCCGTGTCCTTAATTCCCAAAATTCCAGGCCGGGATGGCCCCAGAGCCGCTCCAGAGGCCGAGATTTTTCCAGCAGGGATTTTTCCCATCCCTGCCAAACCTCCACCCCCCCGTTCCCAGCAATCAAATCTCATTCCCAGCGTGGATTCCCAGCCGCTTTTATCTTTAACCTTGGACTCCCAGCCTTTGGAAAACACGGCTCCAAAGGTTTCTCATTCCACAGGGAAAAAACATCTTTTTTTTCCTTTTATTTTTCTTTTTTTTTTCTTTTTTTTTCATTTTATTTTTCTTTTTTCCCCTTTTTTTTTCTTTTTTCTTTTTTTCTTTTTTCTTTTTTCTTTTTTCTTTTTTCTTTTTTCTTTTTTCTTTTTTCTTTTTTTTATTTTTTCTTTTTTTTAATTCTTTTTTCCTTTTTTATTTTTCTTTTCTTTCTGCTTTTCCCCTTTTTTAATTTTCTTTTTTTTTTCCCTTTTTCTTCTTTTTTCCTTTTTTTTCCTCTTTTTTTTTTCTTTTATTTTCCTTTTTTTTTTTTTTTTTTTTTCCTGTTGTTCGGCTTTCCTTGGATAATTTTTGGATTTCTCCCGCTTCCTATGGCGGGATTTTTTTTTTTTTTGGGGGGGGGGAGGTAGGGGGCGTGATTTTGGGGGCCGGGGTAGGAACGTGAAAAAAAAAACCGGGAATGTTGGAGCGGGTGAAAAACTGGGAAAGGAGAAAACAGGGAAAGGCTCCGGTGGGCGCTGCCCCCCGGAAAAAATCCCGGGGATTCCTCGGGAGCGCCATTCCCGAAGGAAACGGGAGAGCTGCATGTTGGAATTTCGGGGATCCCGGCAGCCCAAAATTCCCGCCGGGACACACCCGGCGAGGCTGGGGGCGGCTCCGGGCCGGGAGAGGCCGGGCCAGCACCGGGAACCTCCCCCGGAGCTCATCCCATCCCGCTCCGCCCTCCGAGAGCACCGGGAATATCAGGAACACCGGGATGTCGCAGGAAGCCGAGCGGGGCCCCCTGCGCCGCCTGCAACGGAGGAGGGCGCGGTGCAAACGGTGCCAGGGCCGATCCGCCAGGTGAGACCCACCCCCCCACCCCACCCCCGGTACCGGGGACGCGGCCCGCGGCACCCCCGGAACCGGCACCGGCACCGGGAAGGGCCGGGAGACTCCGCGGTGCCACGTGGAGCGGCGCCGGGGTGCGGGGACGGAGCTGGGCCGGGGGTGGGGAACCGGGAGCGGGCACCGGGATTGGGGGAGCGGGCACCGGAGTGGCCCCGGGGTGGGGGACGGAGCTGGACCGGGGGTTGGGAACCGGGACTCGGCACCGGGATTGGGGGAGCGGGCACCGGAGTGGCCCCGGGGTGGGGGGACAGAGCCTGGGCCGGGGGTTGGGAACCGGGACTCGGCACCGGGACTGGGGGAGTGGGCACCGGAGTGGCCCCGGGATGGGGGACGGAGCTGGGCCGGGGGTGGGGAACCGGGAGCGGGCACCGGGATTGGGGGAGCTGGCACCGGAGTGGCCCCGGGGTGGGGGACACAGCTGGGCTGAGGGATCGGAACCGGGACCGGGCACCGGAGTGGCCCCGGGGTGGGGGAACGGGGGTGGGGAACCGGGAGCGGGCACCGGGATTGGGGGAGCGGGCACCGGAGTGGCCCCGGGGTGGGGACCGGGGGTGGGGAACCGGGAGCGGGCACCGGGATTGGGGGAGCGGGCACCGGAGTGGCCCCGGGGTGGGGGGACAGAGCCTGGGCCGGGGGTTGGGAACCGGGAGCGGGCACCGGGACTGGGGGACCGGGCACCGGAGTAGCCCTGGGGTGGGGGGACAGAACTGGGACGGGGGTTGGGAACCGGGACTCGGCACCGGGATTGGGGGAGCGGGCAGCGGAGTGGCCCCAGGTGGGGGATAGGGGGTGGGGAACCGGGCACCGGGATGCGGGACCGGGCACCGGAGTGACCACGGGGTGGGGGACCGGGAGTGGGGGAGCGGGACCGGGCACCGGAGTGGCCCTGGGGTGGGGGACCGGGAGTGGGGGAGCGGGACCGGGCACCGGAGTGGCCCCGGGGTGGGGGGACAGAGCCTGGGCCGGGGGTTGGGAACCGGGAGCGGGCACCGGGATTGGGGAACGGGCACCGGAGTGGCCCCAGGTGGGGGATAGGGGGTGGGGAACCGGGCACCGGGATGCGGGACCGGGCACCGGAGTGGACATGTGATGGGGAACCGGGGGTGGGGGAGCGGGACCGGGCACCAGAGTGGCTCCGGGGTGGGGGAACAGAGCTGGGCCGGGGGATTCGGAACCGGGACCGGACACCGGAGTGGCCCCGGGGTGGGGGGGACAGAGGTGGGCTGGGGGGTTGGGAACCGGGACCCGGCACCGGAATGGCCCCGGGATGGGGGACCAGGGGTGGGCTGGGGGGTTGGGAACCGGGACCGGGCACCGGAGCATCCCCGGGGTTGCGGGTGCCGGGAAAGGAGGGGGTCCCGGCACAGGAGCAGCCCCGGGATTGGAGGTCTGGACACCCGGGGCTGCCCCGGGTTGGGGGGACATCGGTCCGGGCCCGAATTTGGGGAACCGGGGCTGCCGTGGGGACCGGGCACCGGGGAGAACCCCCGGGGTGAGGGTCCAAATCCAGGTCCCGGTCAGAGAGTCCAGCTGCGGTCACCGGGACTGTCCCAGGGGAGAAAAGGGGGGGGATCCGGTCACCGGAGCAGCCCCGGAGGAGGGGACCGGGACCGGGATATGTGGGCCGGAACCGGGCACCGGAGCTGCCCTGGGAGAGGGCGGGGGGAGCTGGATCCGGGCACCGGGGGAGCCCCGAGCTGGGGAGACCGGGGCGGTCCCAGGGCGAGGGTCGAGAACCGGAGCAGCCCCGAATTTAGGGGACCGGGACCGGGACGTGGGCACCCAGAACCGGGCAACGGGGCTACCCCGAGTTTGGGGGACCGAAACCGGGATCTGGGGATCCAGAACCGGGCAACGGGACTACCCCGAGTTTGGGGGACCGGGATCGGGGGACCCAGAACCGAGCACCGGGACTACCCCGAGTCTGGGGGACCGGGATCTGGGGACCCAGAACCGGGCACCGGGGCTGCCCCGAGTTTGGGGGACCGGGACGTGGGGACCCAGAACCGGGCACCGGGGCTGCCCCGAGTCTGGGGGACCGGGATGGGGGGATCCAGAACCGGCCACAGTGGCAGCCCCGAGTTTGGGGGACCCGGACGAGGGGGCCCAGAACTGGGTACGGGACGACCCCGAGTTTGGGGGACCGGGATCTGGGGCACCCAGAACCGGGCACCGGGGCTGTCCCGAGTTTGGGGGACCGGGATCGGGGGACCCAGAACCGGGCACCGGGGCTGTCCCGAGTTTGGGGGACCGGGATCGGGGGACCCAGAACCGGGCACCGGGGCTGTCCCGAGTTTGGGGGACCGGGATCGGGGGACCCAGAACCGGGCACCGGGGCTGCCCCGAGTTTGGGGGACCGAGATCTGGGGACCCAGAACCGGGCACCGGAGCAGCCCCGAGTTTGGGGGACCGGGATGGGGGGATCCAGAACCGGGCACCGGAGCAGCCCCGAGTTTGGGGGACCGGGATGGGGGGACCCAGAACCGGCCACAGTGGCAGCCCCGAGTTTGTGGGACCGGGATGGGGGGATCCAGAACCGGGCACCGGAGCAGCCCCGAGTTTGTGGGACCGGGATCTGGGGACCCAGAACCGGGCACCGGGGCTGTCCCGAGTTTGGGGGACCGGGATCTGGGGACCCAGAACCGGGCACCGGGGCTGCCCCGAGTTTGGGGGACCGGGATCTGGGGACCCAGAACCGGGCACCGGGGCTGCCCCGAGTTTGGGGGACCGGGATCTGGGGACCCAGAACCGGGAACCGGGGCTGCCCCGAGTTTGGGGGACCGGGATGGGGGGACCCAGAACCGGGCACCGGGACTACCCCGAGTCTGGGGGACCGGGATCTGAGGACCCAGAACCGGGCACCGGGGCTGTCCCGAGTTTGGGGGACCGGGATCGGGGGACCCAGAACCGGGCACCGGGGCTGCCCCGAGTTCGGGGGACCGGGATGGGGGGACCCAGAACCGGGCACCGGGGCTGTCCCGAGTTTGGGGGACCGGGATCGGGGGACCCAGAACCGGGCACCGGGACTACCCCGAGTCTGGGGGACCGGGATCTGGGGACCCAGAACCGGGCACCGGAGCAGCCCCGAGTTTGTGGGACCGGGATGGGGGGATCCAGAACCGGCCACAGTGGCAGCCCCGAGTTTGGGGGACCGGGATGGGGGGACCCAGAACCGGGCACCGGAGCAGCCCCGAGTTTGGGGGACCGGGATGGGGGGACCCAGAACCGGCCACAGTGGCAGCCCCGAGTTTGTGGGACCGGGATGGGGGGACCCAGAACCGGCCACAGTGGCAGCCCCGAGTTTGTGGGACCGGGATGGGGGGATCCAGAACCGGGCACCGGAGCCGCCCCGGGCGAGGGTCTCGGTCCAACCCCGGTGCTGGGGGAGTCCCGGCCGCTTTTGCCGCCGTCCCCGCGGTGGCCGGAACCCCCCCGGCAGCGGCCCCGGGGCGGTGTCAGCGGGGCGGGACGGAGCGCGGGCTGAGTCACCGGCAGGAAACCGAGCGGTTGCATCAGAAGCGGAGCCGTTGATCCGGTCGGGGCAGCTGGGAAGGGGGGGGGGGAAAAAAAAAAAAAAAAAAAATCCCATTCTCCCCGAAAAATAAAATCCCTCCCCGCAGCATGGAAAAAGGCAGCGAGCCCTGCTCCAGCAGCTCGGCAGCAGCTCCATCCGGCAGGCCGGGCTTCAAGGAGGAGTTGCTGTGTCCCATCTGCTACGACCCTTTCCGGGAAGCCGTGACGCTGCCGTGCGGGCACAACTTCTGCAAGGGCTGCATCAGCAGGTCGTGGGAGAACCAGCGGCACGCGTGCCCGCTGTGCAAGGAGAGCTCCTCGCTGGAGGAGCTGCGCGTCAACCACACGCTGAAGAACCTGGTGGAGCTGATCCTGAAGGAAGAGGGGCAGCGGCAGAGCCGGGGCGCGGCGCCCTGCGCGCTGCACCAGGAGGAGGCCAAGTTCTTCTGCCTGGAGGACAAGGAGATGGCGTGCTTCGCCTGCCAGAGCTCCCGGCAGCACGAGGGGCACAAGATGAGGCCGGTGCAGGAAGCGGCGGCGGATTTCAGGGTGAGGGATTGGATGGATGATGGATGGATGATGGATGATGGATGGATGGATGGATGGATGGATGGATGATGGATGGATGGATGGATGATGGATGGATGGATTGATGGATCCATGAATGGATGGATCCATGAATGGATGGATGGATGGATGGATGGATGGATGATGGATGGATGGATGATGGATGGATGGATGATGGATGGATGGATGGATGGATGATGGATGGATGATGGATGGATGGATGATGGATGGATGATGGATGGATGATGGATGGATGGATGACGGATGATGGATGGATGATGGATGATGGATGGATGGATGGATGGATGGATGATGGATGGATGATGGATGGATGGATGATGGATGGATGATGGATGGATGGATGGATGATGGATGGATGGATGGATGGATGGATGATGGATGGATGGATGGATGGATGGATGGATGGATGGATGGATGGATGACGGATGATGGATGGATGATGGATGATGGATGGATGGATGGATGGATGGATGAGGGATGGATGGATGGATGGATGGATGAGGGATGATGGATGGATGGATGATGGATGGATGGATGGATGGATGGATGGATGGATGGATGGAGATGGATGGATGGATGGATGGATGGTTGGATGATGGATGATGGATGGATGATGGATGGATGGATGATGGATGGATGGATGGATGGATGGATGGATGGATGATGGATGGATGAGGGATGATGGATGGATGGATGATGGATGGATGGATGGATGGATGGATGGATGGATGGATGGAGATGGATGGATGGATGGATGGATGGTTGGATGATGGATGATGGATGGATGATGGATGGATGGATGATGGATGGATGGATGGATGGATGGATGGATGGATGATGGATGGATGGATGGATGGATGGATGATGGATGGATGGATGGATGGATGGATGATGGATGGATGGATGGATGGATGGATGCATGCATGCATGGATGGATGATGGATAGATGATGGATGATGGATGATGGATGGATGGATGGATGGATGGATGATGGATGGATGGATGGATGACGGATGATGGATGGATGATGGATGATGGATGGATGGATGATGGATGGATGATGGATGGATGATGGATGGATGATGGATGGATGGATGGATGGATGATGGATGGATGGATGGATGGATGGATGGATGGATGGATGACGGATGATGGATGGATGATGGATGATGGATGGATGGATGGATGGATGGATGAGGGATGATGGATGGATGGATGGATGGATGGATGGATGGATGGATGGATGATGGATGGATGGATGGATGACGGATGATGGATGGATGATGGATGATGGATGGATGGATGGATGGATGGATGAGGGATGATGGATGGATGGATGATGGATGGATGGATGGATGGATGGATGGATGGATGATGGATGGATGATGGATGGATGGATGGATGGATGGATGATGGATGGATGATGGATGGATGGATGATGGATGGATGGATGGATGGATGGATGGATGGATGATGGATGGATGGATGGATGATGGATGGATGGATGATGGATGGATGGATGGATGGATGATGGATGGATGGATGGATGGATGGATGGATGGATGATGGATGGATGGATGGATGGATGATGGATGGATGGATGGATGGATGGATGATGGATGGATGATGGATGGATGGATGATGGATGATGGATGGATGGATGATGGATGGATGGATGGATGGATGGATGGATGGATGGATGGCTGATGGATGGATGGCTGATGGATGGATGGATGGATGGATGGATGATGGATGATGGATGGATGATGGATGGATGGATGATGGATGATGGATGGATGATGGATGGATGGATGATGGATGTATGATGGATGGATGATGGATGGATGGATGACGGATGGATGTATGGATGGATCCATGGATCCATGGATGGATGGAGGCGTAGGTCTATAGATGGATCCAAGGATGGATGAATGGATGGCAGGGAGAAGCATCCCTAAAAGCTGGAGGCGTCCCAAATTTGCCAGGATTTGGGATGAGGCAGCCACGCTTCCCTGCGGGAATGTGGCAGCTGCTGGATGCTCTCCTGCCTTTTAATTATCCGGCGCCATCCCGGATAATCACCCTGCGGGAAAGGGGAGTGGGATGATTATTCCCGGTGGTTTGGTGATTCCCTTGATCCCAGCTTGGATCCTGCCGCGCTGGTTATTCCAGGGTTTGGTAGCGGGGTTGGGATTTGGGAGTTGCACAATTCCAGCAGAAAGGAGGGGCGGGCTGTGGTTGCCTGAGGGGGAGGAGGAGGAGGAGATGGGATGCAGCCAGGAGCTGGGAATGCTGCCAGGAGCCAGGAATGCCGCCAGGACACGCTGGAAAACAGCCGGCGCCGCCCTGACTCATCCCGCCGGATTTCAAACGTGGCGGGAAAAGCTTGGCCGGTCTTCCTGGAAATGGGAATGGGAACGGGGCTGCTCACAGCACCAGGACAGACAGATATTTTTTGGGATATCCCTAAAAAGCAGGGAGGAGGATTCCCTATGGAGCAAAGCTCCTCTTCCTCCCGGCTGCCCGAGGGGAAGGGTTGGATGGAGCAAGGATCCGGCTCCGGGAGTGTCTAATCTGGAAAAATCCCTGAAAATCCCGGGAATGGGGGAGTCCTGAGGGTGTCTCCACCCCGCAGGCCAAGCTGGCGAACATGGAGGCTTCCCTGCGGGATAAGGCCAAGGATTTCGTGACCGTGCGGCGATCCTACGAATCCATCTTCCGGCACAACGAGGTGCGTGTTCCCTCCAGGAGTTGGGATTGATCCGAATCCTGATCCCAATCCTGATCCCAATCCTGATCCCAATCCTGATCCCGACCCTGATCCTGATCCCGATCGTGATCCTGGTTGGGAAGGCAGCTGGAGCAAAGCCCTGATCCCATCCCGGGAAAGGAGAGCGGTGGGAAATTTGGGACATGGGGATGGGAATTTGGGAATAGAAGCATGATCCCAATGATCCCAGAGAATCCCTGAGCTCTGGGAAGGGGGAATCCAGGGAATTTGGATGCTCCAGAGGTGAGATTGATTCCAATCCCAATCCCAATCCCAATCCTGCACATGCAGCCAGGGGTGGAGCGCTGATCCCATCACGGGAAAGGAGAGCAGTGGGAAATTTGGGACATGGGGATGGGAATTTGGGAATAGAAACATGATCCCAGTGATCCCAGGGAATCCCTGAGCTCTGGGAAGGGGGAATCCAGGGAATTTGGGTGCTCCAGAGGTGGGATTGATCCCAATCCCAATCCGTTATGTGCAGCCGGGGTGGGAGTGCTGATCCCATCCTGGAAAGGAGAGCAGTGGGGATTTGGGAAGTGGGGATGGGAATTTGGTTATAGAATCATGATCCCAGTGATCCCAGGGAATCCCTGAGCTCTGGGAAGAGGCAATTCAGGGAATTTGGATGCTCCAGAGGTGAGATTGATCCAAATCCCAATCCCAATCCCAATCCTGCACGTGCAACCAGGGGTGGAGCGCTGATCCCATCCCGGAAAAGGAGAGCGGTGGGGATTTGGGAAGTGGGGAAGGGAATTTGGGAATAGAAGCATGATCCCAGTGATCCCAGGGAATCCCTGAGCTGTGGGAAGAGGGTGTCCAGGGAATTTGGGTGCTCCAGAGGTGGGATTGATCCCAATCCCGATCCCAATCCTACACATGCATCTGGGGATGGAACGCTGATCTCATCCCTGAATAGGAGAGCAATGGGAATTTAGGAAGCGGAGAAGGGAATTTGGGAAGGGCAACGTGATCCCAGGGATTCCCAGTGATCCCAGGGAATTCATGAGCTCTGGGAAGTGGGAATCCAGGGAATTTGGGTGCTCCAGAGGTGGGATTGATCCTTATCCTGATCCCAATCCTGCACATGCAGATGGAGCGAAGCCCTGATCCCATCCCTGGAAAGGAGAGCAGTGGGGATTTGGGAAGCATGGATGGGAATTTGGGAATAGAAGCATGATCCCAGGGCATCCCTGAGCTCTGGGAAGGGGGTATCCAGGGAATTTGGGTTCTCCAGAGGTGAGATTGATCCCAATCCCAATCCGTTATGTGCAGCCAGGGCTGGAGCGCTGATCCCATCCCTGGAAATGGAGACCTGTGGAGATTTGGGAAGTGGGGATGGGAATTTGGTTATAGAATCATGATCCCAGTGATCCCAGGGAATCCCTGAGCTCTGGGAAGGGGGAATCCAGGGAATTTGGGTGCTCCAGAGGTGGGATTGATCCCAATCCCAATCCCAATCCTACACATGCAGCCGGGGGTGGAGTACTGATCCCATCCCAGGAAAGGAGAGCAGTGGGGATTTGGGAAGCATGGAAGGGAATTTGGGAATAGAAGCATGATCCCAGTGATCCCAGGGAATCCCTGAGCTCTGGGAAGGAAGAATTCAGGGAATTTGGGTGCTCCTGAGGTGAGATTGATCCCAATTCTGATCCCAATCCTGCACATGCAGCCGGGGGTGGAGCACTGATCCCATCCTGGAAAGGAGAGCGGTGGGGATTTGGGAAGTGGGGATGGGAATTTGGTTATATAATCATGATCCCAGTGATCCCAGGGAATCCCTGAGCTCTGGGAAGGGGGAATCCAGGGAATTTGGGTGCTTAGAAGTGGGATTGATCCCAATCCCAATCCAGTATGTGCAGCCAGGGTTGGAGCACTGATCCCATCCTGGAAAGGAGAGCAGTGGGGATTTGGGAAGCATGGATGGGAATTTGGGAATAGAAGCATGATCCCAGGGAATCCCTGAGCTCTGGGAAGGGGGTATCCAGGGAATTTGGGTTCTCCAGAGGTGAGATTGATCCCAATCCCAATCCCAATCCTACACATGCAGCCAGGGGTGGAGCGCTGATCCCATCCTGGAAAGGAGAGCGGTGGGGATTTGGGAAGTGGGGATGGGAATTTGGTTATAGAATCATGATCCCAGTGATCCCAGGGAATCCCTGAGCTGTGGGAAAGGGGAATTCAGGGAATTTGGGTGCTCCAGAGGTGGGATTGATCCCAATCCCAATCCGGTATGTGCAGCTGGGGGTGGAGCACTGATCCCATCCTGGAAAGGAGATCAGTAGGGATTTGGGAAGCAGGGATGGGAATTTGGTTATAGAATCATGATCCCAGTGATCCCAGGGAATCCCTGAGCTCTGGGAAGGGGAAATCCAGGGAATTTGGGTGCTCCAGAGGTGGGATTGATCCCAATCCCAATCCCAATCCTACACATGCAGCCGTGGGTGGAGCGCTGATTCCATCCCGGAAAAGGAGAGCGGTGGGAATTTGGGAAGCGGGGAAGGGAATTTGGGAAGGGCAGCGTGATCCTAGTGATCCCAGGGAATCCCAGAGCTCTGGGAACAGGGAATCCAAGGAATTCAGGTGCTTAGAGGTGGGACTGATCCTGATCCCAATCCTGCACATGCAGCTGGCGTGAAGCCCTGATCCCATCCCTGAAAAGGAGAGCGGTGGGAATTTGGGAAGCGGGGAAGGGAATTTGGGGAGGGCAGCGCGGTCCCATTGAATCCCTGAGCGCTGGAGCTGCCTGGACGGGGACCCCGGGGAATTCGGGTGCTGCCGACATTCCCGCCTGGAGCGAGGCGCCGACATTCCCAGGCGGAGTCGGAGCGGCTGGAGCGGCAGGTGAAGTGGGAATTCGAGAAGCTGCACAAGTTCCTGTGGGACGAGGAGCAGGCGGTGCTGGCGCAGCTCCGGGAGGAGACGGGGCGGAAGCAGGATCTGATCCAGGGAAAGATGGAGCAGCTGGCGGAGGCCAGCCAGGCCCTGCTCAACGAGGCCGCGCAGCTCCAGGCCGATCTCAAGCAGGACGACTACACATTCCTGATGGTAATTCCCCACATTCCTGACGGGTAATTCCCGCCGGGATCCAGCTCCCGGCCCGGATCCCGCCTCCCCTGCGTGATCCGTCGGCTGCCGGAATTCCGGTGGCAGGCGGGATCTCATTCCCGGTGTCTCTCTCTTTTCTTTTCCAGACCCACAAGAACCGCAAGCGGAGGTAGGTCCCGGTCCCGTCGTATCCATGGGAATTTGGGAATGGCTTCCCGGTGGCTGGATGGGGTCTCCTGTGGTCCCTGCTCCAAGAAAATTCCAGTGTCCCCTCCAAGTCCAGGAGGTGCCGGATGTCCCCTGGGTGCTCCGGGCAGGATGGCGGGGACACAAAGCGGAATTTCAGGGTTTGTGGGAAGCGTCAAATCCCAGATTTCGTGGGAATCGAGGGAGAACAAGCTTGGGAGATGCCGGGAGCGTCATCCCAATCCCTTCTCCACGGTCGATCCCTGCCCTAGGATCGCCTGCACGGCCGAGGAACCGGAAGCCGTTCCCTCGGGAATGCTCCTGGACGTGGCCAAGTACCTGGGATCGCTCCAGTACAACGTGTGGAAGAAGATGCTGGACACCATCACCGCCGGTGAGGAGCCGGGAACGTCCGGAGCGCGGTTTTCCAAGGGGGTGGAAAGATGGGAAGGGTGGAGATGGATTCTTCCCTAAAAACGGCGGTTGTGGGGTCTGGAAAGATGGGAAATGTGGAGCTGGGATTGGGGATGTCAAGGGATGTCAAGGGAAGGGCTTTGGCACCAAAAGGGGAACTTGGGAATGTGCGATTCCTAGGGGTGATGTGGGTTAGGGACAAATCCATGGATAGGGATGGATGGATGGATGGATGGATGGATGGATGGATGGATGATGGATGGATGGACGGATGGACGGATGATGGATGGATGGATGGATGGATGATGGATGGATGGATGGATGGATGGATGGATGGATGGATGGATGGATGATGGATGGATGGATGATGGATGGATGGATGGATGAAGGATGGATGGATGGATGGATGATGGATGGATGATGGATGGATCCATGGATCCATGGATCCATGGATGGATGATGGATGATGGATGGATGATGGATGATGGATGGATGATGGATGGATGGATGGATGATGGATGGATGGATGGATGATGGATGGATGGATGGATGGATGGATGATGGATGGATGGATGGGTGATGGATGGATGGATGGATGGATGGATGATGGATGGATGGATGGATGATGATGGATGGATGGATGATGGATGGATGATGGATGGATGGATGGATGGATGGATGGATGGATGGATGGATGGATGATGGATGATGGATGGATGGATGATGGATGGATGATGGATGGATGGATGATGGATGGATGGATGATGGATGGATGATGGATGGATGGATGATGGATGGATGGATGATGGATGGATGATGGATGGATGGATGGATGGATGGATCCATGAAAGGATCCATGGTGGGTTGAATCCATGAATGGAGGGACAGATGGATCCATGGATGGAGGGACAGATGGATCCATGAATGGAGGGACAGATGGATCCATGGATGGAGGGACGGATGGATCGAGGGATGGATCCATGGAAGAATCCATGAATGGATGGATAGATCCATGGAAGGATCCAAGGATGGATGGATGGATGCATCCATGGATGGATCCATGAATGAATCCATGGATGAATGGAGGGATGGATCCATGGAGGGCTCCATGGAGGGACGGACAGATCCCTACCGGGCTGCCAACTTCCCATAAAACATTCCCCTTCCCGGCCAGTCCCGTTCAGCCTGGATCCCAACTCGGCCGCCGGCTGGCTCTCCGTGTCCGAGGACCTCTCCAGCGTCTCCAGCTGCAGCTACAAAGCCTCCGTGGAAAACCCGGAGCGCTTCACCTCCGCCCCCTGCATCCTGGGATCCCGCGGCTTCTCCGAAGGCTTCCACACCTGGGAGGTGGACCTGGGCGGGCTGACCAACTGGAGGGTGGGCGTGTCCCGGCCCCACAAAGGCTCCCACTGGAGTTTCCACCACGATTCCCGCTCCGGCTTCTGGTACATCTACCACCTCCACGGGAAAGACGAGTGCCGGGCGTCCAACGCCGTGCGCTCGGAGGCGGCGCTGGGAAACATCCGGCGGGTCCGGGTGGAGCTGGACTGCACCGAGGGGGAGTTGTCCTTCTACGACGCCGACCTCCAGAGCCACATCTACACATTCCACGAGAAGTTCGGCGGGGTCGTCTTCCCCTATTTCTACGTGGGGAATTCCCAGGGGGCCGCCGACACCAAGACGCTCCGGATTTGCCCGCTCCGCGTCCGTGTCCTTGAGGACGTCCCGACCTAGGCGTCTCCTGCCTCCTGGTGGGGTTCTCCGGGTGCTCCTCCAGCTTTCCTGGTGGGGCTCTCCCAGGTGCTTTTCCAGCTTTTCCAGGAAAAAAAAAAAAAAAAGAAGCAAAATCAGCAGGGATAAAAAGGAACGTTTGTTTGTAATGTCTCAGGTTTTTATCGTTAATAAACATCAATAAATATTAGAAATATTATTGGTGTGTCTCCCCATGTTGAGGTTCTGTTCCCAAATCCCGAATTTTCCTGCCCCTCTCCGTCGAGGATGCAAACTGGGAATGCTTTGGGAAGAAGGGATTTCCCTGACAAACCAGGAATGAAACCATTTAGGGGCTTTTCCCGCAGTTTTCAGGGATCCAGGAATCCCTGCTGGGAACGGCGATCCTTATCCCGGCTCTTGGAATGGGAAAATCCCACGGGATTTGTCTGGACGAGGGGTGCCTCCACACGGAAAACCATCAGTGGGAACACCCCTGGGAGGATCCCACCTCCTCCACCCTTTTCCTCACAGCTTTATCCCTCCGAGGGGTTTTTTTCCCTGGAATTCCCAGCTCTGGGAATGCGGTGAAATGCGTCGTCGGTGTTGGGAAAGGGAGGAAGTTCGGGATTAACCCAGAGTTAATCCTGTCCAAACGTTTTTTTTCCCGAATCCAGATGAGTCCTTGGGATTTTGGGTGATTCCGTGGGGAAAGGGAAGGGGCCTGGGTGGCCATTCCTGCCTTTTTCCTGCCCGGATTCCGACGGGAGCGGGTGGTTTCCATGGTTTCCCACCATTTGCTCGGGAATCTCCTCGGGAACAAGAGCCGGAGGAGGGAAAACAAAAGGGAGAGGCTGGAGCTGGGGGCGACGCCGGGATCCTCCCACGGCGTATCCCTGGATACGGCAAGGGAGGGAAAAAGGGATTTGCAGCATCCCAAATCCCTGAATCCCATCTGCCCTCCCTCCCTCCATCCCATTATCCCATTATCCCATCCCGTGCCATCTCAATACCAATCCCAATCCAGCTCCATCCCCAATCCCAACCCTAATCCCATCCCACCCCAATCCTGAATTCCCATCCCACCCCCAATCCCAATCCTTCTCCATCCCAATATCAATCCCAACCCCAACCCTGCATTCCCATCCCACCCCCAATCCCATCCCAATCCATTTCCATCCCTTCTCTCATCCCAATCCCAATCCTACTTCATCACAATCCCAATCCCATCCCACCCCAACTCTGCAATCCCATCCCCATCCCCATCCTATCCCAATCCCATCCCCAATCCCAATTCCAATCCCAATCCCAATCCCAGTTCCAACCCCAATCCCAATTCCAACCCCAATTCCATCCCAATCCCATCCCAATCCCAATTCCAATGCCAATCCCATCCCCAATTCCATCCCAACTCCAATCCCATCCCAATCCCAATCCCATCCCAATTCCAACCCCAATCCCAATTCCAGCCCCAATACCAATCCCAAATCCAATCCCATTCCATCCCACCCCAATTCCATCCCCAATCCCAATCCCAGCCCCAATCCCAATTCCAACGCCAATCCCAGTCCCAATCACAATCCTACCCCCAATCCCAATCCCATCCCAATCCAAACCCCAATTCCAACCCCAATCCCAATTCCAACCTCAATCCCAATCCCTAATCCCAATCCCAGTCCCACCCCAATCGCAATTGCAATCCCAATCCCATCCCAATCCCAATCCCCAATCCCAATCCCAATCTTGCTCCATCCCGATCCCCCCTCCCAACCCCAATCCCAATCAGAATTCCAACCCCAATCCCAACCCCAATCCCAACGCCAATTCCAACCCCAATCCCAATTCCAATCCCATCCTATCCCAACCACAATCCCAACCCCAATTCCAATCCCACCCCAATTCCATCTCCAATCCCAATCCCAGTCCCAATCCCAATTCCAATGCCAATGCCAATGCCAATGCCAATCCCATCCCATCCCAATCCCAATCCCAATCCCAATCCCAATCCCATCCCCAATCCCAGTCCCATCCCAATCCCAATCCTACCCCAATTTTGCAATCCCATCCCAATTCTGCAATCCCATCCCCAATCCCAATCCCATCCCCAATCCCAATCTCATCCCAATTCCATCCCAATCCCAATCCCATCCCCAATCCCAGCCCCAATTCCAATCCTAATCCCAATCCCAACCCCAATCCCAATCCCAATCCCATCCCAATCCCATCCCAATCCCAATCCCAACCCCAATTCCAACCCAACCCCAATCCCAATCCCAATCCCAATCCCAATCCCAATCCCAATCCCAATCTCAATCTCAATTCCAATCCCATCCCCAACCCCAATTCTAATCCCAATCCCAATTCCAATCCCATCCCCAACCCCAATTCTAATCCCAATCCCAATCCCATCCCAGCCAAATTCCAATCCCATCCCAGCCCCAATCCCAACCCCAATCCCAATCCCAACCCCAATCCCAATCCCATCCCAATCCCATCCCAATCCCAATCCTGCTCCATCCCGATCCGCCCTCCCTGTCCCGTATCCCAACATTTCCCATCACCCCAAAATCCCGGCACTTCCCAGAATTCCGAGCATCCCGAAACCAACTCAGGCACGGTTGGGATGCGCTCGGGAATGAGAGGCCTGGAATTTCCCCCCTTTTTTTCTGGGAATTTTGGAGGATAAATGTGGGGGAAACGCTGGTGGGGGTCGAGGGGTTCCCCTCCACCTTTCCCATCCCAAAACCTGGAATTCCACGTGGGAAAAAGCCGATTCTTGCTTGCAAGGGTCTCGTTCATTTTTATTTTTATTTTTATTTTTATTTTTATTTTTATTTTTATTTTTATTTTTATTTTTATTTTTATTTTTATTTTTATTTTTATTTTTATTTTTATTTTTATTTTTATTTTTATTTTTATTTTTATTTTTATTTTTATTTTTTTTATTTTTTTATTTTTTTATTTTTTATTTCTATTTTTTTATTTTTTATTTTTATTTTTATTTTTATTTTATTTTTATTTTATTTTTATTTAAATTTTTATTTAAATTTAAATTTTTAGTTTTAGTTTTACTTTTAGTTTTAGTTTTAGTTTTTTTATTTCTAATTTTATTTTATTTTTATTTTTATTTTTATTTAAATTTAAATTTAAATTTAATTTTAAATTTTTATTTTTATTTTTATTTTTATTTTTCTATCTATTTTTTATTTTATTTTAATTTTTATTTTTGTTTTTATTTTTATATTTCTATTTATTTTTATTTTTATTTTTATTTTTCTATCTATTTTTATTTTTATTTTTATTTTTATTTTTATTTTTATTTTTATTTTTATTTTTATTTCTATTTCTATTTCTATTTCTATTTTTTATTTTTCTATCTATTTCTATTTCTATTTCTATTTCTATTTCTATTTCTATTTTTTAAAATTTGTTTTTATTTTTTTGGGTTTTGTTTCATTTTGGGTTTAGGTTTTAAGTTTTAATTTTCAAATCATTTTTGTCCCTTGGTAGGTTTTTTAAAAATTTAAAATTTTATTTTATTTCAACTTTAACATTAAAATCGTTGTATTTCTAAAACGTTAAAAATTAATTTTTATTTTTATTGACTTATTTTGACTTTAATTTCAAAACTATTTTTTCCGTTTTTTTAAATTTTTTTTTAAATTTTCATTTTTTTTGTCTATTCCTATTTTTACATTTACATTCATTATTTTTTAATCTTTACCTTCATTTAAAAAATTTAATTAATTTGTGTTTAAATAAACTATTTGCTTCTCTTTTTATATTTCTTCTATAGATTATTTTGCATTTCAAATTTCATATAAATAATTTATATCTATTCAATAATATTCATTCCCTTAACATTTATTTTTTCATTTATTTTTAATTTATTTCGTAATTTTTTATATTTCTTTTCTGTCACATTTTGGGGGCTTTATATTTATATTCTTTTATATTCATTCCATATAATTTTAATTTATTTTACACTTATTTTTGCATTTATTTTAACATTTATTCTGTATTTATTTTTGCATTCATTTTAAATGTTTTTATATTTATTTTTGATTTATTTTAATATTTATTCTGTATTTATTTTTGCATTCATTTTAAATGTTTTTATATTTATTTTTTATTTATTTTAATATTTATTCCAAATTTATTTTTGCATTCATTTTAAATGTTTTTATATTTATTTTTGCATTTATTTTAATATTTATTCCGTATTTATATTTGCATTCATTTTAAATGTATTTTATATTTATTTTTGCATTTATTTTAATATTTATTCCATATTTATATTTGCATTCATTTAAAATGTATTTTATATTTATTTTTGCATTTATTTTAATATTTATTCCAGATTTATATTTGCATTCATTTTAAATGTTTTTATATTTATTTTTGCATTTATTTTACATTTATTCCGTATTTATTTTTGCATTCATTTTACATTTATTCCGTATTTATTTTGCATTTATTTTCAATTTATTTCAATTTATTTTTGCATTTATTTTCCATTTATTTCAATTTATTTTTGCATTTATTTTCCATTTATTTCAATTTTTTGACATCCGTTTTAAATTTTATTTCACATTTATTTTCATTAATTTCCCCCATATTTTTCCCGCATCCCCCCAATCCCATTTTTATTTTTATTTTTCCCATATTTTATTTTTATTTTGGGAATTTTTTCCCCCACAATTCCCGCCCCATTCCCGGGATCCCCCTGGAGCTCTCCGAGGATTCGGGGCGGGGCCTCCATAAACGGCGCCTTCCCATTGGCCGCCTAACACCGATGATGTCATTTCTGACCAATCAGCGCCCGACACCGCGCCTTTGCCCCGCCCCTCCCCTCCCTCCCGGTTCCCGGAGCATCCCAAGGATTTGGGGGGGGGTTTGGGGGATTTTTGGGGGGGATTTTTGGGGGATGCGGGAGCTTCCCGGGGAGGTTTTCCGGGAATTCTGGAAACCGCCGGAATTCCCAGGGACAGGAATCGTGGAAAGGGAAAGGTTTGGGTGGGAAGGAGCGCAAATCCCGCCCCGTTCCGACCCCGACACCTCCCGCCATCCCAGGGTGATCCCGCCTTTCCTGGGACACCCCCCGGGATTCTCTGGGAATTCCAGCCCGGCCGGGAATTCCTTCCCAAGATCCCAAAATCCCAAGCTCCCCTTTCCCACTGGAAGCCATTCCCTGGCTCCTGGCCCTCCAGCCCTTCCCCAAATTCCAGCTCTCCTGGAGCCCCTTTGGGATCGGGGAGCGGCTCCGAGGATTCCCTGGATCCTTCCCAGATCCAGCTGCACATTCCCAGCTCTCCCAGCCTGGCATTGGATCCAGCCCCATCCCAACTCCTCCTGGAGAAGGAATTTTGGGATCCAGGGGCTTCACTGGGAATTCGGGACTCCAGGAAGGGTCTCCCTTCCCTTTTCCATCCCCAAATTCCATAAAAATCCCTCGGGATGGATCCTGAGTGTCCTTGATCCCAGAATCCTGGAATGGTTTGGATGGGATCCATGGACCTTCCATCCCATCCCATTCTAATCCCACCATCCCAGGCTGCTCCAGCCTTTCCTTGGACACTCTCAGGGATCCAGGGATTCTCTGGGAATTCCAGCCCAGCCGGGAATTCCTTCCCAAATCCAACCCCAAGCTCCACTTATCAGGGAATTCCCTCCATTCCCAGCTCTCCCAGCCTGGGATTGGATTCATCCCCACCCCGATTCCTCCTGGAGAAGGAATTTCGGGATCCAGGGGTTTCACTGGGAATTCGGGACTCCAGGAAGTTTCACCCTTCCCTTTTCCATCCCCAAATTCCATAAAAAACCCTCGGGATGGATCCTGAGTGTCCTTGATCCCGGAATCCCCAACACCTCCCACTGTCCCAGGTCCATCCAAGCCCCATCCAGCCTTTCCTTGGACACTTGCAGGGATCCAAGGATTCTCTGGGAATTCCAGCCCGGCCCTAAAAAAGCCACTCCTCAAATCAGGAGGAGCCACCTCCAGGTGTGACCTTCCCAGAGCCATTCCCAGCTCCAGGATTTGATCCCAAAATCCATCCCTGAAAAAGCCACTCCTGAAATGAGGGAGCCACCTCCAGGTGTGACCCTCCCTGAGCCATTCCCAGCTCCAGGATTTGATCCCAAAACCCATCCCTAAAAAAGCCACTCCTGAAATGTGGGAGCCACTTCCAGGTGTGACCGTCCCAGAGCCATTCCCGGCTCCAGGATTTGATCCCAAAATCCATCCCTAAAAAAAGCCACACCTGAAATGTGGGACACGGAGCCACCTCCAGGTGTGACCTTCCCAGAGCCATTCCCGGCTCCAGGATTTGATCCCAAAATCCATCCCTAAAAAAAGCCACTCCTGAAATCAGGGAGCCACCTCCAGGTGTGACCCTCCCTGAGCCATTCCCAGCTCCAGGATTTGATCCCAAAATCCATCCCTGAAAAAAACCACTCCTGAAATGTGGGAGCCACTTCCAGGTGTGACCTTTCCACTGCTCCCAGTGCCATTCCCAGCTCCAGGATTTGATCCCAAATCCCATCCCTGAAAAAGCCACTCCTGAAATCAGGGAGCCACCTCCAGGTATGGCCTTTACTGAGCCATTCCCAGTTTCAGGATTTGATCCCAAAACCCATCCTGGAAAAAGCCACTCCTGAAATCAGGGAGCCACCTCCAGGTGTGACCCTCCCTGAGCCATTCCCGGCTCCAGGATTTGATCCCAAAATCCATCCCTAAAAAAAGCCACTCCTGAAATGTGGGAGCCACCTCCAGGTGTGACCTTCCCAGAGCCATTCCCAGCTCCAGGATTTGATCCCAAAATCCATCCCTAAAAAAAGCCACTCCTGAAATGTGGGAGCCACCTCCAGGTGTGACCTTCCCAGAGCCATTCCCAGCTCCAGGATTTGATCCCAAAATCCATCCCGGAAAAAGCCACTCCTGAAATGTGGGAGTCACTTCCAGGTGTGACCTTCCCAGAGCCATTCCCGGCTCCAGGATTTGTTCCCAAAACCCATGCCTAAAAAAGCCACTCCTGAAATCAGGGAGCCGCCTCCAGGTGTGACCCTCCCAGTGCTCCCAGAGCCGTTTCCAGCTCCAGGATTTGATCCCAAAATCCATCCTTAAAAAAGCCACTCCTGAAATCAGGGAGCCGCCTCCAGGTGTGACCCTCCCAGTGCTCCCAGAGCCGTTTCCAGCTCCAGGATTTGATCCCAAAATCCATCCTTAAAAAAGCCACTCCTGAAATGTGGGACACGGAGCCACCTCCAGGTGTGACCTTCCCAGAGCCATTCCCAGCTCCAGGATTTGATCCCAAAACCCATCCCTGAAAAAGCCACTCCTGAAATGTGGGAGCCACCTCCAGGTGTGACCTTCCCAGAGCCATTCCAAGCTCCAGGATTTGATCCCAAAATCCATCCCGGAAAAAGCCACTCCTGAAATCAGGGAGCCACCTCCACGTGTGACCTTCCCAGAGCCATTCCCAGCTCCAGGATTTGATCCCAAAATCCATCCCTGAAAAAGCCACTCTTCAAATCAGGGAGCCACCTCCAGGTGTGGCCTTCTCAGAGCCATTCCCAGCTCCAGGATTTGATCCCAAAATCCATCCCTGAAAAAGCCACTCCTGAAATTAGGGAGTCACCTCCAGGTCTGAACCTCCCAGAGCCATTCCCGGCTCCAGGATTTGATCCCAAAACCCATCCCTAAAAAAGCCACTCCTGAAATCAGGGAGCCACCTCCAGGTGTGACTCTCCCAGTGCTCCCAGTGTCATTCCCAGCTCCAGCTGATCCATGGTCACCAAGGCCACAGGCAGGGGGTGGTGCCCGGAGCCGGGATCCCGGGAAGGGCCTGGATCCCGGGAATCTCAAAGGAGCCACTGGTGCCAGGCACGGCCGGGATGTCCCCGGAGCCACTGAAGGGCTCTTTGTCCCCAGCTTGGCCACTGGGAATTGACCCTTTCCCGGCCTTTGTCCCTCTGGAATGTGCTCCAGCGCAATTCCTGTGGGAATTCCAAATCCTGCCCGCGTGGAACCTGGGTGGGAAAAGGATCCCGGGAGGATCCTCGGGGAATTTCAGCAGGATGAGCTCCAGGTGTCCCTGCCATGGAATCATTGGGTCATGGAGCAGTTTGGGTGGGAGTGGTCCTTAAATCCCACTCCAAGGACGCCTTCCCCTATCCCAGATTTCTCCAATCCCCATCCAACCTGGAATCGAACATTCCAGAGCCGGAACACCCCATCCACCCCCAATTCCAGCAGGGCCATCCCCCCAAACCCACCCTAAATCCCTTTTCCGGAGCTATCCGCGTTCCCAAAACCCTCCCGGTGCTCCGTGCGTAACGGAGAAATCCAGAACCTAAAAATACCGGGATGATTCCCAGAGGCGCCGGGCACGTGAGCGGCGGAAAATAGGCCGGGATGAGGCGGATTTAGGGAAGGAGAGCCGGAATTTGGGAAGGACTCGGCGCTCCGGAGGTGCCCTTGTTCCGCCCGCATTCCCTGGAGCCTCCGCTCGCCCCGAAATAGTTTTGGGATCTGGGGCTCGGCCTCTCCCTGTTCCCATGGCCCGGACTGGGGACGGAGGAGGACGAGTCCGGGCGGGAATTTGGGGCTGGGAATGGGTCAGGATGGGATTGGGACATGTCCTGGGGATGGCAGGGTGGAGGGGACACCCCAATGTCCCACAGGATGGAAGGGACACCCCGTTGTCCCCAAATCCTGGAGATGTCACCCCTTTGTCCCTCAGGATGGAGGGGACACCCCAATGTCCCACAGGATGGAAGGGACATCCTGTTGTCCCCAAATCCTGGAGATGTCACCCCATTATCTCAGAGATGACACCCCTTTGTCCCTCAGGATGGAGGGGACACCCCAATGTCCCACAGGATGGAAGGGACACCCCGTTGTCCCAAAATCCTGGAGACGTCACCCATTATCTCGGAGATGTCACCCCATTGTCCCTCAGGGTGGAGGGGACACCCCATTGTCCCCAAATCCTGGAGATGTCACCCCTTTGTCCCCAAATCCTGGAGATGTCACCCCATTATCTTGGAGATGTCACCCCTTTGTCCCTCAGGATGGAGGGGACACCCCAATGTCCCACAGGATGGGCCGGACATCCCGTTGTCCCCAAATCCTGGAGATGTCACCCCATTATCTCAGAGATGACACCCCATTGTCCCTCAGGATGGATAGGACACCCCAGGATGGGCAGGACACCCCATTGTCCCCAAATCTTGGAGATGTCATCCATTATCTTGGAGATGACACCCCATTGTCCCTCAGGATGGAGGGGACACCCCCGTGTCCCCAAATCTGGGAGATGTCACCCCATTATCTCAGAGATGTCACCCCATTGTCCCTCAGGGTGGAGGGGACACCCCATTGTCCCCAAATTCTGGAGATGTCACCCCTTTATCCCTCAGGATGGAGAGGACACCTCAGGACAAAGGGGACACCCTTTGTCCCACCATATCGATGTCACCTGTCCCCTCATATCGATGCCACCCCATTGTCCCCCATATCGATGTCACCTGACTGACCCCCATATCGGTGTCACCCCATTGTGCCCCCATATCAATGTCACCCCATTGTCCCCCCATATCGATGTCACCCCATTGTCCCCCCATATCGGTGTCACCTGACTGCCCCCCACCCTGGAAATGTCACCTCGTTGTCCCCCCATATCGATATCACCCCATTGTCCCCCATATCGATGTCACCCCATTGTCCCCCCATATCGATGTCACCTGACTGTCCCCCCCGTATCGATGTCACCCCATTGTTCCCCACCCTGGAAATGTCACCCCATTGTCCCCCCACATCAATGTCACCTGACTGTCCCCCCCATATCGATGTCACCCCATTGTCCGCATATAGATGTCACCCCATTGTCCCCCCATATCGATGTCACCCCACTGTCCCCCCCATATCGATGTCACCCCATTGTCCCCCCATATCGATGTCACCCCACTGCCCCCCCACCCTGGAGTTGTCCCCCCACTGCTCCCCAAATTCGGGGGGCACCCCAATGTCCCCCCTCGATGTGACCAGAAGTGACATGGGGACACTTTGCCCCCCACCTTGCGACGCCCCGACCCCCTCCGCGTCCCTTTGTCACTTTGTCCCCCCCCCAGCCCCGCCCTGCTCCGCACCCCCCCTTCCCACCCACCCCCAAAATCCCCCTTTTTCACCCCAAACCCCTTTTTTTTATTTTTTTATTCATCCCTCAATTTTTCCACCCATCCCTTTTTTTTTCCCCTTTTTTTTTTTTTTTTTTTTTTTTTTTTCCCCTTTTTTCCCTGCTCCAACCCCAAAATAGCTGCGGGCTGTGACGTCACCGGGCGGGGCCCTCATCCTCACGGGCTCTCGACCAATCAGAGGGCTGGGCGATGATGTCATGGGGGGGGGGGCGCTGGGGACCCCCCGCCCGGGATGTTCCAAAGCCGCGTTAAAGGAGCCGGGAGAGCGCGGGCAGCAGCGCGACCACCGCCGCGGGGTGAGTCCCGGAGCCCCCGCTGCCATTTCGGGGGGCTATTTTGGGAAATTTTGGGTGGATTTCGGGTGGATTTGGGGTGGGGGTGATGTATGATTTTTTTAAAATTTTTTTTCTATTTTTTTTTTTTTTTTTTTTTTTTTTGGCGGGTGGGTAAAGGTTTTGGGGAGGGGGGGTGGGTGTTTTGCTCCGGGGTCTTCATTTTGGCCCCCATCCCCTTTTTGGGGTGCTGGTCCCGCTCTTCCCGGGGCGTTTTCCAGCCCTCTGGAATTCCTTATCCCGTTCTTTTTGGAGATTTCCCCCCCCCCTTCCCTCCCCGCCGCCTCATCCTCATCCTCATCCTCATCCTCATCCTCATCCTCATCCTCATCCTCATCCTCATCCTCATCCTCGGCTGCCGCCCCCAGTTTGGGTTTGGGGGAAGGGGAGAGGGGGTTGGATCAGCGTCCTCGGGGGGGCTCCGCACCCCCAGAATTCCCGAGGGATTCTGCACCCCCCCCATTCCCAGAATTCCCAGAATTTTCCGGGGATCCGCAGAATCCGCCACCCCCAGAATCTTTTAGGGAGACGCCCCCACCCCCCCCCTCCCCCCTTTCCCAGGATCCTCGGGGAGCCCCGTTCCTGAGGGGGGGGACCCCCATTCCAGCATGCCTGGACCCCCCAAAATCCCGGGATTCTGCACCCTCAAAATCCTCGAGGGACCCGGACCCCCAAAAATCCCGGGATTCTGCACCCTCAAAATCCTCAGGGGACCCCAACCCCCCCCCCCCCCAAAATTCTGGGATTTTGCACACTCAGAATCCCCGGGGGACTGGAACCCCCCCCAAAATCCTGGGATTCTGCACCCTCAAAATCCTCGAGGGACCCCAACCCCCCCAAAATCCTGGGATTCTGCACCCTCAAAATCATCGAGGGACCCCAACCCCCCCAAAATCCCGGGATTCTGCACCCTCAGAATGCTCGGGGGACCCGAAAACCCCTGAAATCCCGGGATTCTGCACCCTCAAAATCCTCGAGGGACCCGGACCCCCAAAAATCCCGGGATTCTGCACCCTCAAAATCCTCAGGGGACCCGAACTCCCCCAAAATCCCGGGATTTTGCACACTCAGAATCCCCGGGGGACTGGAACCCCCCCAAAATCCCGGGATTTTGCCCCCTCAGAATCCTCAGCGGATCCGAAAACCCCCAAAATCCCGGGATTTTGCACCCTCAAAATCCTCAGCAGACTCCAACCCCCTCCAAAATCCTGGGATTTTGCACCCTCAAAATCCTCGGGGGACCCGGACCCCCCCAAAATCCCGGGATTTTGCACCCTCAAAATCCTCGAGGGACCCCAACCCCCTCCAAAATCCCGGGATTTTGCCCCCTCAGAATCCTCAGCGGATCCGAAAACTCCCAAAATCCCGGGATTTTGCACCCCCACCATCCCCGGGGGACCTGAAAACCCCCAAAATCCCGGGATTTCGCCCCCCCAGCATCCTCGGAGTCCCGAATTCCCGGGGCGGACCCCGCTCCCTTCCGCATTCCTGGGATCCCCGCCCCGAATTTTTGGGAGACCCTCACCCTGTTATCCTGGCAGGATCCTCTTCAGCATTCCCGGGATTTTGCACCCCCCTGCTTCCCTGGGGACGTCTCGGGGGCTGCGCGGCCCCACCCAGAGCCCCCCAAAATGTGGGAGCGGAGACACACCCCCCCCCCCCCCCCCACAACGAGGGCAGGACCCGAATTCCTGCAGCTGCTGGAATTTTTATTCCAGGGAAAAGGAAAAAGGGATGGGGAGGGAAGGAGGGAGAAGGCGCTGCCATCCCATTTTTCCCCCTCTGGAGCCTCCCAAGCTTCCAGGCAGGGAATGGGGAGACCCCCCCCCGTCCCCCCCCCCCCCCCCGACTCTTCCCATTCCTCCATCCATGGCTGGATGATTTTTCCAGGGGAAAAGATGGGAGATGGGAGGGTCCTTCCCTTGGAATTCAGGGTGGGAAAAAGGGGGTCGCAGCCCTGTGGGGGGGTGGATCCCGCGGGATCCCTCGCCCTGCCACGTGCGGCTGGCTGGGAATGGGATCGTGTGGCCGGGAATGGGATTGCGTGGCTGGGAATGGGATCATGCGGCTGGGAATGGGATCGCGTGGTCAGGAATGGGATCATGCGGCTGGGAATGGGATTGTTTGCTCGGGATTGGGATTGTGCTGCTGGGAATGGGATCATGCGTGCTCGGGAATGGGATTGTGCAGCCAGAAATAGGATGGCGTGGTTTGGAATGGGATTGTGTGCTCGGGAATGGGATTGTGTGATTGGGAATGGGATTGTGTGATTGGGAATGGGATCACATGACTGGGAATGGGATTGTGTGCTCGGGAATGGGATTGTGCAGCCAGAAATAGGATGGCGTGATTGGGAATGGGGTCACGTGGTCAGGAATGGGATTGCGTGGTTGGGAATGGGATCGCACAGTCGGGAATGGAATCATGCATCTGGGAATGGGATCGTGTGGTCGGGAATGGGATCGCACGGTCAGGAATGGGATCATGCGTCTGGGAATGGGATCGTGTGGTCGGGAATGGGATTGTGCAGCCAGAAATAGGATCATGTGGTTTGGAATGGGATCGCACAGTCGGGAATGGGATCATGTGTCTGGGAATGGGATCGCGTGGTCGGGAATGGGATCATGTGTCTGGGAATGGGATCGCGTGCTCGGGAATGGGATTGTGCAGCCAGAAATAGGATGGCGTGGTTTGGAATGGGATCGCCTGGTCAGGAATGGGATTGTGTGATTGGGAATGGGATCACATGACAGGGAATGGGATTGTGTGGCTGGGAATGGGATTGTGCAGCCAGAAATAGGATCATGTGGTTGGGAATGGGATTGCGTGGTTGGGAATGGGATCGTGTGCTCAGGAATGGGATTGTGCAGCCAGAAATAGGATCAGGTGGTTGGGAATGGGATTGTGTGGTTGGGAATGGGATCGCGTGGTCGGGAATGGGATCGCACAGTCGGGAATGGGATCATGTGTCTGGGAATGGGATCGCGTGGTTGGGAATGGGATCATGCGGCTGGGAATGGGATCATGCGTGCTCGGGAATGGGATTGTGCAGCCAGAAATAGGATCATGTGGTTTGGAATGGGATTGTGTGGTTGGGAATGGGATTGTGTGATTGGGAATGGGATTGTGTGATTGGGAATGGGATCATGTGACTGGGAATGAGATTGTGTGCTCAGGAATGGGATTGTGCAGCCAGAAATAGGATCATGTGGTTTGGAATGGGATTGTGTGGTTGGGAATGGGATTGTGTGGTCGGGAATGGGATCGCACAGTCGGGAATGGGATCACGTGGTTGGGAATGGGATCATGTGGCTGGGAATGGGATCATGCGTGCTCGGGAATGGGATTGTGCAGCCAGAAATAGGATCAGGTGGTTTGAAATGGGATTGCGTGGTTGGGAATGGGATTGTGTGATTGGGAATGGGATCACATGACTGGAAATGAGATTGTGTGCTCGGGAATGGGATTGTGCAGCCAGAAATAGGATCATGTGTTTTGGAATGGGATTGCGTGGTTGGGAATGGGATTGCGTGGTTGGGAATGGGATTGTGTGATTGGGAATGGGATCATGTGACTGGGAATGGGATTGTGTGCTCGGGATTGGGATTGTGCTGCTGGGAATGGGATCGTGTGGTTGGGAATGGGATTGTGTGGTTGGGAATGGGGTCACGTGGCTGGGAATGGGATTGTGCAGCCAGAAATAGGATCATGTGGTTTGGAATGGGATTGCGTGGTTGGGAATGGGATTGTGTGGTTGGGAATGGGATCGCGTGCTCGGGAATGGGATCGTGTGACTGGGAATGGGATTGTGTGCTCGGGAATGGGATTGTGCTGCTGGCAATGAGATCGAGTGGTCAGGAATGGGATCGCATGGTCAGGAATGGGATTGCGTGGTTGGGAATGGGATCACGTGGTTGGGAATGGGATCACATAGTCGGGAATGGGACTGTGTGGTCAGGAATGGGATCGCCTGGTCAGGAGTGGGATCGCCTGGTTGGGATTGGGATCACCTGTCTGGGAATGGGATCTCCTGGTCGGGATTGGGATCACCTGTCTGGGAATGGGATCTCCTGGTCAGGATTGGGATCGCCTGGTCGGGATTGGGATCATTCCCTCCCCGCTGGGATTTTGGGGTGACGGCAGCAGGTCCCCGACAGCGCGCTCCCATGGGGAATGGGGCAGGGACGGAATTCCCTCCTCCAAACCCCTGGAAAATCACCCAGGCAGGAGCGGGGCTGGACCACTCCCCTCCCATCCCGCCGTATCCATAGGGACAGATCCCGTTTTCCACCCGTTCCGGCTCTGGTGGGCGATCCCCACGTTTCATCCCGTGGGAACGCCACGTGAGGTCTGGGGAACGGGCACGGAATTCCATCGGAATCCCAGGGGAAAAGCAGGATTTGGGGCGGGAATGCCGGCAGCGGGGAGGGCAGGAGCCAGGGAATCGCTTTCCAGCCGGCTTATCCATGGATAACCGGAATCCAGGAATCCATCCATCCCATTATCCCCACCCGACCCCCACCCCAGCCCCGCCTGGTGATCCCAGCTGGATATTCCCACTTTTTCTCCCTGTTCCCACCCCCCAGCAGCCCCTGGAAGCTGCGGCCGGGTTATTTTTTTGGGATTCCCGGGGCAGATCCCAGCAGGATTGGGGGGATGAGGGCTGGGATTTCTCGGGATGGGCGGGGCGTGGCGCAGCCCGGGAATGCTCGTTCCCTCGGGAGCTGCGGGGATTTAAGGACCCCTCTTTGAAAGGATGGATTTGGGGATCAAAATCCGGGAATAGTCCCCAAATCCCGCCTCGTTCCATGCTTTGCTGCAGCTGGGAAGGGCGTCTCCACATTTCCACACCCAAAACCCCTGGGAATGGGGAGCAGCCCGGATTATCCCGGTTTTCACAATTCCCAATTCCCCTTCCAAGCCCCGGGGGTGGGTGGGGGTCCTGGGGATGTTCCCACGTCCATGGAGACCCCGGGAATGATCCCAGTGGGATGGGGGAGAGGATCCTGGAGCATCAGGAAGGGGGAGCTGAGGACTGGGAATGTCGGGACACGAGTGGGGGGAATTGGAGGGGGAATCTGGGAGGGGTCCAGGCGCGTCCAGGTGTGTCCAGGTGTGTCCGTGTGTGGCTCCCGGCACGTGTCCTCACACGTGTGCGTTGGGAATGCGGAGCTGGGAAGGGCTGCGTGTGCCAGGAACATCCCATGGGATGTGTCCGTCATCCCGGTGTGTGCCCATCCCATCCCAATCCCATCCCATCCCATCCCTTTATCCCATCCCATCCCTCCAGTGTGTTCCCATCCCTTTATCCCATCCCAAATCATCCCATCATCCCATCCCATCCCATCCCATCATCCCATCCCATCCTATCCCATCCCATCCCATCATCCCATCCCATCCCATTATCCCATTATCCCATTATCCCATCCCATCATTCCAGTGTGTCATCCCATCCCATCCCCTCCATCCTGTCCCATCCCATCCCATCCCAATCCCATCCCATCATCCCATTATCCCATCCCTCCAGTGTGTTCCCATCCCTTTATCCCATCCCATCCCGAATCATCCCATCATCCCATCCCATCCCATCCCATCCCATCCCATCCCATCCCATCCCATCCCATCATTCCAGTGTGTCATCCCATCCCATCCCCTCCATCCTGTCCCATCCCATCCCATCCCATTATCCCATCCCATCCCATCCCATCCCATCCCATCCCAAATCATCCCATCCATTATCCCAGTGCATTCCCATCCCATTATCCCATCCCATCCCACCCCATCCCATCCCTCCAGGTTTGTTCCTATCCCATTATCCCATCCCATCCCGTTATCCCATCCCATTCCTCCAGTGTATTCCCATCCCAAATCATCCCATCCCATCCCATCCCATCCCATCCCATCCCATCCCATCCCAATCCCAATCCATTCCCATCCCATAATCCCATCCCATCCCATCCCTCCAGTGTGTTCCTATCCCATTATCCCATCCCATTATCCCATTATCCCATCATCCCAGCATATTCCCATCATCCCATTCCCAAGACCCCGCCACTGACCCCGTCCCTTCCTTCGCTCCGCAGGCCCCAGGATCGCTCTTCCTGCAGAATTCCAAGGATTTCCTCGCCATGACTCTGGCCGGTACGCCACCCCAAACCCCCGGCACCCCAACCCCATCCCGGGATTTCCCGGGCTCATCCCGGCCCTGGAATGCTCCCGGCATCCCGGTGGCGACAAACCGGGATCGACAGCCTGGGATAATCCCGAGTCCTTCCCGAGTTTTCCATTTGCACGCCTGGGTCCTCGGCTCATCCTGAATTTGGAATTCCCATATGCCTCTGATCCTGATCCCATCCCTTTCCGGGAATTTGGAATTCCCCCTATCCCTCTGATCCTGATCCAAATCCATTCCTGGAATTTGGAATTCCCCCATCCCTCTGATCCCGATCCTACTCCTTCCCTGGAATTTGGAATTCCCATATCCCTCTGATCCCGATCCCATCCCTTTCTGGGAATTTGGAATTAACCCATCCCTCTGATCCTGATCCTATCCCTTTCCTGGAATGTGGAATTCCCCCCATCCCTCTGATCCCGATCCCACTCCTTCCCTGGAATTTGGAATTCCCCCATCCCTCTCATCCCCATCCCACTCCTTCCCTGGAATTTGGAATTCCCATATCCCTCTGATCCCGATCCCATCCCTTTCTGGGAATTTGGAATTCCCCCATCCCTCTGATCCTGTTCCCACTTCTTCCCTGGAATTTGGAATTTTCTCATCCCTCTGATCCTGATCCCATCCCTTTCCTGGAATGTGGAATTCCCCCCATCCCTCTGATCCCGATCCCACTCCTTCCCTGGAATTTGGAATTCCCATATCCCTCTGATCCCAATCCCAAACTTTTCCTGGCACGTGGAGCCCCCCCATCCCTCTGACCCCAATCCCAAAATTTCCCGGCACTTGAAGCCCCCACATCCCTCTGATCCCAATCCCAAATCTTTCCTGTCACATTGAACCCCCCCTCATCCCATTGACCCCAATCCCAAACTTTTCCTGGCACATGGAGCCCCTCCAATCCCTCTGACCCCAATCCCAAACTTTTCCTAGCACATGGAGCCCCCTCATCCCATTGATCCCAATCCCAAACTTTTCTTGGCACATGGAAGTCCCTCATACCCCTTTGACCCCAATCCCAAACTTTTCCCGTCACATGGAGCCCCCTCATCCCTCTGACCCCAATCCCAATCCCTTTCCTGGCACATGGAGCCCCCTCATCCCTCTGACCCCAATCCCAAACTTTTCCTGGCACATGGAGCCCCCTCCAATCCCTCTGACCCCAATCCCAAAATTTTCCTGGCACTTGAAGCCCCCACATCCCTCTGATCCCAATCCCAAACTTTTCCTGGCACATGGAGCCCCCCCATCCCTCTGACCCCAATCCCAAACTTTTCCCGGCACTTGAAGCCCCCACATCCCTCTGACCCCAATCCCAAACCTTTCCTGTCACATTGAACCCCCCCTCATCCCATTGATCCCAATCCCATACTTTTCCTGTCTTATGGAGCCCCCCCACATCCCTCTGATCCCAATCCCAAACTTTTCCTGGCACTTGAAGCCCCCACATCCCATTGATCCCAATCCCAAACTTTTCTTGGCACATGGAAGTCCCTCATACCCCTTTGACCCCAATCCCAAACTTTTCCCGTCACATGGAGCCCCCTCCAATCCCTCTGATCCCAATCCCAAACTTTTCCTGGCACATGGAGCCCCCTCCAATCCCTCTGACCCCAATCCCAAACTTTTCCTAGCACATGGAGCCCCCTCATCCCATTGATCCCAATCCCAAACTTTTCTTGGCACATGGAAGTCCCTCATACCCCTTTGACCCCAATCCCAAACTTTTCCCGTCACATGGAGCCCCCTCCAATCCCTCTGACCCCAATCCCAAACTTTTCCTGGCACATGGAATTCCCCCACATCCCTCTGACCCCAATCCCAAACTTTTCCCGGCACATGGAATTCCCCCACATCCCTCTGACCCCAATCCCAAACTTTTCCCGGCACATGGAGCCCCCTCCAATCCCTCTGACCCCAATCCCAAACTTTTCCCAGAACATGGAAGTCCCTTATACGCCTTTGACCCCAATCCCAAAATTTTCCTGGCACATGGAATTCCCCCACATCCCTCTGATCCCAATCCCAAACCTTTCCTGTCACATTGAACCCCCCCTCATCCCATTGATCCCAATCCCAAACTTTTCCTGTCTTATGGAGCCCCCCCACATCCCTCTGATCCCAATCCCAAACTTTTCCTGGCACTTGAAGCCCCCACATCCCATTGATCCCAATCCCAAACTTTTCTTGGCACATGGAAGTCCCTCATACCCCTTTGACCCCAATCCCAAACTTTTCCCGTCACATGGAGCCCCCTCCAATCCCTCTGATCCCAATCCCAAACTTTTCCTGGCACATGGAGCCCCCTCCAATCCCTCTGACCCCAATCCCAAACTTTTCCTAGCACATGGAGCCCCCTCATCCCATTGATCCCAATCCCAAACTTTTCTTGGCACATGGAAGTCCCTCATACCCCTTTGACCCCAATCCCAAACTTTTCCCGTCACATGGAGCCCCCTCCAATCCCTCTGACCCCAATCCCAAACTTTTCCTGGCACATGGAATTCCCCCACATCCCTCTGACCCCAATCCCAAACTTTTCCCGGCACATGGAGCCCCCTCCAATCCCTCTGACCCCAATCCCAAACTTTTCCCAGAACATGGAAGTCCCTTATACGCCTTTGACCCCAATCCCAAACTTTTCCCGTCACATGGAGCCCCCTCCAATCCCTCTGATCCCAATCCCAAACTTTTCCTGGCACATGGAGCCCCCTCCAATCCCTCTGACCCCAATCCCAAACTTTTCCTGGCACATGGAGCCCCCTCCAATCCCTCTGACCCCAATCCCAAACTTTTCCCGGCACTTGAAGCCCCCACATCCCTCTGATCCCAATCCCAAATCTTTCCTGTCACATTGAACCCCCCCTCATCCCATTGACCCCAGTCCCAAACTTTTCCCGTCACATGGAGCCCCCTCCAATCCCTCTGACCCCAATCCCAAACTTTTCCTAGCACATGGAGCCCCCTCATCCCATTGATCCCAATCCCAAACTTTTCTTGGCACATGGAAGTCCCTCATACCCCTTTGACCCCAATCCCAAACTTTTCCCGTCACATGGAGCCCCCTCCAATCCCTCTGACCCCAATCCCAAACTTTTCCTGGCACATGGAATTCCCCCACATCCCTCTGACCCCAATCCCAAACTTTTCCTGGCACATGGAGCCCCCTCCAATCCCTCTGACCCCAATCCCAAACTTTTCCTGGCACTTGAAGCCCCCACATCCCTCTGATCCCAATCCCAAACTTTTCCCGTCACATGGAGCCCCCTCCAATCCCTCTGACCCCAATCCCAAACTTTTCCCAGAACATGGAAGTCCCTCATACCCCTCTGACCCAATCCCAAACTTTTCCTGGCACATGGAATTCCCCCACATCCCTCTGACCCCAATCCCAAACTTCTCCTGGCACATGGAGCCCCCTCATCCCTCTGACCCCAATCCCAAACTTTTCCTGGCACATGGAATTCCCCCACATCCCTCTGACCCCAATCCCAAACTTCTCCCGTCACGTGGAATTACCCCACACCCCTCTGATCCCAATCCCACCCCTTCCCTGTCCCTTGGAAATCCCTCCATCCCTTTTCCCCCCATCCCGACCCCTTCCCCGGCCCTCGGAGCCCCTCTGATCCCGATGCCGACGTCTCTTCCCAGCCTACAAGGAGAAGATGAAGGAGCTGCCCCTCGTCTCCCTCTTCTGCTCCTGTTTCCTCTCGGACCCCCTCAACAAGCCCAACTACGCCTACGAAGGTGGGACCCCCTTCCCAATCCCACCCGGAATTCCGGGATCTCCGGGGGGCTTCAACCCCTCCTCGCCATTGAACGGGGGGGGGGGGGGGGTCACGTTGAACGGAGCGCGGCGGCGGCTCCGGAGTTTTCTGGGAATTCAGCAGGAGGCTCGGGCTGGGATCTGGAGGGGCTTGGGCAGACCCAGCCCCCCTCAGATCTCCCAAATATTCCCAGCTCGGCCCCATGGATGGGTTGGGATCCAGAGGAGCTCTGGGAGCTCTTCATTCCCTCATCCCGGAGCGTGGGCTCCGTAATTTTCAGCCTGATCCGTGTCTGGAGGCCATGGAAAAGGATTCCCAGCACTGGAAAAGGGATCACGGTCCCGTTCCTAATTCCTAAAGCAGGGACACATTCCCAACCCCTCGGCTCTCCCAAATATTCCCAACCCGACTCCATGGATGGGTTGGGATCCAGGGCGGCTCCAGGACTTTATCCCTTCATCCCGTATCCCTATTTTTCAGCTCCAGCTGATTCATCCCAATCCACATTGGGATGGTTGGGACATTCCGAACTTTGACTCTCCCAAATATTCCCAACCCGACCCCATGGATGGGTTGGGATCCAGGGAGGCTCCAGGACTTTATCCCTTCATCCCGTATCCCTATTTTTCAGCTCCAGCTGATTCATCCCAATCCACATTGGGATGGTTGGGACATTCCGAACTTTGACTCTCCCAAATATTCCCAACCCGACCCCATGGATGGGTTGGGATCCAGGGAGGCTCCAGGACTTTATCCCTTCATCCCATATCCCTATTTTTCATCTCCAGGTGATTAATTCCAATCCACATTGGGATGGTTGGGACATTCCCAACTTTGACTCTCCCAAATATTCCCAACCCGACTCCATGGATGGGTTGGGATCCAGGGCGGCTCCAGGACTTTATCCCTTCATCCCGTATCCCTATTTTTCAGCTCCAGCTGATTCATCCCAATCCACATTGGGATGGTTGGGACATTCCGAACTTTGACTCTCCCAAATATTCCCAACCCGACCCCATGGATGGGTTGGGATCCAGGGAGGCTCCAGGACTTTATCCCTTCATCCCATATCCCTATTTTTCATCTCCAGGTGATTAATTCCAATCCACATTGGGATGGTTGGGACATTCCCAACTTTGACTCTCCCAAATATTCCCAACCCGACCCCATGGATGGGTTGGGATCCAGGGAGGCTCCAGGACTTTATCTCTTCATTCCGTATCCCTATTTTTCATCTCCAGCTGATTAATTCCAATCCACATTGGGATGGTTGGGACATTCCCAACTTTGACTCTCCCAAATATTCCCAACCCGACCCCATGGATGGGTTGGGATCCAGGGAGGCTCCAGGACTTTATCCCTTCATCCCATATCCCTATTTTTCATCTCCAGGTGATTCGTCCCAATCCACATTGGGATGGTTGGGACATTCCCAACTTTGACTCTCCCAAATATTCCCAACCCGACTCCATGGATGGGTTGGGATCCAGGGAGGCTCCAGGACTTTATCCCTTCATCCCGTATCCCTATTTTTCATCTCCAGGTGATTCGTCCCAATCCACATTGGGATGGTTGGGACATTCCCAACTTTGACTCTCCCAAATATTCCCAACCCGACCCCGTGGATGGGTTGGGATCCAGGAGACTCCAGGAGCCCTTTATCCCTTCATCCCGTATCCCTATCTTTCAGCTCCAGCTGATTCATCCCAATCCATGTCCAGGGGGGCTCCTCCAGGTTATCCAGGGGGATCTACGCTGGAAAAGGGATCATGGTCCCATTCCCAATTCCCAAAGCAGAAACATGTGGAGAGACCAAATCCTTGGGAGACCGGGACCACCGCAAAATCCCCGGATTTTGCACCCTCAAAATCCTCAGGGGACCAGAACCACCGCAAAATCCCAGGATTTCGCCCCTCCAGCATCCCCGGGGGACCCAAAAACCCCCGAAATTCCAGGATTTCGCCCCCCCCCAACATTTGGACATTCCCAAACCTCATCTCTCCCAAATATCCCCAGCTCGGCCCCATCCATGGGAATCCCAAAATTTCTACCCCACGCCCCTCATCCCTGAACCCCAGGGATGCATTTGGGCTAAATCTGGATGAAACTCACGGATACCGGGTGTATCCGTGGGGTTCCACGGGTGCGGAAATCCCGGAATGGGAATTCCCGGCGCTCATCCCGCGCCCATTTTTTCCCCCAAATCCAGACACGGTGGATCTGACCTGGTGCGTGATCTCCGACATGGAAGTGATCGAGCTCAACAAACGGACCTCGGGCCAATCCTTTGAGGTCATCCTCAAGCCTCCATCCTTCGACGGAATTCCGGAATTCAACGCCTCCCTGCCCCGGCGCCGCGACCCTTCCCTGGAGGAGATCCAGAAGAAGCTGGAAGCGGCGGAGGAGAGGAGAAAGGTGGGTGTGGCGCCCTGTGGATTCCCCCCCCTCGCCTCGTTTTTGGGTTGGGAAGAGGTGGCTTTATCCCGGGAATGTCCCCGTGGTGTCCCCCTCCCAGTACCAGGAGGCGGAGCTGCTGAAGCACCTGGCGGAAAAGCGGGAACACGAGCGGGAAGTGATCCAGAAGGCCATCGAGGAGAACAACAACTTCATCAAGATGGCCAAGGAGAAGCTGGCGCAGAAGATGGAATCCAACAAGGAGAACCGCGAGGCCCACCTGGCGGCCATGCTGGAGCGCCTCCAGGAGAAGGTGGGCGCCTGGAAAAGGGGTTGGGATGAGTTGGGATATTCGGGATACGGCTGGCTCTCGGGGTGGCACCACCAAAGAGGGGGTCCCGCTTCCCTTCCCATCCAAGCGCAGCGTCCCGCTGGGATTTGGGGGGGGGTCCTGCCCGGCCGGATCCGTAGGCTTGGGAGAGGTCGGAGAGTTGGGATCTGGGTCTTGTCCATGGACAAGCAAAGCCCTTCCTTTTCCCGTGTCCCACCAAGACGGGACGCAGAATCCCAGGAATCGTAGAATCCCGGGATGGTTGGGTTGGAAGGGACCTTTAGGATCATCCAGTTCCACCCCCGGCACCTTTCACTATCCCAGATTTCTCCAAGCCCCATCCAACCATTCCTTGACTATCCCAGGTTGCTCCAAGCTCTGTCCAGCCTTTCCTTGGACTATCCCAGATTTCTCCAAGCCCCATCCAGCCTTTCCTTGGACTATCCCAGATTTCTCCAAGCCCCATCCAACCTTTCCTTGGACTATCCCAGGTTGCTCCAAGCCCCATCCAACCTTTCCTTGGACTATCCCAGATTTCTCCAAGCCCTGACCAACCTTTCCTTGGACTATCCCAGGTTGCTCCAAGCCCCATCCAACCTTTCCTTGGACTATCCCAAATTTCTCCAAGCCCTGACCAACCTTTCCTCGGACTATCCCCGATCTCTCCAAGTCCCGTCCAACCTTTCCTTGGACTATCCCAGATTTCTCCAAGCTCCACCCAACCTTTCCTTGGACTGTCCCAGATTTCTCCAAGCCCTGTCCAACCTTTCCTCGGACTATCCCCGATCTCTCCAAGTCCCGTCCAACCTTTCCTTGGACTATCCCAGATTTCTCCAAGCCCTGCCCAACCTTTCCTTGGACTATCCCAGATTTCTCCAAGCCCTGTCCAACCTTTCCTTGGACTATCCCCGATCTCTCCAAGTCCCGTCCAACCTTTCCTTGGACTATCCCAGGTTACTCCAAACCCTGTCCAACCTTTCCTCAGAATATCCCAGGTTACTCCAAACCCCGTCCAACCTTTCCTCAGAATATCCCAGGTTGCTCCAAGCCCTGCCCAACCTTTCCTTGGACACTTCCAGAGACCCAGGGGCAGCCACAACTTCTCCGGGAATTCCGTCCCAGCCACATCCCTGCCGCTCCCCTTGTACTCCTCCCACCTCCGGGCTGGCGGATCTTCCCCCGGTCCCTTCCCACGGATCCGGCCATTCCCACCCTTCCAGCCCTCTTCTCTCTCCCGAATCAGGTCTGTTCCCAACCTCCGCACGGAAAATCCCACCCTCACCACCTCCAGCTCCCTCCAAAACATCCGGAGCCCGCCCAGTGCCCTTCTCCGAACGCCTCCGTTGGGGCAGAGGCGGAGAGCGCCAGATAATGCCGGAAAATCCCAGCTAATCCCAGCTCCATGGGGCTTCCCGGGACGGTTGACGTCTCCCTCGTAGCCAGAGGGCGAGGACAAAGTGTCCCCAAGTGCCACCAGCAGCCCTTAAAGTGACCCCAGGGGAGGAGAGGACGCTGGTGACCCATCCGTGGCGTCCCTCGGGATGAACCTCGTGCCTTCAACCCCTCCGGAGCCGCTGTCCGTGGGGATCCCGGAATCCTGGAACCCGGCTAACGCGTGTTCCCCTCCCCTCCTCCTCCTCCTCCTCCTCCTCCTCCTCCTCCTCCTCCTCCTTCCCCTCCTCCTCCTTCCCGATCCCGCAGGACAAACACGCGGAAGAAGTGAGGAAAAACAAGGAGCTCAAGGAAGAAGCCTCCAGGTAAAGAGGCTCTGCTTGGACTGACAGCTCCGGGGGAGGTGCCGGAGGCTTCCGCAGCTCCAGGTCGGAATGGTGTGGGAATGGTGGACGTTCCTCTGCTTTCTTTGTTCGTGGATGTGACGAGTTGAGGGGTGAAGCCATCGGAGTCGTCGTCGTCGTTCCGGGGAGGGTGGGGAGGGAAGGGAATGAGGGCGGGATTTGGGATGCCCACCCGGGTGGGTCCCGCCCGCCAGCCAGGTCCGGAGGGGACAGCCCAGGGCTGAGGAGGTGATGCCCGGGAGAAATCCCGGGAATACGGAGCGGGTGGGGAGGGAATTGTGGGAAATGTGCATCGTGTGTGACTTTAATTTGGTGCTGGGCAGGCGGGGCGGGCGGGAATCCCTCCGGAGTCTTCTCCATCCAATCCCATCCCATCCGTGGGCTGCGGCATCTCGTGGTGTGCCTCCCTCCCTTGTTCCCGCCTGGATTTGGGATCTCTTCCCGGATCTGGCGGGGGGTTTTTTTTTTTGACCTTCCAGCACCGTTTTGGGAAGGGGGAGAAGTTTTTATTTTTGCCCACCACCACCGTCGGAGGTGGTCAGGGATTGAAATTCCCTTGCTCCAAAGGGTTTTTTTCCAGCTGTTGGAGATGCCCGTGATCCTTCCCAAGGGTGACATTGGAAAGCCCCATGAATTCCCAGAGAAGCTTTTTTGTAAGAACCTCCCAAAAAAAAAAAAAACAAACCAATCCTGATGGGAATTCTTGGATGAAATCCCCCTTTCCAGCTGGAAAACCGTCGGCTCCTGGAGATGGAGCAGCGGGAGAAGCCCGGGCGGGGCTGTGGAGACCACGATGGGAGGGAATGAGGGAAAATTCGGGAAAAAAGGTGGAAGTGGGATGGAGCCCTGTGGAGAGCAGGGAAAAATATCCATGGGAACCCCTCGGGGACAGCGGTGGCACCTCCTGGTGACACCAGGGAGGCTGGAAAACCCCAAAAATATTCCAGCAGATGCTTTTTTTGGGATCTGCCATGCCATTCCTGGGGGATCTTTGCCTCCAGGAATGCAAGGGAGAAGGAAAATTGGATTTTCCGGGGGGGGGGGGGGGGGGGGGGGTGGGAATTCCCTGCATTCCCAGTTGACAGCTGGAAGCGTCCCCGGTGCCGCGGCACCCCAAAATTCCAACCCGGACGTGAACGAAGGGTTTGGTCTCCGCTATGTCCGGATAGGACATTCCGAGCTCCGATCCGGGTCCGGAGGGAATCGCGGCTCTTTCCCGGTGCCCACCCTGATCCCGGAGCCCCGGGGAGAATCCTGGGAAGGGGAAAAATGGGACTGGGGACGGATTGTGGCACGAGCTGTCCTTTTTTTTTTTGTACACAACGGATGTAAATAAAACTGCCTTGGCCTTTCCTTTGGTTTCCATGATCCCTGCGGTGCTTCCTGTGTGATTTTTTTTCGGGATTGGGGCATCCTGGAGTCGGGAAAAGGAGGAAAGGAGGGAATTAGGGTGGGAGGCTGGGCTGTTTTCCCCCCATTCCCCAAAAGGCTGGTGGGATTGGAAGCTTTGGGAGTTCCAAACTCATTCCATGAAGTTTTCCCGTCCCAGACATGGAGCAGGGAGTTGGATCCCAATCCCATCCGTGTGCGGGGAGAGGAGGAAACTGGGAAAGAGCTGGATGAGGCGGGATCATCCCTCCATGGAGTCTCCATGGAATAGCCAGCGGCATCGCATCCGTTCCTCAGGGCCAGGAGGAGATCCCGGGAATTCCAGCTCCAGGGTGGAAGCAATGGGAAGGTTCCTCTCCCATCTCTGTTCCACTGGAAAATGGGACCAAAATTTAGGAGCAGCATTCCAGAGGGTCCAAAGTGTCTGGTCCTCCTGATCCAATCCTCTCTGATCCAGGATAAGGAGATCCCGGATCCCAGGATCCTCCCTGATCCTGGGAATCCTTGAGGATGGGTGATTCCCTCGAGTGTGGGACCAGACAAATCCAGGGAAAGGGGTTTGGGCTTCCCTATGGATGCAGCCGGGATTCAGGCGGGACAGGAAGGGGCTGTATCCAAAGGGACCAGGAAGAGAGGACATGGATCCATCCAGACTTTCTGAAAAACCTGGGATGGTGGGAGGTGTCCCTGTCCATGGAATGGGATGAGCTTGGGGTCCTCTCCCACCCAAACCATTCCAGGATTCTCGGGTCATCCCGCTCCACGGCCTGAGGAATCCTGAGGAACGAAGATTTGGGGGATAATTTTTCTCCCATTGATGCCTTCCCCTACCCTGGGATACTCCAACCTTTCCTTGGACATTCCCAGGGATCCAGGGATTCTCTGGGAATTCCAGCCCAGCCGGGAATTCCTTCCCAAGATCCCAAAATCCCAAGCTCCCCTTTCCCACTGGAAGCCATTCCCTGGCTCCTGCCCCTCCAGCCCTTCCCCAAATTCCAGCTCTCCTGGAGCCCCTTTGGGATCGGGAAGCGGCTCCGAGGATTCCCTGGATCCTTTCCCGATCCAGCTGCACATTCCCAGCTCTCCCAGCCTGGCACTGGATCCATCCCCATCCCAATTCCTCCTGGAGAAGGAATTTTGCGATCCATGGCCTCACTGGGAATTCAGGAATCCAGGAAGTTTCTCTCTTCCCTTTTCCATCCCCAAATTCCATAAAAATCCCTCGGGATGGATCCTGAGTGTCCTTGATCCCAGAATCCCAGAATGGTTTGGGATGGGATCCATGGACCTTCAATCCCATCCCAGGGACACTTCCCACGATCCCGGGGTGATCCAAACCCACCCTTGGGCACTGCCAGGGATCCAGGGATTCTCTGGGAATTCCAGCCCAGCCGGGAATTCCTTCCCAAGATCCCAAAATCCCAAGCTCCCCTTTCCCACTGGAAGCCATTCCCTGGCTCCTGGCCCTCCAGCCCTTCCCCAAATTCCAGCTCTCCTGGAGCCCCTTTGGGATCGGGAAGCGGCTCCAAGGATTCCCTGGATCCTTCCCTGATCCAAGACTTGGATAAAAGGGAGGAATTTGCACCTGGGATAAAAGGTGTGGGAAAGGAAGGATGGAAGGATTCACTCCGGATCAGCCGTGTGGGATTCCCGAGGTTTGGGAATTGCCGAGTTTAATAACGTGGGAAATCAGATGTTGGATTAATAACAGTAATGGGATCATTAATTAATTAAGCTGTTGCTTATTAAGTGATTAATTAATCCCTTAGCAGGGTATTGGTTATCCAGGAAGGATCACGGAATTTTGTCCGGTGATCCAACGGGAATGTCAGATCCCAGACACATCCGGGAGAGTCTTGGGAATGCCTCGCACCCTTGGAAATCTTCCAAGGAAAACCAAGAGCCAAAAAACTTCGGTTCGTTCTCTCGGAATTATTTATTTGTGGCATGCTCGGAAGGCAACTTGTCCATGGATTTATCCATAAAAAAAAAACGACATTCCATGGAAAACAGAGTCCGGAATATCGGGAAGAATCCACCAGGAGAGCACCAAGAGTGGAATGGTTGGAAGGGATAAATCCGACTTCCCATCCTCAGAAAACATGGAATAGGAAAACAGGTCATTTAATTAAATATTAATTAAATTAAATTAAATATTCATGATCAAATGCAGGGAGGGCGGAGCCGAGTCCCAGCTTCCAAATCCAGATCCCGGGAAAAGGCAAAGCCAGGGAAAAAAAGGAAGGCTTCCGGCTGAAACTACCCATGGAAAATCAAAATTAATTATCCAAATTCATGATCCAAATTAATTATTCAAATCAGCTAAATCAATTCTAATTATCCAGAGTAAGGCAGTGAAAAAAAAAAAAAAAAGGGTTTTAAATCCCATCTGATCATTCCTGATCCCTTTTTAGGATGGGTGGAAAACCCATCCGGAATTCTTTGCCGGAGAAAGGGCGGGGAGGTGAAAACGGAAGGAGAAATGGAAAAACTTCCCAGTTTTATTTTGGTTTTTTTTTTTTTTTTTTTTTTTTGCTTTGGAATCCTTTTGTTTGGAATATTTTTATTCCCAAAGGTGTGGAGCACAATCCTTCCTCGTTTTCCTGTGATTCCATCCCTGGGAACGCAAGTTGGATCTCCCGGCTTCCCTCAGAGCCGATTCCATGCATCCCTGCGGTCGTGGATCTTCGGGATCTTTGGAAACGGGATGCAAATCCTCGGGAATAAAAGCAGCTCCACCAAATCCCACGAGGAAAATTCCCCCAGGAGCACTTCCATTGCTTCCCTCGGGAAATTCCACTGGATTGGCGGCCACGGAATTCCACGTGGATCAGCCTGGAGATGATTCCCAGCATCCGAACAACTGGATTTAGTCTTGGGAATGCCTTTCCCAGGAATCACCTCCACATTCCCAGGAGATCTCCCACACTGCAGGACTGGGATCAATTCCCATTTGGATCCCGGTTGGATCCATTCCCTTCCAAGGAATCACCTCCACATTCCCAGGAGATCTCCCACACTGCAGGACTGGGATCAATTCCCATTTGGATCCCGGTTGGATCCATTCCATTCCCGGGAATCACCTCCACATTCCCAGGAGATCTCCCACGTTGGAGGACTGGGATCGAATCCCATTTGGATCCATTCCCTTCCCAGGAATCATCTCCACATTCCCAGGAGATCTCTCACATTGGAGGACTGGGATCAATTCCCATTTGGATCCATTCCCTTCCCAGGAATCACCTCCACATTCCCAGGAGATCTCTCACGTTGGAGGACTGGGATCAATTTTTGTTTGGGTCCATTCCCTTCCAAGGGATCACCTCCACATTCCCAGGAGATCTCCCACATTGAAGGACTGGGATCAATTCCCTGTTGGATCCTGCTTGGATCCATTCCCTTCCCAGGAATCACCTCCACATTCCCAGGAGATCTCTCACGTTGGAGGACTGGGATCAATTCCCATTTGGATCCATTCCCTTCCCAGGAATCGCTTCCATATTCCCAGGAGATCTCCCACGTTGGAGGACTGGGATCAATTCCCTGTTGGATCCTGCTTGGATCCATTCCCTTCCCAGGAATCACCTCCACATTCCCAGGAGATCTCTCACGTTGGAGGACTGGGATCAATTCCCATTTGGATCCATTCCCTTCCCAGGAATCGCTTCCATATTCCCAGGAGATCTCCCACGTTGGAGGACTGGGATCAATTCCCTGTTGGATCCCGCTTGGATCCATTCCCTTCCCAGGAATCACCTCCACATTCCCAGGAGATCTCCCATGTTGGAAAACTCAGATCAATTCCCCATTGGATCCATTCCCTTCCCAGGAATCACCTCCACATTCCCAGGAGATCTCCCATGTTGGAGGAGTGGGATCAGTTCCCCGTTGGATCCATTCCCTTCCCAGGAATCACCTCCAAATTCCCAAGAGATCTCCCATGCTGGAGGACTGGGATCAATTCCAGGAATAACCTCCAGATTCCCAGGAGATCTCCCACATTGGAGGACTGGGATCAATTCCCATTTGGATCCATTCCCTTCCCAGGAATCACTTCCATATTCCCAGGAGATCTCCCACGTTGGAGGACTGGGATCAATTCCCTGTTGGATCCCGCTTGGATCCATTCCCTTCCCAGGAATCACCTCCACATTCCCAGGAGATCTCCCATGTTGGAAAACTCAGATCAATTCCCTGTTGGATCCATTCCCTTCCCAGGAATCATCTCCACATTTCCAAGAGATCTCCCATGTTGGAGGACTGGGATCAATTCCAGGAATCACCTCCACATTCCCAGGAGATCTCTCACGTTGGAAGACTGGGATCAATTCCCATTTGGATCCATTCCCTTCCCAGGAATAACCTCCACATTCCCAGGAGATCTCCCACATTGGAGGACTGGGATCAATTCCCATTTGGATCCATTCCCTTCCCAGGAATCACCTCCACATTCCCAGGAGATCTCCCACGTTGGAGGACTGGGATCAATTCCCTGTTGGATCCCGCTTGGATCCATTCCCTTCCCAGGAATCACCTCCACATTCCCAGGAGATCTCCCATGTTGGAAAACTCAGATCAATTTCCCGTTGGATCCATTCCCTTCCCAGGAATCATCTCCACATTCCCAAGAGATCTCCCATGCTGGAGGACTGGGATCAATTCCAGGAATAACCTCCACATTCCCAGGAGATCTCCCACGTTGGAGGACTGGGATCAATTCCCATTTGGATCCATTCCCTTCCCAGGAATCACCTCCACATTCCCAGGAGATCTCCCACGTTGGAGGACTGGGATCAATTCCCCGTTGGATCCATTCCCTTCCAAGGAACCATCTCCAAGTTCCCAGGAGATCTCTCACATTGGAGGACTGGGATCAATTCCCATTTGGATCCATTCTCTTCCCAGGAATCACCTCCACATTCCCAGGAGATCTCCCACGTTGCAGGACTGGGATCAATTCCCTGTTGGATCCCGCTTGGATCCATTCCCTTCCCAGGAATCACCTCCACATTCCCAGGAGATCTCCCATGTTGGAAAACTCAGATCAATTTCCCGTTGGATCCATTCCCTTCCCAGGAATCACCTCCACATTCCCAGGAGATCTCCCATGTTGGAAAACTCAGATCAATTTCCCGTTGGATCCATTCCCTTCCCAGGAATCATCTCCACATTCCCAAGAGATCTCCCATGCTGGAGGACTGGGATCAATTCCAGGAATCACCTCCACATTCCCAGGAGATCTCTCACGTTGGAGGACTGGGATCAATTCCCATTTGGATCCATTCCCTTCCCAGGAATCACCTCCACATTCCCAGGAGATCTCTCACATTGGAGGACTGGGATCAATTCCCATTTGGATCCATTCTCTTCCCAGGAATCACCTCCACATTCCCAGGAGATCTCCCACGTTGCAGGACTGGGATCAATTCCCATTTGGATCCATTCCCTTCCCAGGAATCACCTCCCCATTCCCAAGAGATCTCCCACGTTGGAGGACTGGGATCAATTCCCCGTTGGATCCCGCTTGGATCCATTCCCACAAAACCCACGAGCGCCGGTTTGGTCCTTCCAGAATCCGTTTCCCTGCGCGATTCCCGGCCCTCCATTCCCAACATTCCGTGGGATGTGAAGCGGGGAAGATCCCGGGATCCGGTCACGGGGAGAGGTGGGGCCGGAACGCGCGCGGCCGGATCATCATGACCACCTTCCGTAGGGAATAGTAGTCCGTGTCCTTCCAGGAATACCACACGATCCCATCCGGGCCCAGCATCTTCCGGTTTTTTATGGAATATCGGCCGCCCTGGGAAGGAAAGGAGTGGTAAAAAAAACCCCAATAATTAATAATGAACCAAAACATTAATAATGATAATAATTAATGATGATAATAATATAATGATAATAATATATTATAATAATAATAATAATAAAAAATATAATAATAATAATAATAATAATAATTAATATAATATAATATAATATAATAATGATAATATTAAAATAATAATTATAATCATCATCGTCATCGTCATCATATTCATAATTAATAAAATTATCAATAATATTATTATATATTATAATAATATTCTAGTGATCTAATAATATTCTAATATAATGTTATGCTAATATTATTTTAATAAAAGATAATATTATAATTATAATTGGATTATTAATAATAGTATTTATCAATATTAATAGTAATTATCATAATAATATCTAATAATAATATATATAATTATATGCATAGAGTATATATATTATATATATAATATATTATATTATATTATATTATATTATATTATATTATATTATATTATATTATATTATTCATATTATATATTATATATTATATATTATATATTATATATTATATGATATATAATATAAAATATTATATATAATTATATTTATTTATATTATTCATTTAGTTATATATTTATATTTATAGATATAGTTATTTATATATATTTCGTTATATATTTTTATTTATTTAGTTATATATTGATATAGTTATATATTTATATATTTAGTTGCATTTTTTGTTTATATATTTATATATTATATAATATATAAGTATATCATACATAATTATATACAATATACTATAATATATAGAATATATAATTATATATAATAATTACATAATAAGAATTAATAATTATTATTATTTATTACTATTATTTATGATATTTATTAATGTCTATTGTGGAAAATAATATTATTAATACATTAATAACAACAATAATAATAATTAACCAACCCCAAACCCACCAACACTCATCAACACATGGAGTGAAAAATCTAAAAATTTGAAAATCATTGAAAAATTAAAATAAATTAAATTTGTTAACGTTAATAAACACAATTACGAAAGTAAATTAAGCTAATTATTAACAGTATTAAATTAATTAATGAACCAAAACCACCACAAGCGGGAAACGCTTGGAAGCATCTCCGGGATGGGATCACGGGAAAAAACGACCTCTGGGAAATACGGGAGCAGAGAATTCCAGGATAATGTGGGTGGGGCAAAAAAATACCCAAAAATGCCCAAATTTTTCCAAAGGCCCCTCTGGAGCCACGTTGGAATTTCAGGGGGCGGAGTCGCCCATTCCAGAGGGAATAATTCCCGCCTGGAAAGGGTTTTCCAGCCCAGGGCTGGGACAGATTTCCCATTCCTGGTGGGATTTGGGAGGACACGGATCCGTGGCAGGATGGGAATTCTGGGAATGTTTGGATTCGGCCTCAGAGAACTTTTCCTACCTCAACAATTCAGGAATGATTTCCCTGGGAATGAGAGGTGGGATGAGAGGGAACGGCCTCCAGCAATTCCAGAGGAGGTTTATGGGATACTGGGAATAATTCCTGCCCGGAAAGGGTTTTCCAGCCCAGGGCTGCGACAGATTTCCCATTCCTGGGTGGATTTGGGAGGACACGGATCCGTGGCAGGATTGGAAATTCTGGGAATGCTTTGATTCAGCCTGGGAGAACTTTTCCAACCTCAACAATTCCATGACTCCAGGGGCAGATTTCCCATTCTTGGAGGGATTTTGGAGGACACGGATCCATGGCAGGACTGGAAATTCTGGGAATGGTTGGACTCAGCCTCAGCGAACTTCTCCAACCTCAACAATTCGGGAATGATTTCCCCGGGAATGAGAGATGGGATGAGAGGGAACGGCCTCCAGCAATTCCAGAGGAGGTTTGTGGGATATTGGGAATAATTCCTGCCTGGAAAGGGTTTTCCAGCCCAGGGTTGGGACAGATTTCCCATTCCTGGATGGATTTGGGACGACACGGATCCGTGGCAGGATTGGAAATTCTGGGAATGGCTGGATCCAGCCTCGGAGAACTTTTCCAACCTCAGCAATTCCGTGACTCCAGGGGCAGATTTCCCATTCCTGGAGGGATTTGGGAGGACACGGATCCGTGGCAGGATGGGAATTCTGGGAATGTTTGGATTCAGCCTCAGAGAACTTTTCCAACCTCAACAATTCGGGAATGATTTCCCTGGGAATGAGAGGTGGGATGAGAGGGAACGGCCTCCAGCAATTCCAGAGGAGGTTTATGGGATATTGGGAATAATTCCCACCTGGAAAGGGTTTTCCAGCCCAGGGCTGGGACAGATTTCCCATTCCTTGATGGATTTGGGAGGACACGGATCAGTGGCAGGATTGGAAATTCTGGGAATGGTTGGACTCAGCCTGGGAGAACTTTTCCAACCTCAACAATTCCATGACTCCAGGGGCAGATTTCCCATTCCTGGAGGGATTTGGGAGGACACGGATCAATGACAGGACTGGAAATCCTGGGAATGTTTGGATTCAGCCTCAGCGAACTTTCCCTACCTCAACAATTCGGGAATGATTTCCGTGGGAATGAGAGATGGGATGAGAGGGAACGGCCTCCAGCAATTCCAGAGGAGGTTTGTGGGATATTGGGAATAATTCCCACCTGGAAAGGGTTTTCCAGCCCAGGGCTGGGACAGATTTCCCATTCCTGGAGGGATTTGGGAGGACACGGATCAGTGGCAGGATTGGAAATTCTGGGAATGGTTGAATTCAGCATCGGAGAACTTTTCCAGCCTCAACAATTCAGGAATGATTTCCATGGGAATGAGAAATGGGATGGGAGGGAACGGCCTCCAGCAATTCCAGAGGAGGTTTATGGGATATTGGGAATAATTCCCACCTGGAAAGGGTTTTCCAGCCCAGGGCTGGGACAGATTTCCCATTCCTGGAGGGATTTGGGAGGACACGGATCCGTGGCAGGATTGGAAATTCTGGGAATGGTTGGACTCAGCCTGGGAGAACTTTTCCAACCTCAACAATTCCATGATTCCAGGGGCAGATTTCCCATTCCTGGATGGATTTGGGAGGACACGGATCCGTGGCAGGATTGGAAATTCTGGGAATGGTTGGATTCAGCCTCGGAGAACTTTTCCAGCCACAAAAATTCAGGAATGATTTCCATGGGAATGAGAGATGGGATGAGAGGGAACGGCCTCCAGCAATTCCAGGGGAGGTTTATGGGATACTGGGAATAATTCCTGCCTGGAAAGGGTTTTCCAGCCCAGGGCTGGGGCAGATTTCCCATTCCTGGATGGATTTGGGAGGACACGGATCAGTGGCAGGATGGAAATTCTGGGAATGGTTGGATCCCGCCTTGGAGAACTTTTCCAACCTCCACAATTCCATGACTCCAGGGGCAGATTTCCCATTCCTGGTGGGATTTGGGAGGACACGGATCCGTGGCAGGATTGGAAATTCTGGGAATGCTTTGATTCAGCATCAAAGAACTTTTCCAACCTCAACAATTCGGGAATGATTTCCCCGGGAATGAGAAATGGGATGAGAGGGAACGGCCTCCAGCAATTCCAGAGGAGGTTTATGGGATACTGGGAATAATTCCTGCCTGGAAAGGGTTTCCCAGCCCAGGGCTGGGACAGATTTCCCATTCCTGGATGGATTTGGGAGGACACGGATCAGTGGCAGGACTGGAAATTCTGGGAATGGTTGGACTCAGCCTGGGAGAATTTTTCCAACCTCAACAATTCCATGACTCCAGGGGCAGATTTCCCATTCCTGGTGGGATTTGGGAGGACATGGATCCGTGGCAGGATGGGAATTGTGGGAATGGCTGGATTCATCCTCGGAGAACTTTTCCAACCTCAACAATTCGGGAATGATTTCCCTGGGAATGAGAGATGGGATGAGAGGGAACGGCCTCCAAACATTCCAGGGGAGGTTTATGGGATATTGGGAATAATTCCTGCCTGGAAAGGGTTTTCCAGCCCAGGGTTGGGACAGATTTCCCATTCCTGGATGGATTTGGGAGGACACGGATCAGTGGCAGGATTGGAAATTCTGGGAATGTTTGGATTCAGCCTCAGAGAACTTCTCCAACCTCAACAATTTCATGACTCCAGGGGCAGATTTCCCATTCCTGGGTGGATTTGGGAGGACACGGATCTGTGGCAGGATGGGAATTCTGGGAATGGCTGGATTCATCCTCGGAGAACTTTTCCAACCACAACAATTCCATGATCCCAGGAGCAGCATCCTCGCTCCTCCCATTCCACCCTCTCCATCCCACTTTTCCTCTCATCTCCAGGCTGGGTGAAAAAAATCTCCAGTCGGGGGGGAAAAAAATTCCCAAATCCCTCCCGGTCCTTCACCTTGTAGTAAACGCCGTTGAGGTTGGAGAAGAAGCACTGGTGGTACCACCAGCCCCCGTGGGAAATCTCGGCGCAGATATTCCCGGAATCCGGAGTGCTGAAGCTCCTCTTGTCGTGGTACCAGGCGAAGGAATCCTCCACGGTGCCGCTGAATCCGTCCACGTGAAGCCGGTAGAAGTTTTCCTCGTCCTCGATGCTGCGGGGGACAAAGGAATGTTTCCATGGGATCGTCGGAATTCCGTCGGAATTTTCGTTTTCCAGCCGGGATCGCGGCTTTCCTAAGGCGTGGCTGCTCCGGCCGCGATCCCTGCTGGGATTTAGCGCCTCAAAGAGTCGGGGATGAGGAGGTTTTTTCCCTTCTGTGGGATGGGGGTGGTGGGGAATTTGGGAATTTCGGGATGAAGTGGGTGGAGCAAGACTGGGAAAAACACGACAAAGGAATGTGGGAGCCTTGGGAAAATCCCTTTAATTATCCAGCGTAAGGAGCATCCCGGAGATGGAGATAATTAGTGGAATCATGGAATTATGGAATGGTTTGGGTGGGAAGGGACCTCAAAGACCATCCCATTCCAACCCTGACACTTCCCACAATTCCCAGGTGGCTCCTGGGATATGGCAGGGCATGGAATGGGATGGGATCGAAGGTCCTTTCCCACCCAAACCTTTCCAGAATCCTCTGGAGCTGCTGGGATTGCTCCAGCCGGGAATTCTGTCTCAGCAGGCAAAGACTTTGGGATGCGGCGCCAAGGGGGAAAAAAATAGGATCCAGGGAATCCTTGGAGCCGCTTCCCGATCCCAAAGGGGCTCCAGGAGAGCTGGAATTTGGGGAAGGGCTGGAGGGGCAGGAGCCAGGGAATGGCTTCCAGTGGGAAAGGGGAGCTTGGGATTTTGGGATCTTGGGAAGGAATTCCTGGCTGGGCTGGAATTCCCAGAGAATCCCTGACAGTGTCCAAGGAAAGTTTGGATGGGCTTGGAGCAGCCTGGGATCGTGGGAAGTGTCCATGGGATGGGATTTGATGTCCCTTCCCACCCAAACCATTCCGGGATTCTTGGATCAAGGACACTCAGGATCCACCCCGAGGGATTTTTATGGAATTTGGGGATGGAAAAGGGAAGGGAGATCCTTCCTGGAGTCCCAAATTCCCAGTGAAGCCCCTGGATCCCAAAATTCCTTCTCAAAGAGGAATCGGGATGGGGCTGGATCCAATGCCAGGCTGGGAGAGCTGGGAATGTGCAGCTGGATCGGGGAAGGATCCAGGGAATCCTTGGAGCCGCTTCCCGATCCCAAAGGGGCTCCAGGAGAGCTGGAATTTGGGGAAGGGCTGGAGGGGCAGGAGCCAGGGAATGGCTTCCAGTGGGAAAGGGGAGCTTGGGATTTTGGGATCTTGGGAAGGAATTCCTGGCTGGGCTGGAATTCCCAGAGAATCCCTGGATCCTTGGCAGTGCCCAAGGAACGGCCGGAGCAACCTGGGATTGTGGAAGGTGTCCCTGCCCATGGAATGGGATGAGGTTGGAAATGTCCCCTCCCACCCGAAGCATTCCGGGATTTTAGGAGCCGCGAGCATTTCCAGGGGAAAAAGGGAGTAGTGGGATCCTCTGGGACATTCCAGACACTCCTGGTCACTCCGGAATAATCCAGGATGCGGCTGATGCGGTTGGAAAAATAAAATATGGGAAGAGGGGAAGGGCTGGAGATTCCAAAGGATTCCAGGAAACAAAGAAGCAGAGAGGACAAAAATCCGAACCAGGAAAAATCGCGAGCCCCTTTGAGGAATTCTGAGGAATTTTGGGGCAAATTCCTCAAAATCCTTGGATTTCGGGCACAGAGATCAATAATTCGGGCCGGAAAAACAGGGAGAATCCAGGGATTATCCATGGGTTTTTCCCATGGATTTGGGCTTTGGGCGTGACGCTGCACATTCCCTAACTCTCATCCAGCTTTAAATTTGGGATGAAATCCAGGTGGGAAGGGAAATGCAGATTGAGCTCAGCCTGGAAACCTCCCTGGACAGAATTCCCATTGCCTGAGGGTCTCCCAGGGTTTGAAATCCCGGGAATTATGCCAGGTTTTTTACCTGAAGACCTGATAGAAGGCGTGTTTGTGTTTGTTATTCCAATCTTCCAGGTCGATCCGTAGGGAATAATCCCCTTGGCTCGTCATCCTGTGGATGTTGTCGTTGCCCAGCCAGAATTCCCCGTTGAGGTCCCCAAATCCTTCCTTGTACTCGTTCCAGGTCCGGTTGAAATCCACGGATCCGTCCTGGCGCCTCTGGATGACGGTCCAGCCGCCCCCTGCCGGGAGAGGACGGGAGGTGGGAAAATCCAGGGAAAAGCCGGGGAGTGCCAGGCAGTTCCATCAGAATTCAAATCCCTGGAATTGTCCAGGAGAGCTGGAGAGGGATTCGGGAGAAAAGGGTGGAGGCCCAGGGGCCAGGGAATGGCTTCCAGTGGGAAAGGGGAGCTTGGGATTTTGGGATCTTGGGAAGGAATTCCTGCCTGGGCTGGAATTCCCAGAGAATCCCTGAGAGTGCCCAAGGAAAGGTTGGATCAACCTGGGATTGGGGTTGGAATGGGATGGGACTGAAGGTCCATGAATCTCATCAAAACCATTCTGGGATTCTGGGATCGAGGACACTCAGGATCCATCCCGAGGGATTTTTATGGAATTTGGGGATGGAAAAGGGAAGGGAGAAATTTCCTGGAGTCCTGGATTCCCAGTGAAGCCCCTGGATCCCGGAATTCCTTCTCCAGGAGGAGTCGGGATGGGGCTGGATCCAATGCCAGGCTGGGAGAGCTGGGAATGTGCAGCTGGATCGGGAAAGGATCCAGGGAATCCTTGGAGCCGCTTCCCGATCCCAAAGGGGCTCCAGGAGAGCTGGAATTTGGGGAAGGGCTGGAGGGGCAGGAGCCAGGGAATGGCTTCCAGTGAGAAAGGGGAGCTTGGGATTTTGGGATCTTGGGAAGGAATTCCTGGCCGGGCTGGAATTCCCAGAGAATCCCCGTATCCCTGGCAGTACCCAAGGAAAGGTTGGATCACCCGGAGGTCGTGGGATTGAAGATCCATGGTTCCCATTCCAAACCATTCCAGGATTTTGGAATTGAGGACACTCAGGATCCATGCCGAGGGATTTTTATGGAATTTGGGGATGGAAAAGGGAAGGGAGACCCTTCCTGGAGTCCCGAATTTCCAGTGAAGCCCCTGGATCCCAAAAATTCCTTCTCCAGGAGGAGTTGGGATGGGTCTGGATCCAATCCAGGAGATCTGGAGAGGGATTTGAGAAAAGGGCCTGGAATGCCAGGACAGGGAACGGCTCCCACTGCCAGAGGGTCGGGATTTGGGGATTTTGGGATCTTGGGAAGGAATTCCTGGCTGGGAGGCTGGGGAGGGGCTGGGCTGGAATTCCCTGAGAATCCCTGGATCCCTGGCAGCGTCCAAGGAATGGCTGGAGCACCCCGGGATAGAGGGAGGTGTCGGAATTGGAATGGGATGGGATTTCAGGTCTTTTCCCACCCAAACCATTCCAGGATTTAGTATTCCCTCCACCTGCTTTGACTCAAATCCCGAGCCGGATGAGACCCACACCAGGATCATCGCTCCAACTCCGGGACATCCCAAAATCCCCACCAGAGCCTTTCCCAAACCCTCCCGGATCTCCGGCAGCCTTGGGAACGCCGCAGCGCCCAACCACGCCCGGAATCCCCGGGATCCAACCCTGCGGCGGGGCAAATCCCTTCGGAATTCCGGACCTTCCGTGTCCATCTCGCAGAGGACCTCGATGGGAATTCCGCGGACCGAGGGCAGGATGCTGTAAATGCCGGATCTCCGGAGCCCGTTGTAGTAGACGGAAGCGCAGTCGATGGGACAATTCCGGCCGTGTTTGATTTCTGGGAATGGGAACGGGGAGAGAGCCGCGGTTACAGCTTTTCCCATTAAAAAAAACTGGGGGGAAAAAAAAATATATCCCTGGATTTGGAGGTTCAGGGACGGAATTTTGGCGATCAGGGTCCAGGTCCCACCGGTCACGGGGATTTTTCCGGAGCTTAAAGGGGATTATTCCAGGGAAAATCTGAAATTATTCCAGGGAGAATCCCAAATTGTTCCAGGGAAAGCAACCAAAAACCTGGCCAAAAAAAATCACAAAAACCAGAGAAATTACAAAAAAAAAAAAAAAAATTGTTGGGTTTTTAAGGGGAAAAAAAATGAATTTTTTAATGGTAAAAGCGACCAATTTCCGGGGATTTTTGCGGGTGTTTTTTGGATGGAAAACATCCCCAGGATTTGCGCCAACTCCAGGTGTGATCCTGAGTGCATCCCACACCCACAGAGCTGGAAAAGCTGCGGAATCCCACAGGGAGGCGGGATGGAGCGGGATGGGAAGCACTTTTCCCGGCCCCATTCCCGACTCCATTCCTGATCCCATTCCTGACCCCATTTCTGATCCCATTCTTGATCCCTTTCCTGATCCCATTCCTGGTTCCATTCCCATTTCCATTCCCCATCCCTTTTCTGATACCATTCCCGATCACATTCCCATTTCCATTCCCCATCACTTTCCTGATCCCATTCCTGATCCCATTCCCAATCCCATTCCCAGCCCCAATCCTGCCACCTGGATGCCGCATCTCCTGCTGGAAAAGAACCAAAAACCTGGCAAAAAACAACAAAAAAAACCCACTAAAACCAGAGAAATTACAAAAAATTGTTGGGTTTTTAAGTGGAAAAACTGAATTTTTTATGGTAAAAATTCCAAATTTTCTGGTAAAAAATCCAAACTTCCAGGAATTTTTTGCAGGTGTTTTTTGGACGGAAAAGATTCCCAGGATTTGCGCAAACTCCAGGAGTGATCCTGAGCACCTCCCACACCCACAGAGCTGGAAAAGCTGTGGAATCCCACAGGGAGCTGGGATGGAGCGGGATGGGAAACGCTTTTCCCGATCCCTTTCCCGATTCCATTCCTGATCCCATTCCTGACCCCATTTCTGATCCCATTCCTGATCCCGTTCCCAGCCCCAATCCTGCCACCTGGATGCCGCATCTCCTGCTGGAAAAGAACCAAAAACCTGGCAAAAAACAACAAAAAAAACCCACTAAAACCAGAGAAATTACAAAAAATTGTTGGGTTTTTAAGTGGAAAAACTGAATTTTTTATGGTAAAAACTCCAGATTTTCAGGAATTTTTTGCAGGTGTTTTTTGGATGGAAAATATTCCCAGGATTTGCGCAAACTCCAGGTGTGATCCTGAGCGCATCCCACACCCACAGAGCTGGAAAAGCTGCGGAATCCCACAGGGAGCCGGGATGGAGCGGGATGGGAAGCGCTTTTCCCGATCCCATTCCCGATTCCATTCCTGATCCCATTCCTGACCCCATTTCTGATCCCATTCCTGACCCCATTTCTGATCCCATTCTTGATCCCTTTCCTGATCCCATTCCTGGTTCCATTCCCATTTCCATTCCCCATCCCTTTTCTGATACCATTCCTGATCCCATTCCCAATCCCATTCCCAATCCCATTCCCAGCCCCAATCCTGCCACCTGGATGCGGCATCTCCTGCTGGAAAAGAACCAAAAACCTGGCAAAAAACAACAAAAAAACCCTCACTAAAACCAGAGAAATTACAAAAAATTCTTGGGTTTTTAAGTGGAAAAACTGAATTTTTTTATGGTAAAAACTCCAAATTTTCAGGAATTTTTTGTGGGTTTTTTTGGATGGAAAAGATTCCCAGGATTTGCGCAAACTCCAGGTGTGATCCTGAGCGCATCCCACACCCACAGAGCTGGAAAAGCTGCGGAATCCCACAGGGAGCCGGGATGGAGCGGGATGGGAAGCGCTTTTCCCGATCCCATTCCCGATCCCATTCCTGGTCCCATTCCCCATCCCTTTCCTGATCCCATTCCTGATCCCGTTCCCAGCCCCAATCCTGCCACCTGGATGCCGCATCTCCTGCTGGAAAAGAACCAAAAACCTGGCAAAAAACAACAAAAAAAACCTCACTAAAACCAGAGAAATTACAAAAAATTGTTGGGTTTTTAAGTGGAAAAACTGAATTTTTTATGGTAAAAACTCCAGATTTTCAGGAATTTTTTGCAGGTGTTTTTTGGATGGAAAATATTCCCAGGATTTGCGCAAACTCCAGGTGTGATCCTGAGCGCATCCCACACCCACAGAGCTGGAAAAGCTGCGGAATCCCACAGGGAGCCGGGATGGAGCGGGATGGGAAGCGCTTTTCCCGATCCCATTCCCGATTCCATTCCTGATCCCATTCCTGACCCCATTTCTGATCCCATTCCTGACCCCATTTCTGATCCCATTCTTGATCCCTTTCCTGATCCCATTCCTGGTTCCATTCCCATTTCCATTCCCCATCCCTTTTCTGATACCATTCCTGATCCCATTCCCAATCCCATTCCCAATCCCATTCCCAGCCCCAATCCTGCCACCTGGATGCGGCATCTCCTGCTGGAAAAGAACCAAAAACCTGGCAAAAAACAACAAAAAAAAACCCACTAAAACCAGAGAAATTACAAAAATTTGTTGGGTTTTTAAGTGGAAAAACTGAATTTTTTATGGTAAAAACTCCAAATTTTCAGGAATTTTTTGTGGGTTTTTTTGGATGGAAAATATTCCCAGGATTTGCGCAAACTCCAGGTGTGATCCTGAGCGCATCCCACACCCACAGAGCTGGAAAAGCTGTGGAATCCCACAGGGAGCCGGGATGGAGCGGGATGGGAAGCGCTTTTCCCGGCCCCATTCCCGATCCCATTCCTGGTCCCATTCCTGACCCCATTTCTGATCCCATTCCTGACCCCATTTCTGATCCCATTCCCGATCCTTTTCCTGATCCCATTCCCGATCCCATTCCCCATCCCTTTCCTGATCCCATTCCTGATCCCATTCCCAATCCCATTCCCAGCCCCAATCCTGCCACCTGGATGCCGCATCTCCTGCTGGAAAAGAACCAAAAACCTGGCAAAAAACAACAAAAAAACCCCACTAAAACCAGAGAAATTACAAAAAATTGTTGGGTTTTTAAGGGGAAAAACTGAATTTTTTATGGTAAAAACTCCAAATTTTCAGGAATTTTTTGTGGGTTTTTTTGGATGGAAAATATTCCCAGGATTTGCGCAAACTCCAGGTGTGATCCTGAGTGCATCCCACACCCACAGAGCTGGAAAAGCTACGGAAGGGAGCCGGGATGGAGCGGGATGGGAAGCGCTTTTCCCGGCCCCATTCCCGATCCCATTCCCGGCCCCATTCCCCGTCACCTGGATGCCGCATCTCCTCCTGGACGCGGATATCGGCGGGATGGAGGCAGCTGGGGTTCCTCCAGGCCCAGTCGGCCAGGGCGGAGATGTTGTTGATCTGGGCCTGGATGTCGTAGAGCAGCGTGGCCTGGATGTGCTGGAGCGTGCTGGATTCCCGGGAATGCTGCTCCAGGTCCTGCACCCTCTGGATCAGGCTCTGGTTCCGCCCCGCCGCCTCCTCGTGCTGCGAGGGGTGGGGGGAAAAAAGGGGATTGGGAATGACGGCGAGGTGGTGGATTCGGGGGTCAAAGATCCCAAGGGTTGGGGTTGGGATTCTCATGGGAGGTCCCTAGCCAGCTTGGTATTCCCAGGATTCCGTGAAGGGTAGGGAAGAGCGGGTTGGGAATGTGGGAATTCTTTCCAAACGCTTTCGTCGTCGGGATTTTCCAGCTCGTGCCATTCCATGGGCAGGGACACCCCCCCACCATCACAGGGTGCTCCAACCTTTCCGTGGACATTCCCAAGGATCCAGGGGTGGACACGGCTTCTTTGGGAATTCCAGCCCAGTCGGGAATTCCTTCTCAAGATCCCAAAATCCCAAGCTCCCCTTTCCCACTGGAAGCCATTCCCTGGTTCCTTCCCCAAATTCCAGCTCTCCTGGAGCCCCTTTGGGATCGGGGAGCGGCTCCAAGGATTCCCTGGATCCTTCCCCGATCCAGCTGCACATTCCCAGCTCTCCCAGCCCTGGGATTGGATCCATCCCCATCCCAACTCCTCCTGGAGAAGGAATTTTGCAATCCAGGGGCTTCACTTGGAATCTTGCGACTCCAGGAAGGGTCTCCCTTCCCTTTTCCATCCCCAAATTCCATAAAAATCCCTCGGGATGGATCCTGAGTGTCCTTGATCCCAGAATCCCGGAATGGTTTGGGATGGGATCCATGGACCTTCAATCCCATCCCAGGGACACTTCCCATGATCCCGGGGTGATCCAAACCCAGCCTTGGGCACTGCCAGGGATCCGGGGATTCTCTGGGAATTCCAGCCCAGTCAGGAATTCCTTCCCAAGATCCCAAAATCCCAAGCTCCCCTTTCCCACTGGAAGCCATTCCCTGGCTCCTGCCCCTCCAGCCCTTCCCCAAATTCCAGCTCTCCTGGAGCCCCTTTGGGATTGGGAAGTGGCTCTGAGGATTCCCTGGATTATTCCCTGATCCAGCTGCACATTCCCAGCTCTGGAGGGGCTCTGTGGTCTCCTCATCCTGAGAATTCCCACCCTGGATGCCCCTAAAGGAATATTTTCCTTCCTTTCCCTATTTTTTTCCCCAGGAAAACCAGGCTCTGATCCCGTGTAAAATTCAGGGTGAAGCAGGCAGGGGATTCCCAGAGCGAATTCCAGGGGATGGACACCCCGATCCCATCGGGAATGTTCCACTCCCTCCATGTAGCCATTGGATTTCAGAACAGGTTTTATCCAGAAATTCCCAAATCCCTCAGGAGCCTGGGAATTCCCTCCCGCTTCCCAATCCCTGCCGTGGGCCTGGCAATGGATCCACAGTGCTTCCAAAGGTGGAGGAGATTCCATGGATAAAACTCGAGGATTTGGGGTTGATGTTGAGGAAATCATCCCTGGAATGTTCCTGATCCAAGTTCCAGCCCTGCCAAATTCCAGGAGCTGGGAGCACTCACCAAAAAAATTCCCAGGGACAACTTTACCTGGGATCTCCAGGGCTTTGGGAATGGGATGGATCCCCAATCCTTATAAAGGTAGAGGAGATTCCATGGATGAAACTCCAGGATTTGGGATTGATGCTGAGGGAATTATCCCTGGAATGCTCCTGATCCATGTTTCGACCCTGCCAAATTCCAGGAGATGGAATTGCCAATGGAAAAAAAATCCATGGATACTTTAACCTGGGATCTCCAGGGCTTTGGGAATAGGATGGATCCTCAATCCTTATAAAGGTAGAGAAGATTCCATGGATGAAACTCCAGGATTTGGGATTGATGCTGAGGGAATCATCCCTGGAATGCTCCTGATCCAAGTTCCAGCCCTGCCAAATTCCAGCAGATGGAATTGCCAATGGAAAAAAAATCCATGGATAATTTGACCTGGGATCTCCAGGGCTTTGGGAATGGGATGCAACCACAGCCCTTCCAAAAATGGAGGAGATTCCATTGATAAAACTCCAGGATTTGGGATTCATTTTGGGGATGTTATCTCTGGAATGCTCCTGATCCATGCCATGGGTGGAAATCCAGGTCTGGTGTGGGAAAAGCATCTTGGAATGGGATTGATCCACAGCCCTTCCAAAGATGGAGGAGATTCCATGAATAAAACTCCAGGATTTGGGGTGGATTTTGAGGAAATCATCCCTGGAATGCGAATTCCGACCCTGACAAATTCCAGGAGCTGGAATCCACTACAGGAAAAAAAAACCAAACCCATGGACGTCACTTTTTCCCACCTGGATCTCCAGGGCTTTGGGAATGGGATGGATCCCCAACTCTTAAAATGGTGGAGGAGATTCCATGGATGAAACCGAAGGATTTGGGATTGATTTTGAGAAATCATCCTTGGAATGCGACTTCCGACCCTGCCAAATTCCAGGAGCTGGAATCATCCACGGGAAAAAAAAAAACCAAACCCACGGACGCCACTTTTTCCCACCTGGATCTCCATGGCTTTGGGAATGGGATGGATCCCCAACTCTTAAAATGGTGGAGGAGATTCCATGGATGAAACTCTGGGATTTGGGATTGATTTTGAGGGAATCATCCCTGGAATGTGAGTTCCGACCCTGCCAAATTCCAGGAGCTGGAATTCCCCACCGAAAAAAACCCCCCAAACCCACGGACGCCACTTTTTTCCCACCTGGATCTCCATGGCTTTGGGAATGGGATGGATCCCCAACTCTTAAAATGGTGGAGGAGATTCCATGGATGAAACTCAAGGATTTGGGATTGATTTTGAGGAAATCATCCTTGGAATGCGACTTCCGACCCTGCCAAATTCCAGGAGCTGGAATTCCCCACCGAAAAAAACCCCCAAACCCACGGAGGCCACTTTTTCCCACCTGGATCTCCAGGGTTTTGGGAATGGGATGGATCCTCAATCCTTATAAAGGTAGAGGAGATTTCATGGATGAAACTGATGGATTTGGGATTGATGCTGAGGGAATTATCCCTGGAATGCTCCTGATCCATGTTCCGAACCTGCCAAATTCCAGGAGCTGGATCTCCATGGCTTTGAGAATGGGATGGATCCGCAACTCTTAAAATGGTGGAGGAGATTCCATGGATGAAACTCAAGGATTTGGGATTGATTCTGAGGAAATCATCCCTGGAATGCGAATTCCGACCCTGACAAATTCCAGGAGCTGTAATCCACTACAGGAAAAAAAAAACCAAACCCATGTACGTCACTTTTTTCCCACCTGGATCTCCAGGGCTTTGGGAATGGGATGGATCCCCAACTCTTAAAATGGTGGAGGAGATTCCATGGATGAAACTCCAGGATTTGGGATTGATACTGAGGGAATCATCCCTGGAATGTTCCTGATCCAAGTTCCAGCCCTGCCAAATTCCAGGAGCTGGAAACACTCACCAAAAAAATTCCCAGGGACAACTTTACCTGGGATCTCCAGGGCTTTGGGAATGGGATGGATCCCCAATCCTTATAAAGGTAGAGGAGATTCCATGGATGAAACTCCAGGATTTGGGATTGATTTTGAGGAAATCAAAATTCCAGGAGCTGAAACCATCCACGGAAAAAAAAAAAACCAAACCCACGGACGCCACTTTTTTCCCACCTGGATCTCCAGGGTTTTGGGAATGGGATGGATCCCCAATCCTTACAAAGGTAGAGGAGATTCCATGGATGAAACCGAAGAATTTGGGATTGATTTTGAGAAATCATCCTTGGAATGCGACTTCCAACCCTGCCAAATTCCAGGAGCTGGAATCATCCACGGGGAAAAAAAAAACCAAACCCGAATGGTCGCCACTTTTTCCCACCTGGATCTCCATGGCTTTGGGAATGGGATGGATCCCCAATCCTTAAAATGGTGGAGGAGATTCCATGGATGAAACTCAAGGATTTGGGATTGATTTTGAGGAAATCATCCCTGGAATGTGAGTTCCGACCCTGCCAAATTCCAGGAGCTGGAATTCCCCACCGAAAAAAACCCCCCAAACCCACGGACGCCACTTTTTTCCCACCTGGATCTCCAGGGCTTTGGGAATGGGATGGATCCCCAATCCTTAAAATGGTGGAGGAGATTCCATGGATGAAACCGAAGGATTTGGGATTGATGCTGAGGGAATCATCCCTGGAATGTTCCTGATCCAAGTTCCAGCCCTGCCAAATTCCAGGAGCTGGAAACACTCACCAAAAAAATTCCCAGGGACAACTTTACCTGGGATCTCCAGGGCTTTGGGAATGGGATGGATCCCCAACTCTTAAAATGGTGGAGGAGATTCCATGGATGAAACTCCAGGATTTGGGATTGATTTTGAGGAAATCATCCTTGGAATGCGACTTCCGACCCTGCCAAATTCCAGGAGCTGGAATCATCCACGGGAAAAAAAAAAACAAACCCACGGACGCCACTTTTTCCCACCTGGATCTCCATGGCTTTGGGAATGGGATGGATCCCCAACTCTTAAAATGGTGGAGGAGATTCCATGGATGAAACTCCAGGATTTGGGATTGATTCTGAGGAAATCATCCCTGGAATGCGAGTTTCGACCCTGCCAAATTCCAGGAGCTGGAATTCCCCACCGAAAAAAAAACCCCAAACCCACGGACGTCACTTTTTTCCCACCTGGATCTCCAGGGCTTTGGGAATGGGATGGATCCCCAACTCTTAAAATGGTGGAGGAGATTCCATGGATGAAACTCAAGGATTTGGGATTGATGCCAAGGGAATTATCCCTGGAATGCTCTTGATCCAAGTTCCAGCCCTGCCAAATTCCAGGAGCTGGAAACACTCACCAAAAAAATTCCCAGGGACAACTTTACCTGGGATCTCCAGGGCTTTGGGAATGGGATGGATCCCCAACTCTTAAAATGGTGGAGGAGATTCCATGGATGAAACTCAAGGATTTGGGATTGATTTTGAGGAAATCATCCCTGGAATGTGAGTTCCGACCCTGCCAAATTCCAGGAGCTGGAATTCCCCACCGAAAAAAACCCCCCAAACCCACGGACGTCACTTTTTTCCCACCTGGATCTCCAGGGCTTTGGGAATGGGATGGATCCCCAACTCTTAAAATGGTGGAGGAGATTCCATGGATGAAACTCAGGGATTTGGGATTGATTTTGAGGAAATCATCCCTGGAATGTGAGTTCCGACCCTGCCAAATTCCAGGAGCTGGAATTCCCCACCGAAAAAAAAACCCCAAACCCACGGACGTCACTTTTTTCCCACCTGGATCTCCAGGGCTTTGGGAATGGGATGGATCCCCAACTCTTAAAATGGTGGAGGAGATTCCATGGATGAAACTCCAGGATTTGGGATTGATACTGAGGGAATCATCCCTGGAATGTTCCTGATCCAAGTTCCAGCCCTGCCAAATTCCAGGAGCTGGAAACACTCACCAAAAAAATTCCCAGGGACAACTTTACCTGGGATCTCCAGGGCTTTGGGAATGGGATGGATCCCCAATCCTTATAAAGGTAGAGGAGATTCCATGGATGAAACTCCAGGATTTGGGATTGATTTTGAGGAAATCAAAATTCCAGGAGCTGAAACCATCCACGGGAAAAAAAAAAAACAAACCCACAGACGCCACTTTTTTCCCACCTGGATCTCCAGGGTTTTGGGAATGGGATGGATCCCCAATCCTTACAAAGGTCGAGGAGATTCCATGGATGAAACCGAAGAATTTGGGATTGATTTTGAGAAATCATCCTTGGAATGCGAGTTCCGACCCTGCCAAATTCCAGGAGCTGGAATCATCCACGGAAAAAAAAAACCAAACCCGAACGGTCGCCACTTTTTCCCACCTGGATCTCCATGGCTTTGGGAATGGGATGGATCCCCAACTCTTAAAATGGTGGAGGAGATTCCATGGATGAAACTCAGGGATTTGGGATTGATTTTGAGGAAATCATCCTTGGAATGCGACTTCCGACCCTGCCAAATTCCAGGAGCTGGAATTCCCCACCGAAAAAACCCCCCAAACCCACGGACGTCACTTTTTTCCCACCTGGATCTCCAGGGCGTTGGGAATGGGATGGATCCCCAACTCTTAAAATGGTGGAGGAGATTCCATGGATGAAACCGAAGGATTTGGGATTGATACTGAGGGAATCATCCCTGGAATGTTCCTGATCCAAGTTCCAGCCCTGCCAAATTCCAGGAGCTGGAAACACTCACCAAAAAAATTCCCAGGGACAACTTTACCTGGGATCTCCAGGGCTTTTGGAATGGGATGGAACCACAGCCCTTCCAAAAATGGAGGAGATTCCATGGATAAAACTCCAGGATTTGGGATTCATTTTGGGGATGTTATCTCTGGAATGCTCCTGATCCATGCCATGGGTGGAAATCCAGGTCTGGTGTGGGAAAAGCATCTTGGAATGGGATTGATCCACAGCCCTTCCAAAAAATGGAGGAGATTCCATGGATGAAACTCCAGGATTTGGGATTGATTTTGAGGAAATCATCCTTGGAATGCGACTTCCGACCCTGCCAAATTCCAGGAGCTGGAATCATCCACGGGAAAAAAAAAAACAAACCCACGGACGCCACTTTTTCCCACCTGGATCTCCATGGCTTTGGGAATGGGATGGATCCCCAACTCTTAAAATGGTGGAGGAGATTCCATGGATGAAACTCCAGGATTTGGGATTGATTCTGAGGAAATCATCCCTGGAATGCGAGTTTCGACCCTGCCAAATTCCAGGAGCTGGAATTCCCCACCGAAAAAAAAACCCCAAACCCACGGACGTCACTTTTTTCCCACCTGGATCTCCAGGGCTTTGGGAATGGGATGGATCCCCAACTCTTAAAATGGTGGAGGAGATTCCATGGATGAAACTCAAGGATTTGGGATTGATGCCAAGGGAATTATCCCTGGAATGCTCTTGATCCAAGTTCCAGCCCTGCCAAATTCCAGGAGCTGGAAACACTCACCAAAAAAATTCCCAGGGACAACTTTACCTGGGATCTCCAGGGCTTTGGGAATGGGATGGATCCCCAACTCTTAAAATGGTGGAGGAGATTCCATGGATGAAACTCAAGGATTTGGGATTGATTTTGAGGAAATCATCCCTGGAATGTGAGTTCCGACCCTGCCAAATTCCAGGAGCTGGAATTCCCCACCGAAAAAAACCCCCCAAACCCACGGGCGTCACTTTTTTCCCACCTGGATCTCCAGGGCTTTGGGAATGGGATGGATCCCCAACTCTTAAAATGGTGGAGGAGATTCCATGGATGAAACCGAAGTATTTGGGATTGATTTTGAGAAATCATCCTTGGAATGCGAGTTCCGACCCTGCCAAATTCCAGGAGCTGGGAACACTCACCAAAAAAATTCCCAGGGACAACTTTACCTGGGATCTCCAGGGCTTTGGGAATGGGATGGAACCACAGCCCTTCCTGAAATGGAGGAGATTCCATGGATAAAACTCCAGGATTTGGGATTGATTTTGAGGAAATCAAAATTCCAGGAGCTGAAACCATCCACGGGAAAAAAAAACACCAAACCCGAACGGTCGCCACTTTTTCCCACCTGGATCTCCAGGGCTTTGGGAATGGGATGGATCCCCAATCCTTAAAATGGTGGAGGAGATTCCATGGATGAAACTCCAGGATTTGGGATTGATACTGAGGAAATCATCCCTGGAATGTGAGTTCCGACCCTGCCAAATTCCAGGAGCTGGAATTCCCCACCGAAAAAAACCCCCCAAACCCACGGACGCCACTTTTTTCCCACCTGGATCTCCAGGGCTTTGGGAATGGGATGGATCCCCAACTTTTAAAATGGTGGAGGAGATTCCATGGATGAAACTCAAGGATTTGGGATTGATGCCAAGGGAATTATCCCTGGAATGCTCTTGATCCAAGTTCCAGCCCTGCCAAATTCCAGGAGCTGGAAACACTCACCAAAAAAATTCCCAGGGACAACTTTACCTGGGATCTCCAGGGCTTTGGGAATGGGATGGATCCCCAATCCTTATAAAGGTAGAGGAGATTCCATGGATGAAACTCCAGGATTTGGGATTGATGCTGAGAGAATTATCCCTGGAATGCTCCTGATCCATGTTTCGACCCTGCCAAATTCCAGGAGATGGAATTGCCAATGGAAAAAAAATCCATGGATACTTTAACCTGGGATCTCCAGGGCTTTGGGAATGGGATGGAACCACAGCCCTTCCTGAAATGGAGGAGATTCCATGGGTAAAACTCCAGGATTTGGGATTCATTTTGGGGATGTTATCTCTGGAATGCTCCTGATCCATGGCATGGGCGGAAATCCAGGTCTGGTGTGGGAAAAGCATCTTGGAATGGGATTGATCCACAGCCCTTCCAAAAATGGAGGAGATTCCATGGATAAAACTCCAGGATTTGGGATTGATTTTGAGGAAATCATCCCTGGAATGCGAATTCCGACCCTGACAAATTCCAGGAGCTGGAATCCACTACAGGAAAAAAAAACCAAACCCATGGACGTCACTTTTCCCACCTGGATCTCCAGGGCTTTGGGAATGGGATGGATCCCCAACTCTTAAAATGGTGGAGGAGATTCCATGGATGAAACCGAAGGATTTGGGATTGATTTTGAGGAAATCATCCTTGGAATGCGACTTCTGACCCTGCCAAATTCCAGGAGCCGGAATTCCCCACCGAAAAAAAAACCCCAAACCCATGGACGTCACTTTTTTCCCACCTGGATCTCCAGGGCTTTGGGAATGGGATGGATCCCCAACTCTTAAAATGGTGGAGGAGATTCCATGGATGAAACTCAAGGATTTGGGATTGATACTGAGGGAATCATCCCTGGAATGTTCCTGATCCAAGTTCCAGCCCTGCCAAATTCCAGGAGCTGGAAACACTCACCAAAAAAATTCCCAGGGACAACTTTACCTGAGATCTCCAGGGCTTTGGGAATGGGATGGATCCCCAATCCTTATAAAGGTAGAGGAGATTCCATGGATGAAACTCCAGGATTTGGGATTGATTTTGAGGAAATCAAAATTCCAGGAGCTGAAACCATCCACGGGAAAAAAAAAAAACCAAACCCGAACGGACGTCACTTTTTTCCCACCTGGATCTCCAGGGTTTTGGGAATGGGATGGATCCCCAATCCTTACAAAGGTCGAGGAGATTCCATGGATGAAACCGAAGAATTTGGGATTGATTTTGAGAAATCATCCTTGGAATGCGACTTCTGACCCTGCCAAATTCCAGGAGCCGGAATTCCCCACTGAAAAAAACCCCCCAAACCCACGGACGCCACTTTTTTCCCACCTGGATCTCCATGGCTTTGGGAATGGGATGGATCCCCAACTCTTAAAATGGTGGAGGAGATTCCATGGATGAAACTCCAGGATTTGGGATTGATTTTGAGGAAATCATCCCTGGAATGCGAGTTCCGACCCTGCCAAATTCCAGGAGCCGGAATGCCCCACCGAAAAAAACCCCCCAAACCCACGGACGCCACTTTTTTCCCACCTGGATCTCCATGGCTTTGGGAATGGGATGGATCCCCAACTCTTAAAATGGTGGAGGAGACTCCATGGATGAAACTCAAGGATTTGGGATTGATGCTGAGGGAATCATCCCTGGAATGTTCCTGATCCAAGTTCCAGCCCTGCCAAATTCCAGGAGCTGGAAACACTCACCAAAAAAATTCCCAGGGACAACTTTACCTGGGATCTCCAGGGCTTTGGGAATGGGATGGATCCCCAATCCTTATAAAGGTAGAGGAGATTCCATGGATGAAACTCCAGGATTTGGGATTGATTTTGAGGAAATCAAAATTCCAGGAGCTGAAACCATCCACGGGAAAAAAAAAAAACGAAACCCGAACGGACGTCACTTTTTTCCCACCTGGATCTCCAGGGCTTTGACGCGGTGCCGGTGGTTCCGCAGCTCCTCCTGGAGCTCGGAGATGGATTCCCGGAGCTCCAGGATCTGCTGCTTGCGCTCCTCGTTCTCGTGGAGCCAGTAGGAGACCTCGTCGGTGCAGCGGAACAGGTCCGGGCACCGCCGCTCGTCCCCCTGCGGCAGCGTGGCCACGATCCGGCACCGCCCGTCCGGAAGCACCTGGTTGCTGTATTCCCCGCACCGGATCAATCCCGGAGATTCCCGGGGATCCTCGTGCTCCCGGTAGCCGGCGGGAAGGGATTTTTCCAGGGATCGGCGGCTCAGCGCGGCCACGAGGAGGAGGGAGAGCAGCCCGGCTTTTCCCGGGTGGAATTCCATGGGGGAAAGGGGCCGCCCGACGGGTGTCGACTCCCAGTTCCCACAGTCCAGAGAAATGCGGATTTATGGGATCGGAGAGATCGCGGATCCCGGAAAATTCCAAGCTGGGATCAGTTGGGATCTTCCGCTCTCTTCCGGCTCCGTGGGCTGCAATTCCCTCCCTCTGGAGCGGCTGGGAGGGTGTGGAAGTCGGGATGAGGTGAGCGAATTCCCGGGAATTCCGGAATTCCGGCCGCTCGGGATCAGGTGTGGGGAGGAGACGGCTCTCCCGGACTGGGTATCCCGGAATTCCGGCGTTTCCTGGGAATGGGGATCAGAGAAAGGGGATGGATGATGGAAAATCTTTTGGGAGGAATATCCACAGGTGCTCCCAAAATTCCTGGATCCTTTCAGGCATTCCCAAGGACTCAGGGCATGGATTAGATCCCACTAAACTTCCCTATCCCGTCCCAGTCATTCCCAGAAAAAAAGGACATGGATCAAACCCCCTCCACATTCCCAATCCCATTCCAGGCATTCCCAAGGATGCAGGACATGGATCAGACCCCCCCACAAAATTCCCAATCCCATTCCAGGCATTCCCAAGGATTCAGGACATGGATCAGACCCTTCCCCAGATTCCTTATCCCATTCCAGCCATTCCCAACGATCCAGGACAGGGATCAGACCCCCCCACAACATTCCCTATCCCATTCCAGGCATTCCCAAGGATTCAGGACATGGTTTAGATCCCACTAAATTTCCCTATCCCATTCCAGCCATTCCCAGGAAAAAATGCATGGATTATATCCACTCAAAATTCCCTATCCCATTCCAGCCATTCCCAAGAAAAAAGGACATGGATTAAACTCCCCAACATTCCCAATCCCTTTCCAGCCATTCCCAAAGATCCAGGACATGGATCAGACCCCCCCACAACATTCCCAATCCCCAAGGATTCCAGGCATTCCCAACGATCCAGGACACGGATCAGACCCCTCCCCACAACATTCCCAATCCCATTCCAGGCATTCCCAGGAAAAAAGGACAGGGATCAAACCCCTCCCCACATTCCCAATCCCATTCCAGCCATTCCCAAAGATCCAGGACATGGATCAGACCCCTCCCCACATTCCCTATCCCATTCCAGGCATTCCCAAGGATTCAGGACATGGTTTAGATCCCACTAAATTTCCCTATCCCACTCCAGCCATTCCCAGGAAAAAAATGCATGGATTATATCCACTCAAAATTCCCTGTCCCATTCCAGCCACTCCCAAGAATTCAGGACATGGATTAAACTCCCCAACATTCCCAATCCCTTTCCAGCCATTCCCAAAGATCCAGGACACGGATCAGACCCCCCCACAACATTCCCAATCCCATTCCAGCCATTCCCAGGAAAAAAGGACAGGGATCAAACCCCCTTCACATTCCCAATCCCACTCCAGCCATTCCCAAAGATCCAGGACATGGATCAGACCCCTCCCCACATTCCCAATCCCATTCCAGCCATTCCCAAGGATTCAGGACATGGTTTAGATCCCACTAAATTTCCCTATCCCACTCCAGCCATTCCCAGGAAAAAAGGACAGGGATCAGAGCCCTCAAAATTCCCAATCCCATTCCAGGCATTCCCAAGGATGCAGGACATGGATCAGACCCCCCCACAAAATTCCCAATCCCATTCCAGCCATTCCCAAAGATCCAGGACAGGGATTAGAACCCCCCCAACATTCCCAATCCCACTCCAGCCATTCCCAAGAAAAAAAGGACATGGATTAAACCCCTTAAAATTCCCAATCCCATTCCAGCCATTCCCAAGAAAAAAGGACATGGATTAAACTCCCCAACATTCCCTATCCCATTCCAGCCACTCCCAAGGATCTGGGACACGGATTAGACCCCTCCAACATTCCCTATCCCATTCCAGCCATTCCCAGGAAAAAAGGACAGGAATCAAACCCCCCTCCACATTCCCAATCCCACTCCAGCCATTCCCAAAGATCCAGGACATGGATCAGACCCCTCCCCACATTCCCAATCCCATTCCAGCCATTCCCAAGGATTCAGGACATGGTTTAGATCCCACTAAATTTCCCTATCCCACTCCAGCCATTCCCAGGAAAAAAGGACAGGGATCAGAGCCCTCAAAATTCCCAATCCCATTCCAGGCATTCCCAAGGATGCAGGACAGGGATTAGGACGCCCCCAACATTCCCAATCCCACTCCAGCCATTCCCAAAGATCCAGGACATGGATCAGACCCCTCCCCACATTCCCAATCCCATACCAGGCATTCCCAAGGATTCAGGACATGGTTTAGATCCCACTAAATTTCCCCATCCCACTCCAGCCATTCCCAGGAAAAAATGCATGGATTATATCCACTCAAAATTCCCTATCCCATTCCAGCCATTCCCAAGAAAAAAGGACATGGATTAAACTCCCCAACATTCCCAATCCCTTTCCAGCCATTCCCAAAGATCCAGGACATGGATCAGACCCCCCCACAACATTCCCAATCCCATTCCAGGCATTCCCAACGATCCAGGACACGGATCAGACCCCCCCACAACATTCCCTATCCCACTCCAGCCATTCCCAAAGATCCAGGACACGGATCAGACCCCTCCCCACATTCCCAATCCCATCCCAGCCATTCCCAAAGATCCAGGACATGGATCAAACCCCCTCCACATTCCCAATCCCATTCCAGCCATTCCCAAAGATCCAGGACACGGATCAGACCCCTCCCCACATTCCCTATCCCATCCCAGCCATTCCCAAGGATTCAGGACATGGATTAAACCCCCCACAACATTCCCAATCCCATTCCAGGCATTCCCAAAGATCCAGGACACGGATCAGATCCCTCCCCACATTCCCAATCCCACCCCAGCCATTCCCAAGGATCCAGGTCACGGATTATCCCCCCCTTCCCAACATTCCCTGCCCCTTTTCCCGACATTTCTCCGGATGAAAACCACGGATAAGCTACACCGGGGGTGTGGATCCCGTTGCTCCCCAAGAAATTCCCAACTCACCCCGGAGCCTCCGGGAAAGGGCGAGCGCCGGATTCCGTCCGGAGGCCGCGGAATCCTGATTCCCGCTGATCCTCTCACGGCTCTAAAAATAGCGGGAAGGAAGATTCCCCCCGGAGCCCCGGCGTGACCTCCTCAGGAGATCCCGGTAATCCCCGGGATTATCCCGGGATTATCCCGGAGCCTCGCCAGCGGCTCCTGCTCATCCCAAATTCCCCCAGCCCCGGGATGAGCTTCCGCCTTCATCCCGGGGTTTTCACGGGGAAGCGTCCGCGGGTGGGTTGGGAGCGGATTCGGCGTCGGTGCTGTTTCCCGTTCCTCATTAATTAATCAGCCAGAGTTAATTAACCGTGATGCGGCAGAGTTAATCCCGCGGTGAAATAGTTGCGATAATTAAAGGTGCAAATTATTCAGCCACGGGAATGGGACTGGTTAGTTACATACGCTAATTACGGGAGGTGAAGCCAGGGAAGGGAGGCTAATTAAAGATGCAAATTATTCAGGCACGGGAGTGGGATATGTTAATTAGAGAGCAACTACAATATTAATTAGAGAGCAAAGATATTTTATTATTTATATTAATTAGATATTAGACATTATATTAGATATATTCATTAAATATACAAATTATTCAGCCACAGGAATGGGATATAGTAATTAAATATGCTAATTATTCTCTAATTACGGGAGGTGAAGCCAGGGAAGGGAGGCTAATTAAAGATGCAAATTATTCAGGCACGGGAGTGGGATATGTTAATTAGAGAGCAACTACAATATTAATTAGAGAGCAAAGATATTTTATTATTTATATTAATTAGATATTAGATATTATATTAGATATATTAATTAGACAGCAACTACAATATTAATTAGAGAGCAAAGATATTATTTATATTAATTAGATATTAGGTATTATATTAGATATATTAATTAGAGAGCAAATTATTCAGCCACGGGAATGAGATATGTTAATTAAGTATGCTCATTATGCTCTAATAATTAGCATATTATTAGAGAATATAATGCTAATTATATTCTATTCATTATAAAGGGAGGTGAAACCAGGGAAGGGATGCTAATTAAATATGCAGATTATTCACCCATGGGAGTGAGATATGTTAATTAGAAAGCAACTATATTTTATTAATTAAAGAGAAAATATAATCTATTAATTATCTTAATTAGGTAGCAGATATTATATTAGATATATTATTTAGAGAGCAACTACAATATTAATTAGAAAGCAAAGATATTTTATTATTTATATTAATTAGATATTAGATATTATATTAGATATATTAATTAGAGAGCAAATATATTAATTAGAGGGCAAAGATATTTTATTATTTATATTAATTAGATATTGGGTATTATATTAGATATATTAATTAGAGAGCAAATTTTGCAGCCACAGGAATGGGATATAGTAATTAAATATGCTAATTATTGTCTAATTATGGGAGGTGAGGCCAGGGAAGGGATGCTAATTAAAGATGCAAATTATTCAGCCACGGGAGTGGGATATGTTAATTAGAGAGCAACTACAATATTAATTGGAGGGCAAAGATATTTTATTATTTATATTAATTAGATATTGGGTATTATATATTAATTAGAGAGCAAAGATATTTCATTAATTATATTAATTAGATATTAAATGTTATATTAGATATATTATTTAGAGAGCAACTACAATATTAATTAGAGAGCAAAGATATTTTATTAATTATATTAATTAGATATTAAATATTATATTAGATATATTATTTAGAGAGCAACTACAATATTAATTAGAGAGCAAAGATATTTTATTAATTATATTAATTAGATATTAAATATTAATTAGATATATTATTTAGAGAGCAAATATATTAATTGGAGAGGAAAGATATTTTATTATTTATATTAATTAGATAATAGATATTATATTAGATATATTAATTAGACAGCAACTACAATATTAATTAGAGAGCAAAGATATTATTTATATTAATTAGATATTAGGTATTATATTAGATATATTAATTAGAGAGCAAATTATTCAGCCACGGGAATGAGATATGTTAATTAAGTATGCTCATTATGCTCTAATAATTAGCATATTATTAGAGAATATAATGCTAATTATATTCTATTCATTATAAAGGGAGGTGAAACCAGGGAAGGGATGCTAATTAAATATGCAAATTATTCACCCATGGGAGTGAGATATGTTAATTAGAAAGCAACTATATTTTATTAATTAAAGGGAAAATATAATCTATTAATTATCTTAATTAGGTAGCAGATATTATATTAGATATATTATTTAGAGAGCAACTACAATATTAATTAGAAAGCAAAGATATTTTATTATTAATATTAATTAGATATTAGGTATTATATTAGATATATTAATTAGAGAGCAAATATATTAATTAGAGGGCAAAGGTATTTTATTATTTATATTAATTAGATATTGGGTATTATATTAGATATATTAATTACAGAGCAAATTTCGCAGCCACAGGAATGGGATATAGTAATTAAATATGCTAATTATTGTCTAATTATGGGAGGTGAAACCAGGGAAGGGAGGCTAATTAAATATGCAAATTAAAGTGCATTTTCTGGGAAATCCTGGCCCAAAATTCTTTTCCCCAAATCCTGTCCCCAAATTCCCGACCCCAAAATCCCATCCCCAAATTCCAGTCCCCAAATTCCAGTCCCCAAAATCCCATTCCCAAATTCCAGTCCCCAAAATCCCATTCCCAAATTCCTGCACCCCAAAATCCCATTCCCAAATTCCAGCACCCAAAATCCCATCCCCAAATTCCTGCCCCCAAATTCCAGTCCCCAAAATCCCATTCCCAAATTCCTGCACCCCAAATCCCATTCCCAAATTCCAGTACCAAAAATCCTATCCCCAAATTCCTGACCCTGCAAATTCCTATTCCCAAATTCGGTCTTAAAATCCCGATCCCAAATCCTATCCCCAAAATCCTGTCCCAAATTCCTGTTCCCAAATTCGATCTTAAAATCCCAATCCCAAATCCTATCCCCAAAATCCTGTCCCCAAATTCCTGTTCCCAAATTCGGTCTTAAAATCCCGATCCCAAATCCTGTCCCCAAATCCTGACCACCAAAATCCCATTCCCCCAAATCCTGACCCCAAATCCAGTCTTAAAATCCCGGTCCCAAATTCCTGCACCCCAAATCCTGACCCCAAATTCCTGTCCCCAAAATCCCATTCCCAAATTCCTGCAGCCCAAAATCCCATTCCCAAATTCCTGCACCCCAAAATCCCATCCCCAAATTCCTCTCCCCAAATCCTGTCCCCAAATCCCTGTCCTCAAACCTTGCCCCCTAAATCCTGACCCCCCCAAATCCTGACCCCAAATCTGGTCTTAAAATCCCAATCCCAAAATCTCTCCCCAAATCCTGTCCCAAAAAATCCCATTCCCAAATCCCTGCCCCCCAAATCCTGTCCCTAAAATCCCGTCCCCAAATCCTGACCCCTCAAATTCTGTCCCCAAATCCAGTCTTAAAATCCCGATCCCAAATCCTCTCCCCAAATCCAGTCCCAAAAATCCCATTCCCAAATTCCTGTCCCCAAAATCCAGCTTCCAAATTCCCGTCCCCAAATTCCTGTCCCCAAAATCCCGTCCCCAAATCCTGACCCCCCAAATCCCTGTCCCCCAATTCCTGATCCCAAATTCCTGTCCCCAAATCCCTGCACCCCAATCCTGTCCTCAAACCTTGCCCCCTAAATCCTGACCCCCCAAATCCTGACCCCAAATCTGGTCTTAAAATCCCAATCCCAAAATCTCTCCCCAAATCCTGTCCCAAAAAATCCCATTCCCAAATTCCTGTCCCCAAAATCCTGTCCCCCAAATCCCTGTCCCCAAATCCTGACCCCTCAAATCCCTGTCCCCCAATTCCTGATCCCAAATTCCTGTCCCCAAATCCCTGCACCCCAATCCTGTCCTCAAACCTTGCCCCCTAAATCCTGACCCCCCCCCAAATCCTGACCCCAAATCTGGTCTTAAAATCCCAATCCCAAAATCTCTCCCCAAATCCTGTCCCAAAAAATTCCATTCCCAAATCCCTGCCCCCCAAATCCTGTCCCCAAAATCCCGTCCCCAAATCCTGACCCCCCAAATCCTCTCCCCAAATCTGGTCTTAAAATCCCGATCCCAAATCCTGTCCCCAAATCCTGTCCCAAAAATCCCATTCCCAAATTCCTGTCCCCAAAATTCAGCTTCCAAATTCCTGTCCCCAAATTCCTTTCCCCAAAATCCCGTCCCCAAATCCTGACCCCCCAAATCCCTGTCCCCCAATTCCTGATCCCAAATTCCTGCCCCCAAATCCCTGCACCCCAATCCTGTCCTCAAACCTTGCCCCCTAAATCCTGACCCCCCAAATCCTGACCCCAAATCTGGTCTTAAAATCCCAATCCCAAAATCTCTCCCCAAATCCTGTCTCAAAAAATCCCATTCCCAAATTCCTGTCCCCAAAATCCTGTCCCTAAAATCCCGTACCCAAATCCTGACCCCCCAAATCCTGGCCCCAAATCTGGTCTTAAAATCCCGATCCCAAAATCTCTCCCCAAATCCTGTCCCAAAAATCCCATTCCCATATCCTGTCCCCAAAAAATGGGGATTTTTTTGGGACAGGATTTGGGGATAGGATTGGGATTGGGATTTTAAGATTGGAATTTGGGGGCGGGGGGGTGTCAGGATTTGGGGACAGGAATTTGGGGACGGGATTTTGGGATAGAATTTGGGGATTGGGATTTTAAGACCAGATTTGGGAATAGGAATTTGCGGGGTCAGGAATTTGGGAATGGGATTTTGGGGTCAGGATTTGGGGACAGGAAGGAAGGAAAGGAAAGGAAAGGAAAGGAAAGGAAAGGAAAGGAAAGGAAAGGAAAGGAAAGGAAAGGAAAGGAAAGGAAAGGAAAGGAAAGGAAAGGAAAGGAAAGGAAAGGAAAGGAAAGGAAAGGAAAGGAAAAGGAAAGGAAAGGAAAGGAAAGGAAAGGAAAGGAAAGGAAAGGAAAGGAAAGGAAGAAGGAAAGGAAAGGAAAGGAAAGGAAAGGAAAGGAAAGGAAAGGAAAGGAAAGGAAAGGAAAGGAAAGGAAAGGAAAGGAAAGGAAAAAGGAAAGGAAAGGAAAGGAAGGAAAGGAAAGGAAAGGAAAGGAAAGGAAAGGAAAGGAAAGGAAAGGAAAGGAAAGGAAAGGAAAGGAAAGGAAAGGAAAGGAACCGGACAGGAAAGGAAAGGAACCAAAAATCGAGAAAATCCTGAAAATTAAAATTAAAATTAAAATTAAAACAGGAAGAAAAAACTTGGGAAAAACGGGCTGGGGGGAGGAGGAAAACAAAGGAAAACCCAGGATGGATCCGGGAATTTTTGGGATCTTTCATGGGAAGGCCGGAAGCTCAGGGCTGATCTGATCCCGAAATTCCTTCCGGCTTCAGGGATGTTCCTACCTGGAATGGGCGATCCCAAATCCTCCTCTGGCTCTGGGCCCGCTCCCAGTTCAAACCTGCGATTCAAGGCAGGAATTTTTTATTTTTTTTTTTTGCCTTTTCCATGGATTTTTCCCACTGCCGGGATCGCTCTGCAGCTGCTCCCGGTCCAGTCCTTTAGAGGCACCAAGAGCTCGGGAATTGCATCCCTGGGAGCTCCCGAGGGAGGAATTCCTGCCCCAAATCCCAGCCAGCCCTGCCCGCTGCCACGGGGGCTCCATTCCCGGTGTCCCGGCATTCCGGGATTCCCTCTTCGGGTGGGATTTGCACCGGGAGATCCCTCCCGATCCAATTCCCGGCCGGGAAAAGGGCGAGGCTGGAATATCAGGATGGAGCGGGGGTCGGGGGCGCGGGGGGAAATCGTGGAAAGGAAGTGCTTGAAAAGGAAAAGTTTGGGATTTTGGGAAGGAATTCCCCGGCTGGGAGGGTGGGGAGGGGCTGGCTGGAATTCCCAGAGAATCCCTGGGAGTGTCCAAGGAAAAGCTGGAGCACCCCGGGATGGTGGGAGGGGTCCCCTGCCCATGGAATGGGGGTGGAGCTGGAAGATTCTGGAATCCTCTTCCCACAAAAAACCATCCCGGAGATTCCCTGGGATCATCCTGCAAGGAACGTCCCTCCCGTTCCCGTCCCCTGGATCCTCCCGCTCCTGGGAAAGCAGCACGAGCTGGGGGGGTCCCATCGCCCGTAAAATCATGGAATTGTGGAGCCTGGAAAAGCGCTCGGAGCCCACGGATCCAACCATTCCCAGCCTGATCCCCGTCCCCGCGAATCCAAGAATTCCCAACCCCCCCGGGAATGGGAACTCCACCCTGCCCCGGGCAGGGGAAGGGTTGGAAAACCTTTCCAGGCGGGAATTGTTCCCAAAATCCAACCAAACCTCCCTCGGCGCAACACCCTGGCTCCGAATTCCACCTGGGAATTCCTGGGAATGCCCGGCGCAGCGCCTGCCCTGGAGGTTTTCCATAAAAAATTCCAGCGGAACCGGCTCGGAGCAAGGAAGGAGCTGAGAGAGAGGAAAACGTCACGGGGAAAACCTTGGAAAGGGAAATTCCACCCGGAAATCCCCACCTGGAATTGTCTCCGTGGGTGGGAAGGAGGAAATCCAACCCCATTCCATGGGCTGGATCCTTCCTCCAGCCCGGCCTGGCGCATTCCAGGGATCGGGAGGGTTTGGGATTTGCTCCCAGCTCTGATCCAGCTTCTCCCGCCTGGGATCCAGGGGGGTTCGGGATCAGCTCTGGGGCTCTGGGGCGCCTTCTCCAGCCCACATTCCCAAATAAAGAGCTCGGATCCACGTGGATTTATTTCCTGGTCTCCGAGGCTTCTCCCAGTTCCAGGATTCATGAATGGTTGGAGCTGCGCTGACACCCAAAAGTCATTCCCGGCTCCGGAGCAGATTTTGTTCCCTTTAAATAATTTTAAATTCCCTTTTTTCCTCCCTCATCCCGCTTTTTCCAGCAGAACCCAGAGGAGCGAGGCTGGAATCCAGCCCGGACCCGTCGCGGAACAAATCCACGGACGGAAACCGAGGAGGGGGGGAAAGCAAGCGAAGCTCAATTCCCGCTGGAATCTCCCCAAAATCCCAGGGGAATATTCCCAAATCCGGCCTTTTCTGGGGGAGAGACAAATCCGGAATTCCCTTCATCCCGGATTGCCATTCCCCGCTCCCGCAGAGCCAAGGCCAAAGGGTTTGGGATCATCCCAGACATTCCCCCCCGGCGCTCCGTGCCTCAGTTTCCCTGTGGGTGCAGCGGGTTTTGGATTCTCCCGCTGCCGGGAATTGGGAGTGGAAGGATGGAAATCCCCTGGCGCTGGGACACGGATCCGCTTCCTTCCCTCCGGGCGGGAATTCCAGGGAAAACTCCGCCCTTTTCCAAGGAGAAAACCTGGGGGGATGCTCTGGGGATACTCCAGCTTCCCCCGGGAATATTCCAGCCCCGAATTCCTTCTCTCTTCATTTCCTGGGAATATTCCAGCCCCAATTCCCGCTCTCTCTCCATTTCCTGGGAATATTCCAGCTTCCCCCGGGAATATTCCAGCCCCGATTCCCGCTCTCTCCATTTCCTGGGAATATTCCAGCCCCAATTCCCGCTCTCTCTCCATTTCCTGGGAATATTCCAGCTTCCCCCGGGAATATTCCAGCCCAATTCCCCCTCTCTCCATTTCCTGGGAATATTCCAGCCCCGATTCCCGCTCTCTCCATTTCCCGGGAATATTCCAGCCCCGATTCCTGCTCTCTCCATTTCCCGGGAATATTCCAGCCCCAATTCCCCTCTCTCCATTTCCCGGGAATATTCCAGCCCCGATTCCTCCTCTCTCTCCATTTTCGGGAATATTCCAGCCCCAATTCCCCTCTCCTCCATTTCCCGGGAATATTCCAGCCCCGATTCCTCCTCTCTCTCCATTTTCCGGGAATATTCCAGCCCCAATTCCCCCTCTCTCCATTTCCCGGAATATTCCAGCCCCAATTCCCCTCTCTCCATTTCCCGGGAATATTCCAGCCCCGATTCCTCCTCTCTCTCCATTTTCCGGGAATATTCCAGCCCCGATTCCTGCTCTCCTTCCATTTCCCGGGAATATTCCAGCCCCGATTCCCACTCTCTCTCCATTTCCCGGGAATATTCCAGCCCCGATTCCTCCTCTCTCTCCACTTCCCGGGAATATTCCAGCCCGATTCCCGCTCTCTCCATTTCCCGGGAATATTCCAGGCCCGATTCCCCCTCTCTCCATTTCCTGGGAATATTCCAGCTCCGAATTCCCCTCTCTCCATTTTCGGGAATATTCCAGGCCCAATTCCTGCTCTCTCCATTTCCCGGGAACATTCCAGCCCCGATTCCTCCTCTCTCTCCATTTCCCGGGAATATTCAGCCCCGATTCCCGCTCCTCTCCATTTCCCGGAATATTCCAGCCCCAATTCCCCTCTCTCCATTTCCCGGGAATATTCCAGCCCCGATTCCCCCTCTCTCTCCATTTCCCGGGAATATTCCAGCCCCGATTCCTCCTGTCCATGACCGGATTTCCCGGGGGATGCTCCTGCCCCGTTCCCCCGGTCCCGTTTTTCCCGGGAGTCGCTCCAGTCCCGTTTCTCCCGCGGGACGCTCCAGCTCCGCTTGCCCGGCTGCCGGTACCCCCGGGAGATGCTCCATCCCGGTTTCCTTTATCCCGTTTTTCCCGGGAGATGCTCCCATCCCGGTTTCCTTTATCCCGTTTTTCTCCGGGAGATGCTCCCATCCCGGTTTCCCTTATGCCGGTAAACGCTGGGAGCTGTTCTTGTCCCGGTTCTCCCTCTCGGGTATTCCCGGGAGATTCTCCTCCTCATTTTTCCCGGGGACGTTCCTGTCCCGGTGTCCCCTGTCCCGGTTCTCCCAGGAGATTCTCCTGTCCCGGTCCCCCCTGTCCCGGTCCGCCTGTCCCGTTACCACCGGAGATTCTCCTGTCTCGGTTCTCCTGTCCCGTTACCACCGGAGATTCTCCTGTCCCGGTTCCCCCTGTCCCGGTTCCCCTGTCCCGGTACTCCCAGGAGATTCTCCTGTCCCGGTTCCCCTGTCCCGGTCCCTCCTGTCCCGGTTCTCCCAGGAGATTCTCCTGTCCCGGTTCCCCCCTGTCCCGGTCGCCTGTCCCGTTACCACCGGAGATTCTCCTGTCCCGGTCCCCTGTCCCGGTTCTCCTGTCCCGGCACCACCGGAGATTCTCCTGTCCCGGTTCCCCTGTCCCGGTTCCCCTGTCCCGGTACTCCCAGGAGATTCTCCTGTACCGGTTCCCCTGTCCCGGTACCACCGGGAGATTCTCCTGTCCCGGTCCCCCCTGTCCCGGTCCGCCTGTCCCGTTACCACCGGAGATTCTCCTGTCTCGGTTCTCCTGTCCCGTTACCACCGGAGATTCTCCTGTCCCGGTTCCCCCTGTCCGGTTCCCCTGTCCCGGTCCCACCGGGAGATTCTCCTGTCCCTGTTCCCCTGTCCCGGTTCGCCCTGTCCGGTACTCCCAGGAAATTCTCCTGTCCCGGTTCCCCCTGTCCCGGTTCCCCCTGTCCCGGTACTCCCAGGAAATTCTCCTGTCCCGGTTCCCCCTGTCCCGGTTCCCCTGTCCCGGTACCACCGGAGATTCTCCTGTCCGGTTCCCCTGTCCCGGTACTCCCAGGAGATTCTCCTGTCCTGGTTCCCCCTGTCCCGGTTCTCCTGTCCCGGTACCCACCGGGAGATTCTCCTGTCTCGGTTCCCCCTGTCCCGGTTCCCCTGTCCCGGTTCCCCTGTCCCGGTTCCCCCTGTCCCGGTCCCACGGGAGTTCCCCAGCCCCGTTTTTCCCGAGGACGCTCCATTCCCCGGTTCCCTCCTCCCCTGCCCCTCTCCCGGCCCGGGGCGGGCTCGAGCGGCGGGGGCGGCCCCCGGTGGGCGGGAGGGGGCGCGGGGAGCCCGGCCCCGTTCCCGTTCCGCCTACAAAAGGCTCCGGCCCGGGCGGGCCCCGCTCACAGCCCCGGGACCCCGCACCCATGGGCGGCTGCCGGGCCCCGCCGCGGCCCGGGGGGGGCCCTCGCCGTCCTGCGCCCCCCCGGTACCGGCCAGCGCCGGCGGGGCACGGCCGGGGACTGAGGCAAAGACCGGGAAGAGGCCACGGGAAGCTCGGGGAAATCCCGCGGTGTGAGCGGGGACGGGAGGCGGCACACGGAGCGCCGGGAGGGGAGCGGGGTGGGGGAGCCGGGGGCGGCGGAGAGGGAGAGGCTCCGGTTCTCCCGGGAATGCTCCTGTACCGAATCCCTGTCTCCCGGGAATGCTCCTGTACCGAATCCCAGTGTCCCGGGAATGCTTCTGTACCGAATCCCAGTGTCCGGGAATGCTCCTGTACCCAATCCTGTGTCCCGGTTCTCCTGGGAATGCTCCTGTACCGAATCCCTGTGTCCCGGGAATGCTCCTGTACCCAATCCCTGTGTCCCGGGAATGCTCCTGTACCGAATCCCTCTGTCCCGGTTCCCCCTGTCCTGGTGGCTCAGTTCCTATCCCAGTTCTCCCTGTCCCAGTTCCTATCCCGGTTCTATTGCAGCTCCTGTCCTGGTTCCTATCCTGGTTCCTATCCCGGTTCTCCCTGTCCCAGTTCCTATCCCAGTTCCTACCCCAGTTCTGGTCCTGGATCCCCTGTCCCGGTTCCTATCCCAGTTCCTATCCCAGTTCCTGTCCCAGTTCCTACCCCAGTTCCTGTCCCAGTTCCTATCCCAGTTCCTATCCCGGTTCCTATCCCAGTTCCTACCCCAGTTCTCCCTGTCCCGGTTCCTATCCCAGTTCCTATCCCAGTTCCTATCCCGGTTCCTATCCCAGTTCCTACCCCAGTTCTCCCTGTCCCGGTTCCTATCCCAGTTCCTATCCCAGTTCCTATCCTGGTTCCTATCCCAGTTCCTATCCCAGTTCCTGTCCCAGTTCCTATCCCGGTTCCTATCCCGGTTCTCCCTGTCCCAGTTCCTATCCCGGTTCCTATCCCAGTTCCTATCCCGGTTCTCCCTGTCCCAGTTCCTATCCCGGTTCCTATCCCAGTTCCTATCCCAGTTCTCCCTGTCCCAGTTCCTGTCCCAGTTCCTGTCCCAGTTCCTATCCCAGTTCTTCCTGTCCCAGTTCCTGTCCCAGTTCCTATCCCAGTTCCTATCCCGGTTCCTGTCTCAGTTCCTATCCCGGTTCTCCCTGTCCCAGTTCCTATCCCAGTTCCTATCCCGGTTCTCCCTGTCCCAGTTCCTGTCCCAGTTCCTATCCCAGTTCCTATCCCGGTTCCTGTCTCAGTTCCTATCCCGGTTCTCCCTGTCCCAGTTCCTATCCCGGTTCCTATCCCGGTTCCTATCCCAGGACAATCTCCGCCGGGGGTTTCTCCGTATCCCGCTTCCCCCGGATGCTCCTGCCCCCATCCCCCATCGCCCACCCCCGTTCCTGCCGGGATTTGAGAGACCCCTCTGGAATTCCTGGGACCTTTTTCCCCCTTGGAAGTGGGACCGGAGCTGGGAGCGCGGCTGCTTCAGCTGGGGCGGGGCGGACAAAATTCCAGCGGCACAACAATCCCAGGGAAAAGAGAATCCATGGATCTGTGCCTGCCCAAACCCCATCCAGCCCAGCCTTGGGCACTGCCAGGGATTCTCTGGGAATTCCAGCCCAGCCGGGAATTCCTTCCCAAGATCCCAAAATCCCAAGCTCCCCTTTCCCACTGGAAGCCATTCCCTGGCTCCTGGCCCTCCAGCCCTTCCCCAAATTCCAGCTCTCCTGGAGCCCCTTTGGGATCGGGAAGCGGCTCCGAGGATTCCCTGGATCCTTCCCAGATCCAGCTGCACATTCCCAGCTCTCCCAGCCTGGAGCAGCTCCGTGCTCTCCTCTCCAGCTCCGTGTCCCACTGATTTTGGGATCCCGGCGTTGCAGGTGGGCTCTCACCTGCCCCATCCCAATGCCAGAGCAGGATTGGGATTGGGATTGGGATTGGGATTGGGATTGGGAGTGGGACTGGGACTGGGATTGGGATTGGGGCTGGGATTGGGGCTGGGACTGGGATTGGGAATGGAACTGGGATTGGGATTGGGACTGATATTGGGATTGGGATTGGTTTTGGGATTGGGACTGGGAGTGGGGTTGGGACTGGGATTGGGATAGGGATTGGGACTGGGATTGGGACTAGAACTGGCATTGGGATTGGGACTGGGACTGGGACTGGGACTGGGATTGGGACTGGGACTAGGACTGGGATTGGGACTGGGATTGGGGCTGGGATTGGGACTGGGACTGGGACTGGGATTGGGATTGGGACTGGGATTGGGGCTGGGATTGAGACTGGGACTGGGACTGGGACTGGGCCTGGGATTGGGACTGGGATTGGGATTGGGACTGGGATTGGGGCTGGGATTGGGACTGGGACTGGGACTGGGACTGGGACTGGGACTGGGATTGGGACTGGGACTAGGACTGGGATTGGGACTGGGATTGGGGCTGGGATTGGGACTGGGACTGGGCCTGGGATTGGGACTGGGATTGGGATTGGGATTGGGATTGGGATTGGGTCTGGGATTGGGACTGGGACTGGGATTGGGACTGGGACTGGGATTGGGATTGGAACTGGGATTGGGATTGGGATTGGGATTGATATTGGGACTGGGACTGGGACTGGGATTGGGACTGGGATTGGGACTGGGACTGGGATTGGGACTGGGATTGGGATTGGGATTGGGACTGGGATTGGGACTGGGACTGGGATTGGGACTGGGACTGGGATTGGGATTGGGATTGGGACTGGGATTGGGATTGGGATTGGGATTGGGATTGGGATTGGGACTGGGACCGGGACTGGGATGTCCCGAGGCCCAGCCCCGTGGGACATTCCCGTTTTTCCCCAGCAGGATGGAGAGCAAGGCCGTGGATCTCCACACCTTCTCCGAGCGGGAGAACGGATCCGTCCTGGAGGAGCCCTTCGAGGGACGGAGCCTCTCCAAGCTGAACCTCTGCGAGGACGGTGAGGGCGGATCCGCCTCGGGATCCACTCGGGATCCTCCTTGGGATCCCCCTGTCTCTGCCCTGTGGATCCACCCTTGTGTCTGCCTCTGGATCCGCCTCTGGATCCACCTGGGGATCCACCCCTGTATCCACTCCAGGATCCACCCGTGGATCCACCCCCGGATCCTCCTCTGGATCCACCTCAGGGTCCACCCCTGTATCCACTCCAGGATCCACCTGTGGATCCACCCCTGGATCCGCCTCTGGATCCACCTCAGGGTCCACCCCTGTATCCACTCCAGGATCCACCTGTGGATCCACCCCCGGATCCGCCTCTGGATCCACCTCAGGGTCCACCCCTGTATCCACTCCAGGATCCACCTGTGGATCCACCCCCGGATCCTCCTCTGGATCCACCTCAGGATCTGACCCAGGATCTGCCTCTGGATCCACCGGCAGATCCACCTCAGGATCCACCCCTGGATCCGCCTCAGGATCCACCTCTTGATCCTCCTCTGGATCCACCTCTGGATCCACCCCGGATCCGTGGCAGGAGTGCGCAGGGCTCGCGGGAGCTGGGATTGCTCGGGAAGGAGTCCGGGATGAGCTCAGGGCTCGGCATTCCCGGCCCTGGGAACGGTGGATTCCGTGCTGGGAGCAGCACCGGGAGTGTCCTGGCCCTGGCCCGGGTTTTCCAGGGATTCTGTGGCTCCCCCATCCCTGGAAGTGCCCAAGGAAAGGCTGGATGGGCTTGGAGCAGCCTGGGATAACGGGAAGTGTCCCCGGGATGGGCTTTAAGGTCCCTTCCCACCCAAACCGTTCCGGGATTCTGGGATCGAGGACACTCAGGATCCATCCCAAGGGACTTTTATGGAATTTGGGGATGGAAAAGGGAAGGGGGACCCTTCCTGGAGTCCCGAATTCCCAGTGAAGCCAATGGATCCCGAAATTCCTTCTCAGAGAGGAGTTGGGATGGGGCTGGATCCAATCCCAGGGCTGGGAGAACTGGGAATGTGCAGCTGGATCGGGGAAGGATCCAGGGAATCCTCGGAGCTGCTTCCCGATCCCAAAGGGGCTCCAGGAGAGCTGGAATTTGGGGAAGGGCTGGAGGGCCAGGAGTCAGGGAATGGCTTCCAGTGGGAAAGGGGAGCTTGGGATTTTGGGATCTTGGGAAGGAATTCCTGGCTGGGCTGGAATTCCCAGAGAATCCCTGGATCCCTGGGAATGTCCCAGGAAAGGTTGGAGTGCTCAGGGATTTGGGCTAGAATGGGATGGGATTGAAGATCCATGGATCCCATCCCAAACCATTCCGGGATTCTGGGATCAAGGACACTCAGGATCCATCCCGAGGGATTTTTATGGAATTTGGGGATGGAAAAGGGAAGGGGGACCCTTCCTGGAGTCCTGAATTCCCAGTGAAACCCCTGGATCCCGAAATTCCTTCTCCAGGAGGAGTCGGGATGGGGCTGGATCCAACGCCAGGCTGGGAGAGCTGGGAATGCGCAGCTGGATCGGGGAAGGATCCAGGGAATCCTTGGAGCCGCTTCCCGATCCCAAAGGGGCTCCAGGAGAGCTGGAATTTGGGGAAGGGCTGGAGGGCCAGGAGCCAGGGAATGGCTTCCAGTGGGAAAGGGGAGCTTGGGATTTTGGGATCTTGGGAAGGAATTCCCGGCTGGGAGGGTGGGGAGGGGCTGGTTGAGCTGGGAACATCCAGCTCCCGATAAATTCCTCCTGGGAATGCTGCAAGGGGCTCACGGAGCTGATTCCAAGGGGCCCTCTGGGGGTAGGGACAGCTTCGGATCCGGAGGGAGAATTCCCCGTCCAGGAGATCCCTGAGTGTTGATCCCCATCCCAAAGGTTGATGTCCCTGCTCCCGCCTCTTCCCAAATTCCCGATCCTGCTGTTCCCATCCCTTCCCAGGGGCAAAGAGCTGGAAAAGCCGTGAGAGAAGAGCCGGAGCCCCCCAGGACTGATCCCAGAATTCCCAGCAAATCCCTGGCCCTGGGAAAGGCTGGAGGTGCCTCCCTGGCTTCGGGATTTTGGTGGAATTCCACCTGGAATTCTCGGGGCTCATCCCAAGGCCTTCCAGGGAACCCCATTTCCACGGGAGAGGTCTCTGGAGCGGGATTTCTGGGAAGGGGCAGGAGCGAAGTCATCCCTGAGGGTGGGACCACCCGGATCCCGCCCGAATTCATGGAAAACTCCCACCGGGAGGGGCGGGAATCCATCGGGAGCGCGATCCAAACCTTCTGCTGGCCCAGGATCAGCATCCCCGGGCCTTTCCCAGGGTTTTGGGGACCCCAAATCCCGGAATCCCGGTTGTTTTCCTCCTGCCGCTCCCTGGAGCCTGGGCAGGGGCAGGAAATGTTCGCTTTTCCTTGGATCCCGGCCCTTTCCCCGGGCAATCGCTCCCGGCCGCGCTTCCAAGGGCCGGGAATGGGAGTGGGTGGATCGGGGCGCGCCGCCAGCTCCTCCCGGGGCGTCCCAGGAGCCGCTGGAAGTGCGAGATGTCAGGAAAACATCGGCGCCCTCCTCACCCCGCGGGTCAGGAATTCCGGGCGGGGAGCGGGGGATGGGATCCGGCTGAAGCATCCCGGATCCCACTCGAGCCGCATTCCCAGGGGATCGCCCCCCCGGATCCAGCCCGCAGCTCGGTTCCCAGCTTCCCAAGGCGGGCTGAGTTTCGGGATCCGCGCTCCGTAACCCTTTCCCGGCTGGAGGCTCGTCCAGGCATCCCTGTTTTGCCGGGATGGGCGCACGGGGACAGCCCTGGGGCTTGGGAAGGACGAGGGGAAAGGTCCCTGGAATTCTGGGCTCTCCCCATCCGTGGGTTCCATCGCCGGAATCCCAGGGAGCAGCTCGATCCCACTGGGATGGGGCGAGATCCCACCTGGGCATTGCCCGGCGGGGATGGGCCAGGCTGGAGCTGGGAATTGGCATGGGATGGAATCCCAAATCCCAGCGGGAATGGGATCCCAAATGCCGGCGGGGATGGGCCAGGCTGGAGCTGGGAATTGGCATGGGATGGGATCCCAAATCCCAGCGGGAATGGGATCCCAAATGCCAGCAGGGATGAGATCCCAAATCCCAGTGGGAATGGGATCCCAAATCCCAGCAGGGATGAGATCCCAAATCCCAGTGTGAATGGGATCCCAAATCCCAGCAGGGATGGAATCCCAAATCCCAGAAGGGATGGGATCCCAAATCCCAGCGGGAATTCTCCAGGCTGGATCTGGAAATGGCCATGGGATGGGATTCCAAATCCCAGCAGGGATGAGATCCCAAATCCCAGCGGGGATGGAATCCCAAATCCCAGTGGGAATGGGATCCCAAATCCCAGCAGGGATGAGATCCCAAATCCCAGAAGGGATGGAATCCCAAATCCCAGTGGGAATGGGATCCCAAATCCCAGCAGGGATGAGATCCCAAATCCCAGAAGGGATGAGATCCCAAATCCCAGAAGGGATGGAATCCCAAATCCCAGTGGGAATGGGATCCCAAATCCCAGCAGGGATGAGATCCCAAATCCCAGAAGGGATGGGATCCCAAATCCCAGCGGGAATTCTCTAGGCTGGATCTGGAAATGGCCATGGGATGGGATTCCAAATCCCAGCAGGAATGGGATCCCAAATACCAGCAGGGATGGGATCCCAAATCCCAGAAGGGATGGGATCCCAAATCCCAGCAGGGACGAGATCCCAAATCCCAGCAGGGATGGGATCCCAAATCCCAGTGGGAATGGGATCCCAAATCCCAGCAGGAATGGGATCCCAAATCCCAGTGGGAATGGGCCAGGCTGGAGCTGGGAATTGCCATGGCATGTGATCCCAAATCCCAGCGGGGATGAGATCCCAAATCCTAGCAGGGATGGGATCCCAAATCCCAGTGGGAATGGGATCCCAAATCCCAGCGGGGATGAGATCCCAAATCCCCGCAGGGATGGGATCCCAAATCCCAGCAGGGATGAGATCCCAAATCCCATTGGGAATGGGATCCCAAATCCCAGCGGGGATGAGATCCCAAATCCCAGAAGGGATGAGATCCCAAATCCCAGCAGGGATGAGATCCCAAATCCCAGTGGGAATGGGTTCCCAAATCCCAGCGGGAATGGGATCCCAAATCCCAGCGGGAATGAGATCCCAAATCCCAGCAGGAATGGGATCCCAAATCCCAGCGGGAATGGGCCAGGCTGGAGCTGGGAATTGCCATGGCATGGGATCCCAAATCCCAGCGGGGATGAGATCCCAAATCCCAGCAGGGATGGGATCCCAAATCCCAGCAGGGATGGAATCCCAAATCCCAGTGGGAATGGGATCCCAAATCCCAGCAGGGATGAGATCCCAAATCCCAGAAGGGATGGAATCCCAAATCCCAGTGGGAATGGGATCCCAAATCCCAGCAGGGATGGGATCCCAAATCCCAGCGGGAATTCTCTAGGCTGGATCTGGAAATGGCCATGGGATGGGATTCCAAATCCCAGCAGGAATGGGATCCCAAATCCCAGCAGGGATGGGATCCCAAATCCCAGAAGGGATGGGATCCCAAATCCCAGCAGGGATGAGATCCCAAATCCCAGCAGGGATGGGATCCCAAATCCCAGTGGGAATGGGCCAGGCTGGAGCTGGGAATTGCCATGGCATGGGATCCCAAATCCCAGCAGGGATGAGATCCCAAATCCCAGTGTGAATGAGATCCCAAATCCCAGGGTGAATGGGCTCCCAAATCCCAGTGTGAATGGGATCCCAAATCCCAGCGGGAATGGGCCAGGCTGGATCCGGCCGTGGATCAGTGCCGTCTCCACCTTTGGATTTGGGGCTCCCCCCTCCTGTGGGATGAGGGGCTCTGGATCGGAGCCTTGGAGCTCCGAGGAGCACAAACCCCCGGATGGAGGCTCCAGGTGGGAATTCTGGGTTTTCCTCCATCTTCTGTCCGTGTCTCCTTGGGAAAACTTGGATCTGGGAAAGGGCGAATCTGGGCGGCGCTGCTGGGGCTGGAATGGGAGTGCTGGGAAAAGCTGCTCCCAGAAACCCGGTGTTCCCGCCAGGATCCAGCCCGGAACGCTTTGGGTGGGAAGGGACCTTCAGACTCATCCCATTCCATGGGCAGGGACGCTTCCCACCATCCCAATTGCTCCAAGGCCATCCCACCTTTCCCTGGGCACTGCCAGGGATTCTCTGGGAATTCCAGCCCAGCCGGGAATTCCTTCCCAAGATCCCAAAATCCCAAGCTCCCCTTTCCCACTGGAAGCCATTCCCTGGCTCCTGGCCCTCCAGCCCTTCCCCAAATTCCAGCTCTCCTGGAGCCCTTTGGGATCGGGAAGCGGCTCCAAGGATTCCCTGGAGCTCAGGGTTTTCCTTCAATCCCTCGGAGCTGCATCCCACGGGATTTTCCTGCTGGGAACTCCAGCCCGGAGCAATCCCAGCAGCTCCAGAGGACCCTGGAATGTTTGGGTGGGAAGGAACCTCCCATCCCATCCCATTATTCCATCCCATTATCCCATCCCATTATCCCATCCCATTATCCCATCCCATCCCATCTTGTCTCGTCCTGTCCCAATCCCATCCCAATCCCATCCACTCCACCCCATTCCAACACCATTTGTATTCCCATGCCCATCCCATTATCCCATTATCCCATTATCCCATGATCCCATGATCCCATTATCCCATTATCCCATTACCCCATCCCATGATCCCATGATCCCATGATCCCATTATCCCATCCCATCCCATTACCGCATGGATCCCATTATCCCATTATCCCATTATCCCATTATCCCATCCCATCCCATGATCCCATTATCGCATGGATACCATCCCATCCCATCCCATCCCATCCCATCCCATCCCATCCCATCCCATTATCCCATCCCATCCCATCCCATTATCCCATCCCATCCCATTATCCAATGATCCCATGATCCCATTATCCCATTATCCCATCCCCAACACCTCTCCCATGTCCCAGGCTGCTCCAATCCACCCGACCATTCCCTGGACACTCCCGAGGGGTCGTTCCTCACCCCAGGGACGATCCCGACCATTCCCTGGACACTCCCGAGGGGGTCGTTCCCTATCCCAGGGATGATCCCGACCATTCCCTGGACACTCCCGAGGGGTCGTTCCCTATCCCAGGGACCATCCCGACCATTCCCTGGACACTCCGAGGGGTCGTTCCCTATCCCAGGGACGATCCCGACCATTCCCTGGACACTCCCGAGGGGTCGTTCCTCACTCCAGGGATGATCCCGACCATTCCCTGGACACTCCCGAGGGGTCGTTCCCTATCCCAGGGATGATCCCAACCATTCCCTGGACACTCCCGAGGGGTCGTTCCCTATCCCAGGGATGATCCCGACCATTCCCTGGACACTCCCGAGGGGTCGTTCCCTATCCCAGGGACGATCCCGACCATTCCCTGGACACTCCCGAGGGGTCGTTCCTCACTCCAGGGATGATCCCGACCATTCCCTGGACATTCCCGAGGGGTCGTTCCCTATCCCAGGGATGATCCCGACCATTCCCTGGACACTCCCGAGGGGTCGTTCCCTATCCCAGGGACGATCCCGACCATTCCCTGGACATTCCCGAGGGGTCGTTCCCTATCCCAGGGATGATCCCGACCATTCCCTGGACACTCCCGAGGGGTCGTTCCCTATCCCAGGGATGATCCCGACCATTCCCTGGACACTCCCGAGGGGTCGTTCCCTATCCCAGGGATGATCCCGACCATTCCCTGGACATTCCCGAGGGGTCGTTCCTCACTCCAGGGATGATCCCGACCATTCCCTGGACATTCCCGAGGGGTCGTTCCCTATCCCAGGGACGATCCCGACCATTCCCTGGACATTCCCGAGGGGTCGTTCCTCACTCCAGGGATGATCCCGACCATTCCCTGGACACTCCCGAGGGGGTCGTTCCCTATCCCAGGGATGATCCCGACCATTCCCTGGACACTCCCGAGGGGTCGTTCCCTATCCCAGGGATGATCCCGACCATTCCCTGGACACTCCCGAGGGGTCGTTCCCTATCCCAGGGATGATCCCGACCATTCCCTGGACACTCCCGAGGGGTCGTTCCCTATCCCAGGGATGATCCCGACCATTCCCTGGACACTCCGAGGGGTCGTTCCCTATCCCAGGGATGATCCCGACCATTCCCTGGACACTCCCGAGGGGGTCGTTCCCTATCCCAGGGACGATCCCGACCATTCCCTGGACACTCCCGAGGGGTCGTTCCTCACCCCAGGGACGATCCCGACCATTCCCTGGACACTCCCGAGGGGTCGTTCCCTATCCCAGGGATGATCCCGACCATTCCCTGGACACTCCCGAGGGGGTCGTTCCTTATCCCAGGGATGATCCCGACCATTCCCTGGACACTCCCGAGGGGGTCGTTCCCTATCCCAGGGATGATCCCGACCATTCCCTGGACACTCCCGAGGGGTCGTTCCCTATCCCAGGGATGATCCCGACCATTCCCTGGACACTCCCGAGGGGTCGTTCCCTATCCCAGGGATGATCCCGACCATTCCCTGGACACTCCCCGAGGGGTCGTTCCCTATCCCAGGGATGATCCCGACCATTCCCTGGACACTCCCGAGGGGTCGTTCCCTATCCCAGGGACGATCCCGACCATTCCCTGGACACTCCCGAGGGGGTCGTTCCCTATCCCAGGGATGATCCCGACCATTCCCTGGACACTCCCGAGGGGTCGTTCCCTATCCCAAGGATGATCCCGACCATTCCCTGGACACTCCCGAGGGGTCGTTCCCTATCCCAGGGATGATCCCGACCATTCCCTGGACACTCCCGAGGGGTCGTTCCTCACTCCAGGGATGATCCCGACCATTCCCTGGACACTCCCGAGGGGGTCGTTCCCTATCCCAGGGATGATCCCGACCATTCCCTGGACACTCCCGAGGGGTCGTTCCCTATCCCAGGGATGATCCCGACCATTCCCTGGACACTCCCGAGGGGTCGTTCCCTATCCCAGGGATGATCCCGACCATTCCCTGGACACTCCCGAGGGGTCGTTCCCTATCCCAGGGATGATCCGACCATTCCCTGGACACTCCCGAGGGGGTCGTTCCCTATCCCAGGGATGATCCCGACCATTCCCTGGACACTCCCGAGGGGGTCGTTCCCTATCCCAGGGACGATCCCGACCATTCCCTGGACACTCCCGAGGGGTCGTTCCTCACCCCAGGGACGATCCCGACCATTCCCTGGACACTCCCGAGGGTCGTTCCCTATCCCAGGGATGATCCCGACCATTCCCTGGACACTCCCGAGGGGGTCATTCCCTATCCCAGGGATGATCCCGACCATTCCCTGGACACTCCCGAGGGGTCGTTCCCTATCCCAGGGATGATCCCGACCATTCCCTGGACACTCCCGAGGGGGTCGTTCCCTATCCCAGGGATGATCCCGACCATTCCCTGGACACTCCCGAGGGGTCGTTCCCTATCCCAGGGATGATCCCGACCATTCCCTGGACACTCCCGAGGGGTCGTTCCCTATCCCAGGGATGATCCCGACCATTCCCTGGACACTCCCGAGGGGTCGTTCCCTATCCCAGGGATGATCCCGACCATTCCCTGGACACTCCCGAGGGGGTCGTTCCCTATCCCAGGGACGATCCCGACCATTCCCTGGACACTCCCGAGGGGTCGTTCCTCACCCCAGGGACGATCCCGACCATTCCCTGGACACTCCCGAGGGGTCGTTCCCTATCCCAGGGATGATCCCGACCATTCCCTGGACACTCCCGAGGGGGTCGTTCCTTATCCCAGGGATGATCCCGACCATTCCCTGGACACTCCCGAGGGGTCGTTCCCTATCCCAGGGACGATCCCGACCATTCCCTGGACACTCCCGAGGGGTCGTTCCTCACTCCAGGGATGATCCCGACCATTCCCTGGACATTCCCGAGGGGTCGTTCCCTATCCCAGGGATGATCCCGACCATTCCCTGGACACTCCCGAGGGGTCGTTCCCTATCCCAGGGACGATCCCGACCATTCCCTGGACATTCCCGAGGGGTCGTTCCCTATCCCAGGGATGATCCCGACCATTCCCTGGACACTCCCGAGGGGTCGTTCCCTATCCCAGGGATGATCCCGACCATTCCCTGGACACTCCCGAGGGGTCGTTCCCTATCCCAGGGATGATCCCGACCATTCCCTGGACATTCCCGAGGGGTCGTTCCTCACTCCAGGGATGATCCCGACCATTCCCTGGACATTCCCGAGGGGTCGTTCCCTATCCCAGGGACGATCCCGACCATTCCCTGGACATTCCCGAGGGGTCGTTCCTCACTCCAGGGATGATCCCGACCATTCCCTGGACACTCCCGAGGGGGTCGTTCCCTATCCCAGGGATGATCCCGACCATTCCCTGGACACTCCCGAGGGGTCGTTCCCTATCCCAGGGATGATCCCGACCATTCCCTGGACACTCCCGAGGGGTCGTTCCCTATCCCAGGGATGATCCCGACCATTCCCTGGACACTCCCGAGGGGTCGTTCCCTATCCCAGGGATGATCCCGACCATTCCCTGGACACTCCCGAGGGGTCGTTCCCTATCCCAGGGATGATCCCGACCATTCCCTGGACACTCCCGAGGGGGTCGTTCCCTATCCCAGGGACGATCCCGACCATTCCCTGGACACTCCCGAGGGGTCGTTCCTCACCCCAGGGACGATCCCGACCATTCCCTGGACACTCCCGAGGGGTCGTTCCCTATCCCAGGGATGATCCCGACCATTCCCTGGACACTCCCGAGGGGGTCGTTCCTTATCCCAGGGATGATCCCGACCATTCCCTGGACACTCCCGAGGGGGTCGTTCCCTATCCCAGGGATGATCCCGACCATTCCCTGGACACTCCCGAGGGGTCGTTCCCTATCCCAGGGATGATCCCGACCATTCCCTGGACACTCCCAAGGGGTCGTTCCCTATCCCAGGGATGATCCCGACCATTCCCTGGACACTCCCGAGGGGTCGTTCCCTATCCCAGGGATGATCCCGACCATTCCCTGGACACTCCCGAGGGGTCGTTCCCTATCCCAGGGACGATCCCGACCATTCCCTGGACACTCCCGAGGGGGTCGTTCCCTATCCCAGGGATGATCCCGACCATTCCCTGGACACTCCCGAGGGGTCGTTCCCTATCCCAAGGATGATCCCGACCATTCCCTGGACACTCCCGAGGGGTCGTTCCCTATCCCAGGGATGATCCCGACCATTCCCTGGACACTCCCGAGGGGTCGTTCCTCACTCCAGGGATGATCCCGACCATTCCCTGGACATTCCCGAGGGGTCGTTCCCTATCCCAGGGATGATCCCGACCATTCCCTGGACATTCCCGAGGGGTCGTTCCTCACTCCAGGGATGATCCCGACCATTCCCTGGACACTCCCGAGGGGTCGTTCCCTATCCCAGGGATGATCCCGACCATTCCCTGGACACTCCCGAGGGGTCGTTCCCTATCCCAGGGATGATCCCGACCATTCCCTGGACACTCCCGAGGGGTCGTTCCCTATCCCAGGGATGATCCCGACCATTCCCTGGACACTCCCGAGGGGTCGTTCCCTATCCCAGGGATGATCCCGACCATTCCCTGGACACTCCCGAGGGGTCGTTCCCTATCCCAGGGATGATCCCGACCATTCCCTGGACACTCCCGAGGGGGTCGTTCCCTATCCCAGGGACGATCCCGACCATTCCCTGGACACTCCCGAGGGGTCGTTCCTCACCCCAGGGACGATCCCGACCATTCCCTGGTCACTCCCGAGGGGTCGTTCCCTATCCCAGGGATGATCCCGACCATTCCCTGGACACTCCCGAGGGGGTCATTCCCTATCCCAGGGATGATCCCGACCATTCCCTGGACACTCCCGAGGGGTCGTTCCCTATCCCAGGGATGATCCCGACCATTCCCTGGACACTCCCGAGGGGTCGTTCCCTATCCCAGGGATGATCCCGACCATTCCCTGGACACTCCCGAGGGGTCGTTCCTCACTCCAGGGACGATCCCGACCATTCCCTGGACACTCCCGAGGGGTCGTTCCTCACCCCAGGGACGATCCCGACCATTCCCTGGACACTCCCGAGGGGTCGTTCCCTATCCCAGGGATGATCCCGACCATTCCCTGGACACTCCCGAGGGGGTCGTTCCTTATCCCAGGGATGATCCCGACCATTCCCTGGACACTCCCGAGGGGGTCGTTCCCTATCCCAGGGATGATCCCGACCATTCCCTGGACACTCCCGAGGGGTCGTTCCCTATCCCAGGGATGATCCCGACCATTCCCTGGACACTCCCGAGGGGTCGTTCCCTATCCCAGGGATGATCCCGACCATTCCCTGGACACTCCCGAGGGGTCGTTCCCTATCCCAGGGATGATCCCGACCATTCCCTGGACACTCCCGAGGGGTCGTTCCCTATCCCAGGGACGATCCCGACCATTCCCTGGACACTCCCGAGGGGGTCGTTCCCTATCCCAGGGATGATCCCGACCATTCCCTGGACACTCCCGAGGGGTCGTTCCCTATCCCAAGGATGATCCCGACCATTCCCTGGACACTCCCGAGGGGTCGTTCCCTATCCCAGGGATGATCCCGACCATTCCCTGGACACTCCCGAGGGGTCGTTCCTCACTCCAGGGATGATCCCGACCATTCCCTGGACATTCCTGAGGGGTCGTTCCCTATCCCAGGGATGATCCCGACCATTCCCTGGACATTCCCGAGGGGTCGTTCCTCACTCCAGGGATGATCCCGACCATTCCCTGGACACTCCCGAGGGGTCGTTCCCTATCCCAGGGATGATCCCGACCATTCCCTGGACACTCCCGAGGGGTCGTTCCCTATCCCAGGGATGATCCCGACCATTCCCTGGACACTCCCGAGGGGTCGTTCCCTATCCCAGGGATGATCCCGACCATTCCCTGGACACTCCCGAGGGGTCGTTCCCTATCCCAGGGATGATCCCGACCATTCCCTGGACACTCCCGAGGGGGTCGTTCCCTATCCCAGGGATGATCCCGACCATTCCCTGGACACTCCCGAGGGGGTCGTTCCCTATCCCAGGGACGATCCCGACCATTCCCTGGACACTCCCGAGGGGTCGTTCCTCACCCCAGGGACGATCCCGACCATTCCCTGGACACTCCCGAGGGGTCGTTCCCTATCCCAGGGATGATCCCGACCATTCCCTGGACACTCCCGAGGGGGTCGTTCCTTATCCCAGGGATGATCCCGACCATTCCCTGGACACTCCCGAGGGGGTCGTTCCCTATCCCAGGGATGATCCCGACCATTCCCTGGACACTCCCGAGGGGGTCGTTCCCTATCCCAGGGATGATCCCGACCATTCCCTGGACACTCCCGAGGGGTCATTCCCTATCCCAGGGATGATCCCGACCATTCCCTGGACACTCCCGAGGGGTCGTTCCCTATCCCAGGGATGATCCCGACCATTCCCTGGACACTCCCGAGGGGTCGTTCCTCACTCCAGGGATGATCCCGACCATTCCCTGGACACTCCCGAGGGGTCGTTCCTCACTCCAGGGATGATCCCGACCATTCCCTGGACACTCCCGAGGGGTCGTTCCCTATCCCAGGGATGATCCCGACCATTCCCTGGACATTCCCGAGGGGTCGTTCCCTATCCCAGGGACGATCCCGACCATTCCCGGCTCCATCCCGCAGATCCCGGCCGCGGGACGCGGTGCTGGCGATGCCGCGGCCGGATCGGCTCCGTGGCGGCGCTGAAATATTCCGTGGTGGGACTTTACCTCCTGCTCCTCCTCATCCTCGTGGGAATCTTCGTCCTGGCAGGTGAGGCTGGCGCGGATCCTCCCGGGAGCTTCCCAAAAAAACCCCAAAAAAATCCCCCCAAAAACCCCTAAAAAAACCCCAAAGAATTAAAAAAAAATCCCCTCAAAGAACACAAAAACCCCAAAAATATCCCCTCAAAAACCCCCAAAGTATTAAAAAAAATCCCCCCCAAAAAAACAAAAAACCCCAAAAATTCCCCCCAAAAACCCATAAAAAAACCCAAAGAATTTTAAAAAAAAATCACCTCAACCCCCCCCACCCAAAAAAAAACCCCAAAACCAATAAAAAACCCTGAAGAATTTGAAATAATCCCCCAAAAAAACCCAAAAAATCCCCCCCAAAACCCCTGAAAAAACCCCAAAGAATTAAAAAAAAATCCCCCCAAAAAAACACCCCAAAACCTATGAAAAACCCCCAAAGAATTAAAAAAAAAACCCTGAAAAAATCTCAAAGGATCCCAAAAAATCCCCCCAAAAACCCATAAAAAACCCCTGAAGAGTTAAAAAAAAATCCCCCCCAAAAAACCCAAAAAAATCCCCTCAAAACCCCACCCAAAAACCCCAAAACGAATAAAAAACCCTGAAGAATTTGAAATAATCCCCCCAAAAAAACCAAAAAACCCAAAAAAAAATCTTCCCAAAAAACCCATTAAAAAACCCCCAAAGAATTAAAAAAAATCCCCCAAAAAAATCTCAAAGGATCCCAAAAAATCCCCCCAAAAACCCATAAAAAAACCCCGAAGAGTTAAAAAAAATCCCCCCCAAAAAACCCAAAAAAATCCCCTCAAAACCCCACCCAAAACCCCCAAAACGAATAAAAAACCCTGAAGAATTTGAAATAATCCCCCCCAAAAAAACCCAAAAAACCCAAAAAAAATCTTCCCAAAAAACCCATTAAAAACCCCCAAAGAATTAAAAAAAGTCCCCTCAATACCCCCACCCCCAAAAAACCCCAAAACTAATAAAAACCCTGAAGAATTTGAAATAATCCCCAAAAAAACCCAAAAAAATACCCCCAAAAACTCCTAAAAAACCCCAAAGAATTAAAAAAAATCCCCCCCAAAAAACAAAAAACCCAAAAAAATCCCCTCAAAACCCTCATCCAAAAACCCCAAAACAAATAAAAACCCTGAAGAATTTGAAATAATCCCCCCAAAAAACCCCAAAAACCCCAAAAAAATCCCCCCCAAAAAAACCATTAAAAAACCCCCAAAGAATTTGAAATAATCCCCCCCAAAAAAACCAAAAAAACCCCAAAAAATCCCCCCAAAAACCCATAAAAAAACCCCGAAGAATTAAAAAAAATCCCCCCCAAAAAAACCCCCAAAACCTATGAAAAACCCCCAAAGAATTAAAAAAAATCCCCAAAAAAATCTCAAAGGATCCCAAAAAATCCCCCCAAAACCCCATAAAAAAACCCCGAAGAGTTAAAAAAAAATCCCCCCCAAAAAACCCAAAAAAATCCCCTAAAAACCCCACCCAAAAACCCCAAAAACCAATAAAAAACCCTGAAGAATTTGAAATAATCCCCCCCAAAAAAAACCAAAAAACCCCAAAAAAATCCCCCCCAAAAAACCATTAAAAAACCCCCAAAGAATTAAAAAAAATCCCCCCCAAAAAAGCCAAAAAAAAACCCAAAAAATCCCCCCAAAAACCCATAAAAAAACCCCGAAGAATTAAAAAAAATCCCCCCCAAAAAAACCCCCAAAACCTATGAAAAACCCCCAAAGAATTAAAAAAAATCCCCAAAAAAATCTCAAAGGATCCCAAAAAATCCCCCCAAAAACCCATAAAAAAACCCCGAAGAGTTAAAAAAAATCCCCCCCAAAAAACCCAAAAAAATCCCCTCAAAACCCCACCCAAAACCCCCAAAACGAATAAAAAACCCTGAAGAATTTGAAATAATCCCCCCAAAAAAACCCAAAAAACCCAAAAAAAATCTTCCCAAAAAACCCCAAAGAATTAAAAAAAATCCCCCCCAAAAAACCAAAAAACCCCAAAAAATCCCCCCAAAAACCCATAAAAAACCCCCGAAGAATTAAAAAAAATCCCCCCCAAAAAAACCCCCAAAACCTATGAAAAACCCCCAAAGAATAAAAAAAAATCCCCCGAAAATATCTCAAAGGATCCCAAAAAATCCCCCCAAAAACCCATAAAAAAACCCCGAAGAGTTAAAAAAAATCCCCCCCAAAAAACCCAAAAAAATCCCCTCAAAACCCCACCCAAAAACCCCAAAACGAATAAAAAACCCTGAAGAATTTTAAATAATCCCCCCAAAAAACCCCAAAAAAATCCCCCCAAAAACCCTTAAAAAAACCCCAAAGAATTAAAAAAATCCCCCCCAAAAAAACCCCAAAACCTATAAAAAAACCCCAAACAATTAAAAAAAAAATCCCCCCAAAAAACCCAAAAAACCAAAAAAATTCCCCCAAAAACCCTTAAAAAAACCCCCAAAGAATTAAAAAAATCCACCCAAAAAACCAAAAAACCCAAAAAAATCCCCTCAAAACCCCCACCCAAAACCCCCAAAACGAATAAAAACCCTGAAGAATTTGAAATAATCCCCCCAAAAAAAACCCAAAAACCCCCAAAAAATCCCCCCAAAAAAACCATTAAAAAAACCCCGAAGAATTAAAAAAAATCCCCCCCAAAAAAACCAAAAAAACCCCAAAAAATCCCCCCAAAAACCCATAAAAAAACCCCGAAGAATTAAAAAAAATCCCCCCCAAAAAAACCCCCAAAACCTATGAAAAACCCCCAAAGAATTAAAAAAAATCCCCAAAAATATCTCAAAGGATCCCAAAAAATCCCCCCAAAAACCCATAAAAAAAACCCTGAAGAGTTAAAAAAAAATCCCCCCCAAAAAACCCAAAAAAATCCCCTCAAAACCCCACCCAAAAACCCCAAAACGAATAAAAAACCCTGAAGAATTTGAAATAATCCCCCCAAAAAACCCCAAAAAATCCCCCCAAAAACCCTTAAAAAAACCCCAAAGAATTAAAAAAATCCCCCCCAAAAAAACCCCAAAACCTATAAAAAAACCCCAAACAATTAAAAAAAAAATCCCCCCAAAAAACCCTAAAAACCAAAAAAATTCCCCCAAAAACCCATAAAAAAACCCCGAAGAGTTAAAAAAAATCCCCCCCAAAAAACCCAAAAAAATCCCCTCAAAACCCCACCCAAAAACCCCAAAACGAATAAAAAACCCTGAAGAATTTGAAATAATCCCCCCCAAAATAATCTTCCCAAAAAACCCAAAATAATCTTCCCAAAAAACCCAAAAGAATTAAAAAAAAATCCCCCCAAAAAAACCAAAAAACCCTCCAAAAATCCCCCCAAAAACCCATAAAAAACCCCCGAAGAATTAAAAAAAATCCCCCCCAAAAAAAACCCCAAAACCTATGAAAAACCCCCAAAGAATTAAAAAAAAATCCCAAAAAAATCTCAAAGGATACCAAAAAATCCCCCCAAAAACCCATAAAAAAACCCCGAAGAATTAAAAAAAATCCCCCCCAAAAAAACCCCCAAAACCTATGAAAAACCCCCAAAGAATAAAAGAAAAATCCCCCGAAAATATCTCAAAGGATCCCAAAAAATCCCCCCAAAACCCCCCCAAACCTACAAAAAAACCCCAAAGAATTAAAAAAAAAAATCCCCCAAAAAATCTCAAATAATCCTAAAAATTCCCCCCAAACGCCCAAAAACCCATTAAAAAGCCAAAAAATTCAAAAAATTGGGAAAAAAAACCCAAAAAAACCCCAAAACCAATAAAAACCCCCAAAGAATTTGATCGTTTAGGGAACTTTAGGGAACTTTAGGGAACATTCCCTGTAGCCCTACCCCAGCCCCGTCCACTGGAAACCCCCTGAGCCTGCGGCCGGGACTCCGATCTCCGACTTTTCCATGGAATGCTGGAGGTTGGGAAACTCCTTGGAGCGCCCGGAGTCCAACATTTCCCCCGATCCACGTCCCCAGGAGCCGCACGCACGCGGATTTAAATCCAGCGGGGACTCCGGACCTTTTCCATGAGGGAATTGTTCCTCATTCCAGCCTCAACGTTCCCTGGCAAAACCTGGGGCTGTTCCCTCTGGCGATTCACGAGGGGCAACAAAATCCCAAAGATCCCGGAATTTTCCCCCAGGGAATGTTTTTCCATCCTTCCCCTGGGATTGGTTCCACCTGAGCCCTCAGATCCCTCCCGGGAATGCCGGGGGATGAGCAGAGGGAACCGAACCCGGCCCTGTCCCAGGAGGAGAATCCCAGCCGGAATTCCGGGAAAAAACGTGGGATTCAGGAATAGGGATTGGAAAGATGCCTGGAAGGATCTGATTCCAGCTTGGACAGGGCTTGGAGGGACACGGGGAGGTGCCAGGGCTGGGATGGGATGGGATGGGATAATGGGATGGGATGGGATAATGGGATAATGGGATAATGGGATAATGGGATAATGGGATAATGGGATACTGGGATGGGATGGAAGGTCCCTTCCCATCCAAACCATTCTGGGATCCTCTGGAACTGCCAGGATGGCTACAGGCTGGGATTCCCAGCAGGAAAATCCCGTGGGATGCAGCTCTGAGGGATCGAAGGAAAACCCTGAGCTCCAGGGAATCCTTGGAGCCGCTTCCCGATCCCAAAGGGCTCCAGGAGAGCTGGAATTTGGGGAAGGGCTGGAGGAGCAGGAGCCAGGGAATGGCTTCCAGTGGGAAAGGGGAGCTTGGGATTTTGGGATCTTGGGAAGGAATTCCCGGCCAGGCTGGAATTCCCAGAGAATCCCCGGATCCCTGGCAGTGTCCAAGGGTGGGTTTGGATCACCCTGGGATCATGGGAAGTGTCCCTGGGATGGGATTGAAGATCCATGGATCCCATCCAAACCATTCTGGGATTCTGGGATCGAGGACACTCAGGATCCATCCCGAGGGATTTTTATGGAATTTGGGGATGGAAAAGGGAAGGGACACCCTTCCTGGAATCCCGAATTCCCAGTGAAGTCCCTGGATCCCAAAATTCCTTCTCCAGGAGGAATTGGGATGGGGCTGGATCCAATGCCAGGGCTGGGAGAGCTGGGAATGTGCAGCTGGATCGGGGAAGGATCCAGGGAATCCTTGGAGCCGCTTCCCGATCCCAAAGGGGCTCCAGGAGAGCTGGAATTTGGGGAAGGGCTGGAGGGCCAGGAGCCAGGGAATGGCTTCCAGTGGGAAAGGGGAGCTTGGGATTTTGGGATCTTGGGAAGGAATTCCCGGCTGGGCTGGAATTCCCAGCGAATCCCGGGCAGTGCTCAGGGAAAGGTGGGATGGGCTTGGAGCAATTGGGATGGTGGGACGCGTCCCTGCCCAGGTGGAACGGGATGAGCTTTACGGTTCCTTCCCACCCGAACCATTCCAGGACCCCCCAGGCCTTCTCCAGCCCCCAGCCCCCTTCTCCAGCCTTGGATCCCGGGAGGGGCTGGCGGGAGGAACCTTCCGGGCTGGGGATTTCACCCCCAGGCGCCGAGGAGCCGGGAATGTCCTCGGGAGGATCCCGCCTCCAAGGGCTCCTCCCGACCTCCCACCTCTCTCCTCCACCCCAGGGTCCCGGCCCCAGGCGTCCCCCGAGGACCTGGAGGCGCTGCTGGGGAACGTCCAGCGGCTCAACGAGACCTTCCAGGACCTGCAGCTGCAGCTGCTGCACCCCCTGCCCAAGGGCGACCTCCTGGAGCACATCTGGAGGCTCCAGGACCTCCTGCAGAACCACTCGGACTCGCTGCTCCTGCTGAGCGGCTCGCTGCAGCGGCTGCAGGAGCTCCTGTGGAGCCTGCAGAGCCAGGCCGGCCAGACGGAGCGCTCGGTGGCCCGGCTGCGCGACTCGCTGGCCCAGCAGAGCGACGCGGCCCAGCTGGAGCTGTCGCGGCTCTCCGTGGACGCCAACGGCAGCCGCCTGCTCCTGGAGCACCACCAGCACCTCCTGGGCCACCTGGGCGGGCGGCTGGAGGCCCTGGGCGAGCAGGTGGCGGCGCTGGGAGGGTCCGTGGACTCCATGAACCGCAGCTTCTCCTACGACGTCCGCGTGCAGCGTTCCCGGCTGCGGGACCTGCAGGGGCTCCTGGGCAACGCCAGCGCGGACGGGCGGCGGATGCGGGCGGCCCACGCGGCCGTGGAGCGGCAGCTGAGGCTGGAGCTGGCCGTGCTCAACAACGTCACCGAGGAGCTGCGCATGAGGGACTGGGAGCATTCCGTGGCGCTCCGGAACGTCTCCGTCATCCAGGGTGAGCGCGGCCCGCCGGGAGAGGGGTGGGATCGGGAACGGAGCCCCTGCTCCTGCGGCGGGCCGGTCGATCAGGGATGGGAGAATCGTGGAGTTGTTGAGGTTGGGAGAGCTCTCCGAGGGTCGTGGGTTCCAGCTGGTTGCGGTCACTGGTCCATGCCCCGCGCAAATCCACGTGGATTTTTAATCCCGCCAGGGATGGGGACTCCAAACCTCCCGGGGCCTCTTCCAGTCCTTCACAGCCCTTTCCATGAAGGAATTGTTCCCAGTATACAGCTAAACCTTCCCTGGCGCAGCCCGAGGCCGTTTCCTCATCCTGTTCCTTGTTTCCCGGGAGCAGATCCCGACTCCCACCTGGCTCCAACTTTTCATGGAGTTGTGGGGAGGGGAAAGGTCCCCCCTGAGCCTCCTTTTCTCCGGGCTGAGCCCCTTCCCAGCTCCCCCAGCCCCTCCTGGGGCTCCATTCCCTCCCCAGCTCCGTTCCCTTCCCTGGACACGCTCCAACTCCTCCCGGTCTCTCCGGTCGGGAACGTTCCAGATCCGCTCCCATCCATCCCTGCTCAGGTGTCTCCATCCCCTTGGACTCGCCAAATATTCCCCATCCACGGTTTGGAAGGAAGCCCCCAGGGTTCCCTCAAAGGTGCCAGGAAAAACCAACGTCCCCCATCCCATCTTCTCCGCCTTTCCCACCCTCAGCCCTTCCCAAATCCCGGAATCGTTTGGGTGGGAAGGGCCCTTAAATCCCATCCTCTTCCAACTCCGACACCTTCCACCGTCCCCGGCTGCTCCAAGCCCTGTCCAGCCCGGCCTTGGGCACTTCCAGGCATCCAGGGACGGCCACAGCTTCTCCGGGAATGCTGTGCCAGGGAGGGGGAAGCCCATGGAGACGCCCGGGAGGTCCCGGTGGGAGCCCCGGGGCGGAGCAGGAGGTTGGGAGCAGCTCCTGCCCTGTTTTCCTCCCGCTGCACCTGCGGGGACCCCTCATCCCTGGTGGTGCTTCCCGCTGGAATTCCAGCTGGAATTCCAAGGCCAGGGCTGGTGCCAGGGCACTCGTTCCCCTTTTTCCAGCTGCCGAGCCGGAGGGGACGGATGTGGTTGGATCTCCAGGAGATCCGTTCATCCCCCTGGAATACCAGCAGCTCCCGGGGTGCTTTCCCTCGTCCCTGGGGGATGTCGGCTCCCGATCCCTGTTTTTGGGATGCTGGGATCACCCTGCCCCCATTGCTTTGCTGGTTCCCTATTTCCCCACTCCTCGGATCCCGCTTTTCCCTCTCCACCCGTGGGAATGACGTCACCAAGGGTGGGATCCGTCACAGAGCCCTGGAACGGCGTTATCCCAAAACAAACCCCATTCCAAGGGCCGGCACCGGATTTATCAGCCCTGACACATTCCTGGCATCCCAAACTTCCCTCTCCTCCCAGCCCATGGATAATTCCTGGGGCCTCGTGCCCAGCTGGATTCATCCCAGCTCCAGATGTCCTTGGGTGAGTCCGTCGTGTTCCCGGCTGGATTTGGCCGAGCCATTCCCTGCCTCCCTTTTCCTTCTCCCCAAATCCTCGGCTATCCCGGCCTCCGCATCCCGGATCCTGGAATTGGGCGGTGGCATCTTGGGAAGGTCCCCAGGCTCCTCCCCAGCACCCAGGGATTGCTCCGAGCACCTCCCGCGGCTCGGGAAGGACAGCGCGGAGGAGTTTTGGGTCTTGGGAGTCGCCGCGAGGGAGAATTCCCGGGATCCGCTCGGTGGATCCCTGGGTGGGATGTGCCGGATCCCAGCGGGAAGCGCTGGGGTTGGAGGGTGGGGAGCCGGGATGCCGCAGGAATGGGATTTCCCGGGGGTGAACCCCAGGAGCTGTGGGGTGGGAAGAGCTGGGAATGCTCGGGAGCCTCTCCCAGCCGCCATTCCCAGTTTTCCTCCAGCCCGGCCGCTCACTGTGCCCTGTCCCAGGAGCTGCTCCTGGGATGGGACCGTCCCCGGGAGCATTCCAGAAGATCTGCGGCTGCCCCACCCCTGGAAGTGTCCATCCCAAAGGTCTGGGGTCCTTCCCAAAGTCTGGGATCCATCCCAAGGGTCTGGGATCCATCCCAAGGTCCAGGGTCCATCCCAAGGTCTGGGGTCCATCCCGAGGGTCTGGGGTCCATCCCTGGGATCTGGGATCCATCCCAAGGTTTGGGGTCCTTCCCAAGGTCTGGGATCCATCCCAAAGTCTGGGATCCATCCCAAAGGTCTGGGGTCCATCCCTGGGATCTGGGATCCATCCCAAGGTCTGGGATCCATCCCAAAGGTCTGGGATCCATCCCAAGAGTCTGGGGTTCATCCCAAGGTTTGGGGTCCATCCCAAGGTCTGGGATCCATCCCAAGGTCTGGGGTCCATCCCTGGGATCTGGGATCCATCCCAAGGTCTGGGGTCCATCCCAAGGTCTGGGGTCCATCCCAAAGTCTGGGATCCATCCCAAGGTCTGGGGTCCATCCCAAGGTCTGGGGTCCATCCCAAAGTCTGGGATCCATCCCAAGGTCTGGGGTCCATCCCTGGGATCTGGGGTCCATCCCTGGGATCTGGGGTCCATCCCAAGGTCTGGGATCCATCCCTGGGGTCTGGGGTCCATCCCAAGGATCTGGGATCCATCCCAAGGTCTGGGATCCATCCCAAGGTCTGGGGTCCATCCCTGGGATCTGGGATCCATCCCAAGGTCTGGGATCCATCCCAAGGGTCTGGGATCCATCCCAAGGTTTGGGGTCCATCCCTGGGGTCTGGGGTCCATACCAAGGTCTGCGATCCATCCCAAGGTCTGGGATCCATCCCAAGGTTTGGGATCCATCCCAAGGTCTGGGGTCCTTCCCAAGGTCTGGGGTCCATCCCAAGGTCTGGAATCCATCCCAAGGGTCTGGGATCCATCCCAAGGTTTGGGGTCCATCCCAAAGTCTGGGATCCATCCCAAAGGTCTGGGGTCCGTCCCAAGGTCTGTGATCCATCCCAAAGTCTGGGGTCCATCCCTGGGGTCTGGGATCCATCCCAGGGTCTGGGATCCATCCCAAAGTCTGGAGTCCATCCCAAGGTCTGGGATCCACCCCAAGGTTTGGGGTCCATCCCAAGGGTCTGGGGTCCATCCCAAGGTTTGGGGTTCATTCCCAGGATCCGGAGTCTATCCCTGAGATCCAGGGTCCATTCCAGGGATCTGGGGTTCATTCCCAGGATCTGGGCCTCATTCCTGGGATCCAGAGTCCATTCCCGGGATCTGGGGCTCATTCCCCAGATCTGGGGTCCGTTCTCAGGATCCGCAGTCCATTCCCGGGATCTGGGGTCCATCCCCGGGATCCGGAGTCCGTCCCTCCATCCCCTCAGCCCCGGCGCTGTTCATTCCCCGGGGAAGATGCAGCCAGGGCCAGGAATTCCATATTTCCCATCGCCCTTTCCTATCCCAAACCGTCTCCGGCCCGGGATGTTCCCCAACCTTGATGTGGGTCAGGATCCCACTCCGGATCCCGCTGCAGATCACATTCCAGATCCCACTGCGGATCCCATTCCAGATCCCACTGCGATCCCACTGCAGAGCCCACTGCGGATCCCACTCCGGATCCTACTGTGGATCCCACTCTGGATCCCACTGCGGATCCCGCTGCGGGTCCCACTCCGGATCCCACTCCAGATCCCACTCCGGATCTCACGGATTCCTTCAGAACGTTCCCAGATCCCAATTCCTGATCCATTAAAACAAATCCCTGCTCTTTCCTGCCTGGATCTCAGCTTCCCGAGTTCCCGGCTTTTAGGATTTCCGGGAAAACACTTCCCAGTCCTCCCCCGGCATGGGTGGGAACGACCCTTCCCGGCCTTTCCCTGCCCTGTTTTCTCTTATCCCAGGAATATTTTTTCCCCCCGTTATTTTTCTCTTCAAATTCCTTCTTCCCATTCTTTTGGCTCCCGATTATTTTTCAGCTTTCGGGATTTGACCCTTTGCAGGGTGAGGGATAAAAAACCTGGGATTGGGATTTCCTGCGCGTTCCTGGGATTTTACCGAAATCCTGCTGTCAATCCTCTCCTCAAGGGTCATCTCCAGAATTCCCAGAGGATCATCCCAGCTGGACAAATGGAAAGTGTCCCTGCCCTTGGATGATCCTTAAAATCCTTTCCAGCCCCCAAAATTCCAGGATTCTGTGAACATTCCCAAAATGAGTATTTTCCCTGATTTTTTTGCAATGATTTCCTTGGGAATGTCCCGGCTTTTGGTCTAAAGGAAAATTCCCGGAGTCGCGCTCAAGGTGGAGCTTCCAGGTGAATTTTCCTGGCACTTGGAGCAGGTTGGTGGAATCCAGTTTGGGATTTAAGACCCAAACAATTCCCGGAAGTTTAAAACCATGGAGAACTGCCCCGGCAGACTTGTGCCCGCTTTGTTCCCGCGTTTCTCGGCGATCCCTGGCTCTCCCGCTCCTGCTGCACATTCCCGACTCCGGGATGTGATTCCCGTTGTGTTCCAGGGCCGCCGGGACCCAAAGGAGACCGAGGCACGGAAGGGATGGAGGGAGAGCCCGGCCTTCCCGGCCTTCCCGGGCTCCGAGGTAAGGAAAACGTTCCCGGTGTCCACAAAATCCCCCAAAATCCCATCCTGAAATAACCCGGCTGACCCAAACCCAACGGGACAACTCCCGACCCGTCCCTTGGGATGTCCCAGCTCCTGAGGGACACGAGGATGGATCCTGGAACGCCCATCCTGGAGGGGGAAAACGTCATCGCCCACCCGGCTCCGGGAAATCCACGCTGTTATTCCCAGATTTCCAGGGTGTCCCAGCCAGGCTGGAGCGGGAATTGGCCGCCCCATGCCCAGAGTGAGCCTTCCAAGGCACCAGGGCTGGAATTGCTGCTGGATCCCTCCGGCAGATCCCGGGAACCCGGCAGAGGGGCCTTGGCTCTGAGATTTTTCCAGAATTTTCTTTTTCCGACGTCAGCAAAGCCGATTTTCCCATCCCCCCCCTCCCCTTCTTAATTCCATTGTTCTGGGGAGGAATTCCATTGGGAGCCAGCAGAGGACATTCCCACCCCGAGGAAGACTTGGCTCCAGCTGTTTCTGATTTGAGGGAAACCTGGGAATGCTGCTGTGCTTCCAAAGGCCGGGAATGGCACGGAGGTGGGGCAGGATCCCCCCGGGGACAGCCCTGTCCCGCGGAGGTGACGGGATCCATCCCGCCGGGAGCAGGGATCCGCTGGGATCCCGCAGGATGGAGCTCCAGGGCCAGCGCCAGGACCAGGTTTGGATTCACATCCAGGTCCAGATCCAGGCCCAGATGTGGCTCCGGGTCCAGGTCAAGGTCCAGGACCAGGTCCAGGTCTGGGTTTGGATTCACATCCAGGTCCAGATCCCGGTCCAGATGTGGCTCCGGGTCCAGGTCAAGGTCCAGGACCAGGTCCAGGTCTGGGTTTGGATTCACATCCAGGTCCAGATCCAGGCCCAGATGTGGGTCCAGGTCAAGGTCAAGGTCCAGGACCAGGTCCAGGTCTGGGTTTGGATTCACATCCAGGTCCAGATCCAGGCCCAGATGTGGCTCCGGGTCCAGGTCAAGGTCCAGGACCAGGTCCAGGTCTCACATCCAGGTCAAAGTTTGGATCCAGGTTCAGGTCCAGGTCTAAGCCCAGGTGAAGGCCCAAGTCCAGGCCCAGATGTCGACCCAGATCCGTGTCCAGTTCAATGTGCGAGACCTGGTCAAGGTCCAGGAGCAGATTCAGGTCCAGATTCAGATCTGGATCCACATCCAGGTTCAAGACCAGGTCCAGATCCAGGACCAGGACCAGTTTCAGGATCAGGTCTGCATTCAGGTCCAGGTCAAGGTCCAGGACCAGGTCTAGGACCAGATCCAGACCAATCCCTGTTATCCCCTGCTCCAAATCCACCCCACAGAACTCTGGATGTCAGAGGCAGCTCCAGCTCCAGACCCAGACCCAGACCCAGACCCAGACCCAGACCCAGATTCTGATCCTGATCCAGACCCAGACCCAGACCCAGACCCAGACCCAGATCCAGATCCAGTCCCAGAACCAGAACTAGATCCAGATCTAGACTCAGATCCAGACCCAGATCCAGATCTTGATTCAGGCATAGACCCTGATCCAGACCCAGACCCTGATCCAGACCCAGAACCAGAACCAGAACTAGATCCAGATCCAGATCCAGATCCAGACCTAGACCCAGACCCAGACCAAGATCCTGATCCAGCTCCAGACCCAGAACCAGAATCAAAACCAGAACCAGACCCAGCTCCAGCTCCAGAACCATATCCAGACTCAGATCTCGACCTAGACCCAAACCCAGAACAAGATCCTGACCCAGACCCAGACCAAAATCCTGATCCTGATCCAGACCCAGACCCAGACCAGATCCAGACCCAGATCTGGACCTAGACCCAGACCGAGACCCAGATCCTGACCTAGATCTAGATCCAGACCCAGACCCAGACCCAGACCCAGACCCAGATCCTGACCTAGATCTAGATCCAGACCCAGACCCAGACCCAGACCCAGACCCAGATCCTGACCTAGATCTAGATCCAGACCCAGACCCAGACGCAGACCCAGATCCTGACCTAGATCTAGATCCAGACCCATAGCCAGATCCAGATCCTGACCTAGATCTAGATCCAGACCCATACCCAGATCCAGATCTGGACCTAGACCCAGACCCAGACCCAGACCAAGATCCTGACCTAGATCCAGATCCAGACCCAGACTCAGACCCAGGTCCAGATCTGGGCCCAGACTCAGATTCAGACCCGGACCCAGCTCCAGCCCCAGCTGCAGCCCCAGCTCCAGATCCATGCCTGGAATCCTCTGCTCCAAGGATTCTGAGGCACCGCGGCCTTGCTGGGACTGCTTTGGGCTCAAACCCTGGGATTTTGGGATCGCTCCTTCCCAGGCCCAGCCCAGCGAGGCAGAGCCAGCCTGGAAATCCGATCTCCCTCGGCCAGCCCCTGCAGCTGCCCGTGTTCCCTCTCCCTCCAGCTGGAATTTCTGGTGCTGACGGACCCGTGGTTGTTTTTCTTGGGTGTAACAGCCCTCAGAATTACATTGGCTCTTTTCCCTGGTTTTCCCTTTTTTTCCCCCGTTTTTTTTTTTTTTTTTTTCTTATTCAAACAGAAAAACAAAGCAATCCCAGGAGGGTCCACCTTCAGGAGGAGTTGTGGGAAGAGCCACGATTTTTAGGTCTTTTCCCGGAGTTTTTCAGGATGCAGGCACGACCCTTTGGATCCGAGAAGGTCGGGTTCAGGTGTATCCCTGGAAAATCCCCTTTTCCATGGAAAATCCACCCTCCTGCCCCCGCCACGCCGAAATCCAGGTCCTGATCCCTCCTCGGGATGGGCACAGCAGGGAAAGGTTGGAGCTGGGAATAATCCCCGCCGGAGCTGGGGCTGGAATTCCTCCAGGAGGATTTTTTTATCTCGTAAACCGGAGGAAAATGGTGACAAAGTTTGGAAAAGCCCGGCCCAGGAAGGGCGGGAGCAGCAGTGCCCAGGGGATCCAGGGATCCCTCCATGGGATCATCCCTGGGATCAGTCCCTGCTGGATCATTCCGTGGGATCATCCCTGGGATCAGTCCCTGCTGGATCGCTCCATGGGATCACCCCCAGGCTCGGGATCAGTCCCTGCTGGATCATTCAATGGGATCATCCCCAGGATCAGTCCCTGCTGGATCATTCCGTGGGATCATCCCCGGGATCAGTCCCTGCTGGATCGCTCCATGGGATCATCCCTGGGATCAGTCCCTGCTGGATCCCTCCATGGGATCATCCCCGGGATCAGTCCCTGCTGGATCGCTCCATGGGATCATCCCTGGGATCAGTCCCTGCTGGATCGCTCCATGGGATCATCCCTGGAATCAGTCAATCCCTGCTGGATCGCTCCATGGGATCATCCCTGGAATCAGTCAATCCCTGCTGGATCGCTCCATGGGATCATCCCCGGGATCAGTCCCTGCTGGATCGCTCCATGGGATCATCCCCGGGATCAGTCCCTGCTGGATCATCCCATGGATCATCCCCGGGATCAGTCCCTGCTGGATCGCTCCGTGGGATCATCCCCGGGATCAGTCCCTGCTGGATCGCTCCATGGGATCATCCCTGGGATCAGTCCCTGCTGGATCCCTCCATGGGATTATCCCTGGGATCAGTCCCTGCTGGATCATTCCGTGGGATCATCCCTGGGATCAGTCCCTGCTGGATCGCTCCATGGGATCATCCCCGGGATCAGTCCCTGCTGGATCGCTCCGTGGGATCATCCCCGGGATCAGTCCTTACTGGATCCCTCCATGGGATTATCCCTGGGATCAGTCCCTGCTGGATCATTCCGTGGGATCATCCCTGGGATCAGTCCCTGCTGGATCGCTCCATGGGATCATCCCCGGGATCAGTCCCTGCTGGATCGCTCCATGGGATCATCCCTGGGATCAGTCCCTGCTGGATCGCTCCATGGGATCACCCCCAGGCTTGGGATCAGTCCCTGCTGGATCATTCAATGGGATCATCCCTGGGATCAGTCCCTGCTGGATTGCTCCATGGGATCATCCCTGGGATCAGTCCCTGCTGGATCGCTCCATGGGATCATCCCTGGAATCAGTCAATCCCTGCTGGATCGCTCCATGGGATCATCCCTGGGATCAGTCCCTGCTGGATCGCTCCGTGGGATCATCCCTGGGATCAGTCCCTCCTGGATCTTTCCAAGGGATCATCCCCGGGATCAGTCCCTGCTGGATCGCTCCATGGGATCATCCCTGGGATCAGTCCCTGCTGGATCGCTCCATGGGATCATCCCTGGAATCAGTCAATCCCTGCTGGATCGCTCCATGGGATCATCCCTGGGATCAGTCCCTGCTGGATCGCTCCGTGGGATCATCCCTGGGATCAGTCCCTCCTGGATCTTTCCAAGGGATCATCCCCGGGATCAGTCCCTGCTGGATCGCTCCATGGGATCATCCCTGGGATCAGTCCCTGCTGGATCTCTGCCCCGGGATCGTCCCCAGTGCCAGCAGATCCCGTCTCCGGCACAGGGTCCTTCCCCCCACCCTGGAGCCACATCTGGATCCAGATCCAGATCCAGGTCCTGGCTGGGGTCCAGGTCCGGATGCAGGTCCAGGTCCAGATCCAAGTCCAGATCCAGATCCAGATCCAGATCCAGGTCCTGGCTGGGGCCCAGGTCCGGATGCAGGTCCAGGTCCAGATCCAAGTCCAGATGCAGGCCCGGATCCAGGTCCAGTTTCAGGACCAGGACCAGGATCAGATCCACAAGTGGATCCAGGTCAAGGTCCGGGTCCAGGATCAGATCCAGATCCCGGCCCAGGTCCAGATCCAGATCTGGGTCTGGGTCCAGATCCAGGCCCAGGTCCAGGTCCAGGTCTTGGAGCAGATCCATGTCCAGATCTGGGTCTTGGACCAGGTCCAGATCCACATCCCGGTCCAGGTCTAGGAGCAGATCCAAATCCATGTCCAGGTTTAGGTCCAGGTCCAGGTCCAGGTTCAGGTTCAGGGCCAGGTCCAGATCCAGGTCCAAGTCCAGGTCCAGGTCCAGGTCCAGGTCCAGATCCAGGTCCAGGTCCAGGTCCAGATCCAGATCAGGCCAAGGTCTAGGTCCAGGTCCAGGTCCAGGTCCAGGTTCAGGTCCAGGTCCAGGCCCAGGTCCAGGTCCAGGTCCAGGAGCAGATCCAAATCCATGTCCAGGTCCAGGTCCAGGTCCAGGTTCAGGTCCAGGTCCAGGTCCAGGTCCAGGTCCAGGTCCAGGTCCAGGAGCAGATCCAGATCTGGGTCCGCGTCCAGGTCCAGGTGGATGGAGGTGACCTCCAAGGTTTGGCTGTGTCCCCTGTGAAGGAATTCCCAAACTCCAGCCCCAGTTCCCACCTCCCAGAGTTGGGGAACGCTCACACCGGGGGTTCCATCCACCTCTTTCTCCAACACACATCCAACCCTTTGGACAACACGGATTCCGGAGACCTGGGGCTCTCGGGGGACACATCCCAATTCCTTGGGATGGATCCTGGTTTTCCTTCCTTGTTCTCCAGCTTTGCAGCCCGGTTCACCTCCATCCCGGCCAAAGGATGCTCGGAAATTCCTCGGCGCCCGGATAAATCCGTCCTGGCTCCCGGGGAAGCTCAGGAGAAGGATGGGCCGGATGAATCCGGGGTCTCCTGGAGCTCCCAGGCCCATCGGGACTGCGGAATTCCACCGGAGCCGGCTCATTTTGTGTCCTGGTCCTCATTCCAGGGCTGCCCGGGGAGCGGGGACCGCCCGGCCCGCGCGGATTGAAGGGGGACCAGGGAGAGCTCGGCCCTCGCGGTCCCGCGGGAACGCGCGGATTCAAAGGTAGGGGCGCGGATCCCGGCGGGAATCCCGGAGCGGACGGGCTCTGGAGATCCCGGGGCGAGGGCCGGAGCCCCGGGAGGGAGACCGGGGGGATCCTCTGGCTCGGGAACCACGCGGATCTCCCGCAGGAACGGGAATCCCGACAATCCCCGCGCCGACAGCGTTCCGCCGCGGAGGGAACGGGCGGATTTGGGATGTGCTCCCGTTCCGTGGGGCTCCGTGGGGACCTCCCGGGCTGTGCTCCCGCGCCTGGCCCCGGCAGGGATTTGGGAATAATCTCCTGGCTGTTTCCCGGGGCGTTCCAGGCTCGCTGCGGTTTCCCATGCCCCTGGGAAAACTGTGGGAGCGGGAAGTCGGGATTTAGTGGGACACGGCCGTCCCTGGGCACCTGGGACAGGAAATTCCCGGCTGCCACCAGAACCAGGATTGAAAACCCCCAAAAAATGCCCTTTGTGCCTCAAAATTCCTGCTGGGGAGGCAGGAAGGGAAAACACGCCGGGAAGAGCTGGGAGTTGTAGGGAACAGAAACCTGGAGGGGTTTGGGATTGGGATTGGGATTGGAATTGGGATTCGGATTGGGATTGGGGTTGGGATTGGAATTGGAATTGGAATTGGAATTCGGATTGGAATTGGGATTGGAATTGGAATTGGAATTGGGATTGGAATTGGAATTGGAATTGGGATTGGGATTGGGATTAGGATTGGGATTGGGATTAGGATTGGGATTGGAATTGGAATTGGAATTGGGATTGGAATTGGAATTGGGATCGGGATCGGGATGGGATTGGGATTGGGTGGGAAGGAACCCTAAAGATCCTTGAATTCCACGCCCTTCCACATCTTCCACTATCCCAGCTTGCTCCAGGAGGTTGGAAAACCCCTGGACACATCCCCGGAGCACCAGGAACGTTGGGATTTTCTCACTGGCCCACACCAAGAGCTCCTTAAATCCAGAAAATGATCCCAAAAATCCCCGGCTGGCTGGGTTGGGATGCCGGATTTGCTGGCCAAGGAATCATGGAATTGTTGAGGCTGGAAAAGTCCTCCGAGTCCAGCCATTCCCACCCCTGATCCGCATCTCCGAGCGGCACATCCCCACGGATTTGGATCCCTCGGGAATGGGGGCCCCACCCCAGGACCCGATGGCCTCTGAGGGCTTTTCCAACATCAACAATTCCATGAAGAGCTCCAAGCCATTCCCAGGTCCCATCCCAGGTGTCCCACAGTGTCCCAGCTGTCCCCCGGAGGTGGGGAATGTCGGATCCGGGGCTTCATCCGACCCCTTTTCCAATGAAATCCCAACCCCTCTGGCAGCGATCGGGCAGTTTATGGGATTCTCTGGAATTTACGGGAAACAGGCCCGGAGCCGGGCACGGATCCAAAGCCAGGCTTTGCCTTAAATCCCGGATTTCTGCAGGACCCTTCTCCAAGGACTTCCCGCCGAGCACAGGAGCCCTCGGTTCCTCGGGAATTGCATCCCAGGAATCCTGGGGTGGGGGTTTTAGGTGTGCAGGAGCCTCCTCATGGAAAATCCCAGGTTTAAACCTCGCCGGGAGCAGCTCCAAGTCCTTTTCCTCCTTGGTGTTTTCCCGTTTTTGATGGATTTTTCCTCAAAATGACCCCAGTTCAGGATTTTTTTCCTCATTTCCAAGTGGGAAAAATTATCCTGGGAAGCGAGGGCAGGCCCGCCCTCCCTGCTTTTCCATGGACAAGGTCGTGCAGGGAATACGCTCAGGAGGAAAGAGCAGGAAAAATCCAAGGTGGGGTCGGAATTTAGGGAAAATTTGAGGGGATAAGAGAAGACTCCTTCCGGAACATCCCCAGGGCGGAGTTTTCTGGGAATGTTCCTGGAGCCAGAACCGGATTCCACCTGGGAAAACGGGGACTGGGGGATTCTCCTGGGGCTTTTCCCAAGATTTTGGGACCCATCCATCCCTGCAGATCCATGGGAAGAGCTGAGGGTCTCTGTCACTGTGTCTGGGCCTACGTTTTGTGCCCAATCCCAAAAAAAAAAGATGGGAAAATGGCCTGGAACGCTTTGATGGTCGCTGGGGGAAGGCCCCGGGCGGGACGGAGCGGGAGAGGCTTCTCCCGAATTCCCGGGCTCTGTCCCAGCCCCGAGGCTCCTTCCAGGCTCTCCGGGAATTTGATCCCATTTTTGGGGATCTTCTCCAGCCCCGACACCTCAGGAGGTGAAGTCACCGAGTTATTCCCACCAGGAAATTCCTGGGAAGAGGGGAGAGTTGGGAAAAGGGGGGAGGAAGGAGATGGAGAAGCCGTGGCTGCCCCTGGATCCCTGGGAATGTCCCGGGAAAGGTCGGAGCACCCTGGGAAGAGCGGGAGGTGTCGGGGTTGGAATGGGGTGGGATTGAAGGTCCCTTCCCAGCCAAACCATTCCGGGATTCCCGGATCGCTGCTGCCCTCGGAGTGGTGACGGAAACCGGGACAAGTCGGGGATTTGGGATTTTAGGACGGGAATCCTTTTCCACATTCCACGATCCCAGGCTGCTGCAACCTTTCCTGGGACACTGCCAGGGATTCTCTGGGAATTCCAGCCCAGACGGGAATTCCTTCCCAAGATCCCAAAATCCCAAGCTCCCCTTTCCCACTGGAAGCCATTCCCTGGCTCCTGGCCCTCCAGCCCTTCCCCAAATTCCAGCTCTCCTGGAGCCCCTTTGGGATTGGGAAGCGGCTCCAAGGATTCCCTGGATCCTTCCCCGATCCAGCTGCACATTCCCAGCTCTCCCAGCCCTGGCATTGGATCCAGCCCCAACCCGACTCCTCTCTGGGAAGGAATTTTGGGATCCAGGGGCTTCACTGGGAATTTGGGGCTCCAGGAAGTGTCTCCCTTCCCTTTTCCATCCCCAAATTCCATAAAAATCCCTCGGGATGGATCCTGAGTGTCCTTGATCCCAGAATCCCGGAATGGTTTGGGTGGGATCCATGGATCTTCAATCCCATCCCATTCCAATCCCACCATCCCAGGCTGCTCCAGCCTTTCCTTGGACACTGCCAGGGATCCGGGGATTCTCTGGGAATTCCAGCCCAGCCGGGAATTCCTTCCCAAGATCCCAAAATCCCAAGCTCCCCTTTCCCACTGGAAGCCATTCCCTGGCTCCTGGCCCTCCAGCCCTTCCCCAAATTCCAGCTCTCCTGGAGCCCCTTTGGGATCGGGGAGCGGCTCCGAGGATTCCCTGGATCCTTCCCCGATCCAGCTGCACATTCCCAGCTCTCCCAGCCGGGATCCAGCAGATCTCCACGGCCTCCTCTGGAATTTCTCCTTCCCGAGTCAGGGTCCCGGAGCTGGAGCAGCTCCGCAGGTGGGGCCGTCCCCCTTTTCCTGCTGCCCCGACTTCGGGATCATCCCAGGACAAATCCGTTTCCCGGGATCGCTCCAACCTCTCCCCCGCCCCTCTTTGGGGACAAACCCACCCCAAGCCCGGAATTGCCGCTTCCCGATCCCGATTTCTGGATGTGAGGAGCAGGGGCTGCTGCAGCGTCCCGACCCCATCCCGAGCCGGGAGCCTGGCCCCATTCCCGGGCGTTTCCATCTGGATCCCATCAGCTCCAGGCCCTTTCCCCCATCCCACACATCCCGCGGGACCAATCCCGCTCGCCCGGAGCCTCCCAGGGCGAGGGCCGGAATTTCCTGCCCAGCTCTGCCTTTTTTGGGATCGTTTCGCCTCCCGTGTTTTCCCTTCTCCCGGATTTTCGGGTGTTGTTTGTTGTTCCCGGAGGCCGGAGCATCCCTGAGCTTTTCCTTGGGATCGGGCCAGGCAAATCCAAGTCTCCAGTCCCGCCTGGAAAAGCTGGGAATGAGGGAGGAGGAGGCTCCGGCAGAGCCAAGGAATGTCCGAGCTCGCTCGTTAGTGAGGTCATTAACGGGATATTAAAGCAGCTCTGGGATATTGGATCATTCCCGGGATATCCAAGGGGCGGGAATGTTTATCCAGCTGCTCCCGACCCCCTGGCGTCGCCCGTTTCCATGGATGCCGGCTTGGTGCTTCCGCAGGGATTTGGGAATGCCCATCCCTCGCCCCCAAATGAGGCGCTTTTAACCCCGAACGGGATTTTCCGCCCCCAAACCGGGAATTTCACCCCGAAATCCAGGCTTTTGCTGCCCTTGATGGGATCTGCAGTCAGGAATTCCGGGAGCACCTGGAATTCCTTCGCCTGCCCTCCGCCCGCAGGACGGGCTCCCGGGGGATTTCTGGGATTTCCCGATTTTGGGAAATCCCAAGAATTCCGGCTCTTCTCTCGGCAGGCGAGCGCGGCCCCAAGGGGGACAAGGGGGACAAGGGGGACCGAGGAGCTGCTGGTGGCACCGGTGAGTTCCCGCATCTTGGGGAGCTTTTTTGGGAATTGGGAGCCCGGGGAGGGGAAATTCCTGCTGCAAAGAGGAATTCCCCAGGCTGGGAAAACCATCCCGGGGTTCTCCTGCCCGGGCCAGGGGGAGCCGGAGCCGGGGAAGGTGGGAGGGACAGCGGGAACGGGAAAGGACCGGGAATGGCGGAGGGAGGAGGGCGGGAATGCCGGAGGTGTCCTCAAGTTGCTCCCTGGGGACATTCCCCATGGAATTCCAGGGATGTCACTCCTTGGGGACATTCCCCATGGAATTCCAGGGACACCCCAGCCTGGGGACATTCCCCATGGAATTCCAGGGACATCCAGTTTGGGGACATTCCCCATGGAATCCCAGGGATGTCGCTCCTTGGGGACATTCCCCCTGGAATTCCAAGGACATCCCAGCCTCGGGACATCCCAGCTTGGGGACATTCCCCGTGGAATTCCAGGGACACCCCAGCCTGGGGACATTCCCCATGGAATTCCAGGGATGTTGCTCCTTGGGGACATTCCCCATGCAATTCCAGGGACATCCAGTTTGGGGACATTCCCCCTGGCATTCCAGGGATGTCACTCCTTGGGGACATTCCCCATGCAATTCCAAGGACATCCCAGCCTCGGGACATCCCAGCCTGGGGATATTCCCCATGGAATTGCAGGGATGTTGCTCCTTGGGGACATTCCCCATGGAATTCCAGGGATGTCGCTCCTTGGGGACATTCCCCATGGAATTCCAAGGACATCCCAGCCTCGGGACATCCCAGCTTGGGGACATTCCCCATGGAATTCCAGGGATGTCGCTCCTTGGGGACATTCCCCCTGGCATTCCAAGGACATCCCTTGGGACCATGGATGGAACCATCCCTTGGAGATGGCGCCATGCCTGGGGATGTCACAACCCCTGCGGCTGTCACCATGGATGATGCCACCATGGCTGATGTCCCCATGGCCGCTGTCCCCACGGCCAACATCCCCACGGCCGCTGTCCCTGACGCGCTGTCCCCACGGCCGCTGTCCCCACGGCCGCTGTCCCCATGGCCGCTGTCCCCACGGCCGCTGTCCCCATGGCCGCTGTCCCCACGGCCGCTGTCCCCATGGCCGTTGTCCCCACGGCCGCTGTCCCCAAGGCCGACATCCCCATGGCCGCTGTCCCTGACGCGCTGTTCCCACGGCCGCTGTCCCCACGGCCGCTGTTCCCACGGCTGCTGTCCCTGATGCAGTGTCCCCATGGCCGCTGTCCCTGACACGGTGTCCCCATGGCCACTGTCCCCATGGCTGGTCTCCCCATGGCTGGTGTCCCCACGGCCGCTGTCCCTGACGCTGTCCCCATGGCCGGTGTCCCCACGGTCTCTGTCCCCACGGTCTCTGTCCCCACGGCCGCTGTCCCTGGCTCTGTCCCCACGGCCGCTGTCCCTGGCGCTGTCCCTGACACGCTGTCCTCACGGCCGCTGTCCCCACGGCCGCTGTCCCTGACACTGTCCCTGACACGGTGTCCCCATGGCCGCTGTCCCCACGGTCTCTGTCCCCACGGCCGCTGTCCCTGACGCTGTCCCTGGCTCTGTCCCCACGGTCTCTGTCCCCAGGGCCGCTGTCCCTGGCTCTTTCCCCATGGCCATTGTCCCCACGGTCTCTGTCCCCACGGTCTCTGTCCCTGGCGCTGTCCCCACGGTCGCTGTCCCTGGCGCTGTCCCCATGGCCATTGTCCCCACAGTCTCTGTCCCCACGGTCTCTGTCCCTGGCGCTGTCCCCACGGTCTCTGTCCCCACGGTCTCTGTCCCTGGCTCTGTCCCCATGGCCATTGTCCCCACGGTCTCTGTCCCTGGCGCTGTCCCCACGGTCTCTGTCCCCACGGTCTCTGTCCCCACGGTCTCTGTCCCCACGGTCTCTGTCCCTGGCGCTGTCCCCGGCGCAGCCCCGGCCGAGGGCTCGGTGCGGCTGGTGAACGGCTCGGGGGCGCACGAGGGGCGCCTGGAGATCTTCCACGAGCGCCGCTGGGGCTCGGTCTGCGACGACGGCTGGGACGGCCGCGACGGCGACGTGGCGTGCCGCATGCTCGGCTTCCCCGGCGCCGCCGACGTCTTCCGCATGGCGCGCTTCGGCCAAGGTGCGCAGCGCCGCGGGAGCGGGAGCGGGAACGGGAGCGGGATCGGGAGCGGGAACGGGATCGGGAGCGGGAGTGGCATTGGGAGCGGGAGCGGGATCGGGATCAGGATCGGGAACAGGAACGGGATCGGGAGCGGGATCGGGATCAGGATCGGGAGCGGGATGGGGATGGGGATGGGGATGGGGATGGGGATGGGGATGGGGATTGGGACCGGGATCGGGATTGGGACTGGGATCAGGATCGGGATCGGGATCGGGATCGGGATTGGGATGGGAATCGGGATTGGGATCGGGATTGGAATCGGGATTGGGATGGGGATCGGGATTGGGATCAGGAGCGGGATTGGGATGGGGATGGGGATGGGGATTGGGACCAGGATCGGGATCGAGATCGGGATCGGGATTGGGATCGGGATTGGGATGGGGATTGGGATCGGGAACGGAATCGGGATCGGGATCGGGATTGGAATCGGGATTGGGATGGGGATCGGGACGGGGATGGGGATCGGGATGGGGATGGGGATTGGGATGGGGATTGGGATCAGGATCGGGACCAGGACCAGGATCGGGATTGGGATCAGGAACAGGATCGGGATTGGGACTGGGATCAAGATCGGGACCGGGATCAGGACCGGGATCAGGATTGGGATCGGGATCAGGATCGGGATCGGGATTTAGATTGGGATTGGGATCGGGATCAGGACCAGGATCGGGATGGGGATAGGGATCGGGATTGGGATTGGGACCAGGTTTGGGATTGGGATCGGGACTGGGATCAGGATCGGGATCAGCATCGGGAGTGGGACCGGGATCAGGAACGTCACCATCCCGAGGAACCCACGGGGAACCGGGACCTTCCCGACCCCGCTGGAGCTCCGGGAGATGTTCCCCGGGACGGGGATTCGGGATTTGGGGTCTGGGGGATGGGGGTGGGATGGATGATCCCGGGGATCCCGTGCCGGGATGGAGATCCCGTAATTCCTCGGAGCTCCGGCCTCTGGGAGCGCGGCCGGAACCTTCCGGAGCTGCTGTCCCTCATTCCCGCCTCAGGAGACCTCGGGATGTGTCCTCCCCCCACGGCTCCATCCGTCTGTCCTGGGACACTGCCCGGGATCCAGGGATTCTCTGGGAATTCCGGCCCAGCCGGGAATTCCGTCCCAAATCCCACCCCAGGCTCCCCTTTCCAGGGAATTCCCTCCATTCCCGGCTCTGCCAACCCGGGATTGGATCCATCCCCATTCCGACTCCTCCTGGAGAAGGAATTTCAGGATCCAGGGGTTTCACTGGGAATTCAGGACTCCAGGAAGTTTCTCCCTTCCCTTTTCCATCCCCAAATTCCATAAAAATCCCTCGGGATGGATCCTGAGTGTCCTTGATCCCAGAATTCCGGAATGGTTTGGGATGGCATCCATGGACCTTCCATCCCATCCCATTCCAACCCCAATCCCAGGGTGATCCCACCTGTCCTGGGACACTGCCAGGGATCCAGGGATTCTCTGGGAATTCCAGCCCAGCCGGGAATTCCTTCTCAAGATCCCAAAATCCCAAGCTCCCCTTTCCCACTGGAAGCCATTCCCTGGCTCCTGGCCCTCCAGCCCTTCCCCAAATTCCAGCTCTCCTGGAGCCCCTTTGGGATCGGGAAGCGGCTCCAAGGATTCCCTGGATCCTTCCCCGATCCAGCTGCACATTCCCAGCTCTCCCAGCCCTGGAGCATTCCGGGGTCTCCAGGGCCAGATGGATCCCTGGATATTCTGTGGATATTCCGTGGATATTCCAGATCCCTCGGCCCTGTGGGATCCCAGGAATTCCAGCCCTGTGGGATCCATGGCATTCCATAGCTATGGAATCCCAGGAATTCCCTTCGTGTGGGATCCCTGGAATTCCGTGGTGTCCATGTGGGATCCCGGAATTCCATTCCTTTGGGATCCCGGAATTCCATGGTGTCCGTGTGGGAACCATGGAATTCCCTCCATGCTGGATCCCAGAGCTCTGTGGTGTCCATGTGGGATCCCAGAATTCCATTCCTTTGGGATCCCCGAACCCGGCGGTGTCCGTGCGGGATCCCATGGAGTTCCATCCCTTTGGGATCCCGGAACCCTGCGGTGTCCGTGCGGGATCCCATGGAATTCCATCCCTTTGGGATCCCGGAACCCCGCGGTGTCCATGGGGGATCCCATGGAATTCCATCCCTTTGGGATCCTGGAGCTCTGCAGTGTCCGTGTGGGATCCCGGAATTCCATTCCTTTGGGATCCCGGAACCCGGCGGTGTCCGTGTGGGATCCCGGAATTCCATCCCTTTGGGATCCCGGAACCCGGTGGTGTCCGTGTGGGATCCCATGGAATTCCATCCATTTGGGATCCCGCAACCCCGCGGTGTCCGTGTGGAATCCCGGAACCCCGCAGTGTCCATTTGGGATCCCATGGAATTCCATTCCTTTGGGATCCTGGAACCCGGCGGTGTCCGTGTGGGATCCCAGAACCCCGCGGTGTCCGTGTGGGATCCCGGAATTCCATTCCTTTGGGATCCCGGAACCCCGCGGTGTCCATGTGGGATCCCAGAATTCCATCCCTTTGGGATCCCGGAACCCCGCGGTGTCCGTGTGGGATCCCGGAATTCCCTCCCTTTGGGATCCCGGAACTCCGCGGTGTCCGTGCGGGATCCCGGAATTCCCTCCCTTTGGGATCCCGGAACTCCGCGGTGTCCGTGTGGGATCCCAGAATTCCATCCCTTTGGGATCCCGGAACCCCGCGGTGTCCGTGTGGGATCCCGGAATTCCCTCCCTTTGGGATCCCGGAACCCCGCGGTGTCCGTGTGGGATCCCGGAATTCCATTCCTTTGGGATCCTGGAACCCGGCGGTGTCCGTGTGGGATCCCGGAATTCCATCCCTTTGGGATCCCGGAACTCCGCTGTGTCCGTGCGGGATCCCATGGAATTCCCTCCCTTTGGGATCCCGGAATTCCGCGGTGTCCATGTGGGATCCCGGAATTCCATCCCTTTGGGATCCCGGAACCCCGCGGTGTCCGTGCGGGATCCCATGGAATTCCCTCCCTTTGGGATCCCGGAACTCCGCGGTGTCCGTGTGGGATCCCGGAATTCCCTCCCTTTGGGATCCCGGAATTCCGCGGTGTCCGTGTGTCCGCAGGCTCCGGGAAGATCTGGATGGACGACGTCTCCTGCTCGGGCTCCGAGGAGTCCCTGGAGCTCTGCGGCTTCTCGGGATGGGGCCGCACCAACTGCGGCCACGCCGAGGACGCCGGCGTGCGCTGCCGGATGGACTGACCCCAAAACACACAGGGCTGACCCTAAAACGGGACTGACCCCAAAACAGGGACTGACCCCAAAAACAGGGACCGACCCTAAAACGGGACTGACCCCAAAACAGGGACTGACCCCCAAAACAGGGACCGACCCTAAAACGGGACTGACCCCAAAACAGGGACTGACCCCAAAAACAGGGACCGACCCTAAAACGGGACTGACCCCAAAACAGGGACTGACCCCCAAAACAGGGACCGACCCTAAAACGGGACTGACCCCAAAACAGGGACTGACCCCAAAACACACAGGGCTGACCCCAAAGACACCCCAAAAACAGGGACTGACCCCAAAATAGGGACCGACCCTAAAACGGGACTGACCCCAAAACAGGGACTGACCCCAAAACACACAGGGCTGACCCCAAAGACACCCCAAAAACAGGGACCGACCCTAAAACGGGACTGACCCCAAAACAGGGACTGACCCCAAAACACACAGGGACCAACCCTAAAACGGGACTGACCCCAAAACAGGGACTGACCCCAAAACACACAGGGCTGACCCCAAAGACACCCCAAAAACAGGGACTGACCCCAAAACACACAGGGCTGACCCTAAAACGGGACTGACCCCAAAACACACAGGGCTGACCCCAAAACACACAGGGCTGACCCTAAAACGGGACTGACCCCAAAACACACAGGGACCGACCCTAAAACGGGACTGACCCCAAAGCAGGGACTGACCCTAAAACGGGACTGACCCCAAAAACAGGGACTGACCCTAAAATGGGGACTGACCCCAAAACAGGGACTGACCCCAAAACAGGGGCTGACCCCAAAACTGGGACTGACCCCAAAAGGGACTGACCCCAAAACAGGGACTGACCCCAAAACAGGGACTGACCCCAAAAGGGACTGACCCCAAAACAGGGACTGACCCCAAAACAGGGGCTGACCCCAAAACTGGGACTGACCCCAAAAGGGACTGACCCCAAAACAGGGACTGACCCCAAAACAGGGACTGACCCCAAAAGGGACTGACCCCAAAAACAGGGACTGACCCCAAAACTGGGACTGACCCCAAAAACAGGGACTGACCCCAAAACAGGGACTGACCCCACAACAGGGGCTGACCCCAAAACAGGGACTGACCCCAAAAGGGACTGACTCCAAAACAGGGGCTGGCCCCAAAACAGGGACTGACCCCAAAAACAGGGACTGACCCCAAAACAGGGGCTGACCCCAAAACTGGGACTGACCCCAAAAACAGGGACTGACCCCAAAACAGGGACCGACCCCAAAACATGGACTGACCCCAAAACAGGGACTGACCCCAAAAACAGGGACTGACCCCAAAACATGGACTGACCCCAAAATAGGGACTGACCCCAAAGCCACCCCAAAACAGGGACTGACCCCAAAAACAGGGACTGACCCCAAAACAGGGTCTGGCCCCAAAATAGGGTCTGGCCCCAAAATAGGGACTGACCCCAAATCCATCCCAAAAACAGGGACTGACCCCAAAACAGGGTCTGGCCCCAAAATAGGGACTGACCCCAAAGCCACCCCAAAAATAGGGACTGACCCCAAAGCCACCGAAAACCAGGGACTGATCCCAAATCCACCCCAATGGGACTGACCCCGAAACGGAAACCCCAAATCCACCCTAAAAGGGACTGACCCCAAAAATAGGGACTGACCCCAAAATAGGGACTGACCCCAAAATACGGACTGACCCCAAAGCCACCCCAGAAGCAGGGACTGACCCCAAAAATAGGGACTGACCCCAAAAATAGGGACCGACCCCAAAGCCACCCAAAAACAGGGACTGATCCCAAATCCACCCCAATGGGACCGACCCCGAAAGGGAAACCCCAAATCCACCCTAAAAGGGACTGACCCCAAAAGGGACTGACCCCAAAAATAGGGACTGACCCCAAAAAATAGGGACTGGCTCCAAAGGGAAATCCCAAATCCATCCCAAAGGGGAAACCCCAAACCCACCCCAAAGGGGAAACCCCAAATCCACCCCAAACTGGAAACCCCAAACCCACCCCAAAGGGGAAAATCCCAAAGGGGAAACCCCAAACCCACCCCAAAGGGGAAACCCCAAATCCACCCCAAACTGGAAACCCCAAACCCACCCCAAAGGGGAAAATCCCAAAGGGGAAACCCCAAACCCACCCCAAGGGTCAGGGAATGGGATCGTTCCCAGAGAAATAAAGGATTTGTTCTTCTCCGGGTGGGGTTTATGGGGTTTTATGGGGTTTTATGGGGTTTTATGGGGTTTTATGGGATTTATGGGGTTTGCGGGGTTTATGGCGTCTATGGGGTCTATGGGATTTATGTGGGTTTTGGGTTTTAATGGGGTTAATGGGATTTAGGGGGGTATATGGTATTTATGGGGTTTGGGGGAATTTACGGGGTTTAGGGGGTTCGTGGGATCTGTGGGGGTTTATGGGGATTTGTGGGGTCTATGGGATTTATGGGGTTTAAGGAATTTTATGGGGTTTATGGGGTTTATGGGGTTTATGAGGTTTTTGGGGTTTGGGGGATTGATGGGGTTTATGGGATTTGTGGGGTTTCTGGGGTTTGAGGGGATTTATGGGGTCTATGGGATTTATGGGGTTTAAGGAATTTTATGGAGTTTATGGGGTTAATGGATCCGTGGGGTTTATGGGATTTATGGAGTTTATGGGGTCTATGGGATTTTATGGGATTTATGGGGTTTGCGGGGTTTATGGGGTTTATGGGGATTTATGGGGTTCTATGGGATTTATGGTGTTTTATGGGATTTATGGGATTTATGGGGTTTATGGGGTTTATTGGATTTGTGGGGTCTATGGGATTTTATGGGGTTTATGGGGTCTATAGGGTCTATGGGGTCTATGGGGTTTATGGGGTCAATGGGGTTTATAGGGTCTATGGGGTCTATGGGGTCTATGGGGTTTATGGGGTTTGTGTGGTTTACGGGGTTTTCATAGGGCTTATGGGATTTATGGGGTTTATGTGATTTATGGGATTTGTGGGGTTTTATGAAGGTTTTGGATTTTAAGGGGGTTTGTGGGGTTTATAGGCTTTTATGGGGGTTTTGGCGTTTTATGGGGTTTTTATGGGGTTTATGGGATTTATGGGGATTTATGGGGTTTTGGGGGTTTATGGGGATTATGGGGTTTATGGGATTTATAGGACTTGTGGGGTTTTATGAGGGTTTTGGATTTCAAGGGGGTTTGTGCAGTTTTAATGGGGTTTATGGTGTTTATGGGGTCTATGGGGTCTGTGGGGTTTATGGGCTTTTGTGGGGTTTATGGGCTTTTATGGGGTTTCAATGGGGTTTTGGGGGTTTATGGGATTTATGGGGTTTATGGGATTTATAGGACTTGTGGGGTTTTATGAGGGTTTTGGATTTTAAGGGGGTTTGTGCAGTTTTAATGGGGTTTATGGGGTTTTATGGGGTCAATGGTGTTTATGGGGTCTATAGGGTTTATGGGGTTTTAATGGGGTTTATGGGGTTTATGGGGATTTATGGGGTTTGGAGGGTTTATGGGGTCTATGGGGTTTATAGGGTCTATGGGGTTTATGGGATTTATGGGGTTTATGGGATTTATGGGGTTTTATGGGGTTTCAATGGGGTTTTGGGGGTTTATGGGATTTATAGGACTTGTGGGGTTTTATGAGGGTTTTGGATTTTAAGGGGGTTTGTGCAGTTTTAATGGGGTTTATGGTGTTTATGGGGTCTATAGGGTTGATGGGGTTTTAATGGGGTTTATGGGGTTTATGGGGTTTGGGGGTTTATGGGGTTTTAATAGGGTTTATAGAGTCTATGGTGTTTTTGGGGTTTATGGAGTCTATGGGGTCTATGGGATTTATGGGGTGTTTGGGTTTATGAAGTTTTATAGGGTCTATGGGGTTTATAGGATTTGTGGGCTTTATGGGTTCTATAGGATTTATGGGGTTTATGGGGTTTATGGGGTTTTATAGGATTTGTGGGGTTTATGGGGTCTATGGGGTTTATGGGGTGTTTGGGGGTGTATAGGGTTTATGGGATTTATGGGATTTTTGGGATTTATGGGCTTTATGGGCTTTTATAGGGTTTACGGGGTTTATGGGGATTTATAGGGTTTATGGGTTCTATGGGATTTGTGGGGTTTATGGGGTCTATGGGGTTTGTGGGGTTTGTGGGGTTTATGGGGATTCGTGGGATTTTTGGGGTTTATGGAGGTTTATGGGGGTTTCAATGGGGTCTGTGGGGTTTATGGGATTTGTGGGGTTTATGGGGGTTTCAATGGGGTCTGTGGGGTTTATGGGAGTTGTGGGATTTATGGGGTTTATGGGGTCTTTGGGGTCCGTGGGATTTGTGGGGTTTATGGGGATTCGTGGGATTTTTGGGGTTGATGGGGGTTTCAATGGGGTCTGTGCGGTTTATGGGATTTGTGGCGGTTATGGGGATTCGTGGGATTTTTGGGGTTTATGGGGGTTTCAGTGGGGTCCGTGGGGTTTGTGGGGGTTTCGCGGGTTTTTCGGGCTTTATGGGGTTTTTCGGGACTTCATGGCCTTTGTGGGGTCCCAGTGACCCCACAGCGCCCCCCCCCCCCCCCCAAAGTCCTCGGGGCCCCCCGGAGCCCCCAGAGCGCCCCAAATCCCCCTCGCTGCTTTTGGGGCCGCCCCAAAACCGCCCCAAGCCACGCCCACCCCGCCATGGCCACGCCCCCACGCTGAGCTCACAGCTGACGTCACCCCTCCCGCGTTTTGGCCGGGGGCCACGCCCCCATTGCCATATATGGTGCGGGGCCACGCCCATGGAAGGGGCGGGGCCGGCCAGAGCGCGCGCGCGCGCGGGATTCGAACGCGGCGCCCGAAAACGGCCGGAAAAGGCGGGAAAAGGATCCCGGAATTCCCCGGGTGGGAAAAGGATCCCGGAGTTCCCTGGGTGGGAAAAGGATCCCGGAGTTCCCTGGGATCGGCACCTGGAAAAGGATCCCGGAATTCCCGAGAGGGAAAAGGATCCCGGAGTTCCCTGGGATCGGCAGCGGGAGCGGGAAAAGGATCCCGGAATTCCCGAGAGGGAAAAGGATCCCGGAGTTCCCGAGAGGGAAAAGGATCCCGGAGTTCCCGAGAGGGAAAAGGATCCCGGAGTTCCCTGCGATCGGCACCTGGAAAAGGATCCCGGAATTCCCCGGGCGGGAAAAGGATCCCGGAATTCCCCGGGATCGGCAGCGGGAAGAGGATCCCGGAGGTCCCCGGGATCGGCAGCGGGAGCGGGAAAAGGATCCCGGAATTCCCGATCGGGAAGAGGATCCCGGAGGTCCCCGGGATCGGCAGCGGGAAGAGGATCCCGGAATTCCGGAGCGGGAAGAGGATCCCGGAATTCCCCGGGATCGGCAGCGGGAAGAGGATCCCGGAGCGAGGTGGGACCGGGGGCTCTTCCTGGGAACCGCCGGGGTCCCCAAATCCCGGGACCCCCCCCCCCCAATTCCCAAATCCCATCCCCGGGCTGGGATCCCCCCGCCTGGGGCCGTCCCGGATCCCGGATTTTGGGGATCCCCCCCCAATTCCCGCATCTGGGACTGCCCCATTCCCTGGTTTGGGATTTGCTCCCCCCCCGAGCTGGGATTCCCTGGGATCCCCTCCATCCTCCAGTTTGGGATCCCTCCCGTCCGGAACTTCCAAAAATTCCCGAATCTGGGACCTCCCAAATCACGGGACCCCCCCCCCAAATTCCCAAATCCGAGACCCCCCAGTTCCCAAATCCAGGCCCCCGTAATTCCCAAATCCGGGGTTTCCCAATTGCCAAATCTGGGACCCCCCCCAATTCCCAAATCCTGAATTTCTCCAATTCCCAAATTTGGAGTTTCCCCAATTCCCAAAATTTCCCCAATTCCCAAATCCACCTCCCCCCAATTCCCAAAATTTCCCCCAGTTCCCAAATCCAGCTACCCCCAGTTCCCAAAATTTCCGTCAATTCCCAAATTCAGGATTTCTCCAATTCCCAGGCCCCCCCAATTCCCAAAATTTCCCCCAATTCCCAAATCCAACCCCCCCAATTCCCAAATCCAGGATTTCTCCAATTCCCAAATCCAACTCCCCTCAATTCCCAAAATTTCCCCAAATCCAACACCCCCAATTCCCAAAATTTCCCCCAATTCCTAAATCCAACTCCCCTCTATTCCCAAATTTTCCCTCAATTCCCAAATCCAGCCCCCCCCAATTCCCAAAATTTCCCCCAATTCCCAAATCCAGACCCCCCCAATTCCCAAAATTTCCCCCAATTCCCAAATCCAGCCCCCCCAAATTCCCAAATTTCCCCCAATTCCCAAATCCAGACCCCCAATTCCCAAAATTTCCCCCAATCCCCAAATCCAGCTCCCCCAGTTCCCAAAATTTCCCCCAATCCCCAAATCCAGACCCCCAAATCCCAAAATTTCCCCCCAATTCCCAAATCCAGACCCCAGTTCCCAAAATTTCCCCCAATCCCCAAATCCATCTCCCCAAAATTTCCCCCAATTCCCAAATCCAGGCCTCCCCCCAAATTCCCAAATCTATCTCCCCCAAATTCCCAATATTTCCCCCAATTCCCAAATCCACCTCCCCTCAATTCCCAAAATTTTCCCCAATTCCCAAATCCGGGATTTCCCCAATTCCCAGATCCTGAATTTCTCCAATTCCCAAATGCAGGATTTCCCAGTTCCCAAATTTTCCCCCAGTTCCCAAATCCAACTCCCCTCAATTCCCAATATTTCCCCCAATTCCCAAATCCAGCCCCCCCCCCCCAAATTCCCAAATTTTCCCCCAATTCCCAAATCCAGCCCCCCCCCCAAATTCCCAAATTTTCCCCCAATTCCCAAATCCTCCCCCCCGGTGCCATTGGGGTCCCTCCACGTCCCCTGGTGCCCCGCAGGATCGGGATCGGGATCGGGATCGGCTCCATGGACGCCTTCCAGTCCCCGACGGCCTCGTCCCGCCGGGACAAAGAGGGTGAGGAGCCCGGGACGGGCCCGGGAGGATCCCAGAGGGATCGGGTGATCCCAGTGGGATCGGGATGGGCCCAAGGGGATCGGGATGAGCACAAAGGGATCGGGATGGGCCCAAAGGGATCGGGATGTTTGATCCAGGATTGTTCCCAAAGGGATAGGGATGATCCCAAGGGGATCGGGTGATCCCAGTGGGATCGGGATGGGCCCAGTGGGATCGGGATGATCCCAGAGGGATGGAATGATCCTCTGGGATGGCCCAAAGGGATCGGGATGTTTGACCCCAAAATGGTCCCAGTGGGATCAGGATGTTCCCAGAGGGATGGAATGATCCTCTGGGATGGGCCCAAAGGGATCGGGATGATCCCAAAGGGATCGGGATGGGCCCAATGGGATTGGGATGATCCCAGAGGGATGGAATGATCCTCTGAGATGATCCCAAAGAGATCGGGATGTTTGACCCCAAAACGGTCCCAAAGGGATCGGGATGGGCCCAATGGGATCGGGATGGGCCCAATGGGATCAGGATGATCCCAGAGGGATGGAATGATCCTCTGGGATGGGCCCAAAGGGATGGGGATGATCCCAAGGGGATCGGGATGTTTGATCCAGGATTGTTCCCAAAGGGATCGGGATGGGCCCAAGGGGTTGGAATACTCCTCTGGGATGGGCCCAAGGGGATGGGGATGATCCCAAGGGATCGGGATGGGCCCAAAGGGATCGGGATGGGCCCAAGGGGATGGAATGATCCTCTGGGATGATCCCAAAGGGATCGGGATGTTTGACCCCAAAATGGTCCCAAAGGGATCGGGATGTTTGATCCTGGATTGTTCCCAAGGGGATCGGGATGTTCCCAAGGGCTCGGGATGGGCCCAAGGGGATTGGGATGTTTGATCCAGGATTGTTCCCAAAGGGATCGGGATGGGCCCAATGGGATGGGGATATTCCCAAAGGGATCGGGATGGGTCCAAGGGCATCGGGATGGGCCCAAAGGGATCGGGATGGGCCCAAAGGGATCGGGATGGGCCCAAGGGAATTGGGATGTTCCCAATGGGATCGGGATGGGCCCAATGGGATCAGGATGATCCCAGAGGGATGGAATGATCCTCTGGGATGATCCCAAAGAGATCGGGATGTTTGACCCCAAAATGGTCCCAAAGGGATTGGGATGTTTGATCCAGGATTGTTCCCAAAGGGATGGAATGATCCTCTGGGATATTCCCAGTGGGATCGGGATGGGCCCAAGGGGATCGGGATGTTCCCAGTGGGATCAGGATGGGTCCAATGGGATCGGGATGGGCTCAAAGGGATGGAATGATCCTCTGGGATGGGCCCACGGGGATCGGGATGATCCCAAGGGGATTGGGATGGTCCCGAAGAGATCGGGATGTTTGACCCCAAAATGGTCCCAAAGGGATCGGGATGATCCCAAAGGGATCACGATGGGCCAAAGGGATCGGGACGTTTGACCCCAAAACGGCCCCAAGGGGATGGGGATGGGCCCAAAGGGGTCGGGATGTTTGATCCTGGAATGATCCCAGAGGGATCGGGATGTTTGATCCCAAAATGTTCCCAAAGGGACTGGGATGGTCCCGAAGGGATCGCGATGGCTCCAAAAGGATTGGGATGTTTGATCCTGGGATGTTCCCAAAAGGATCGGGATGTTCCCAAGGGGATGGGAATGTTTGATCCCGGGATGTTCCCAAAAGGATCGGGATGTTCCCAAGGGGATGGGAATGTTTGATCCCGGGATGTTCCCAAAAGGATCGGGATGTTCCCAAGGGGATGGGAATGTTTGATCCCGGGATGTTCCCAAAAGGATCGGGATGTTCCCAAGGGGACCGCCGGGACCCCAGGGGCTGTTCCAGGGGAACGCCCTCATCCCAAACCCGGGATCACGAATGGGAAGGGCCTTGGAAGGATCCCGGGGATGAATTCCAGAGGCTGCTCCAAGCCCTGGCCGACCTTCCCTGGGACAATCCCGCAGATTCCCGGGAAAACTGCCAGTGCCTCCCCCTTCCTCCTCCTCCTCCTCCTCCTCCTCCTCCTCCTCCTCCTCCCAGTTTTATCCCTGAGCACATCCCAGTGGGAAATCCCTGGGATCGGTTTCCCATCCCTGTTCCCATCCCCATTTCCCATTTCCCATCCCCATTCCTGTTCCCGTTTCCCATCCCTGTTTCCCATTCCCGTCCCCTTTCCCAATCGCTGTTCCCCATTTCCCATCCCCATTCCCATTTCCCCATTTCCCGTCCCCATTCCCATTCCCATTCCATTTCCCATTTTCCATCCCCATTTCCCATTTCCCATCCCCATTTCTCATTTCCCGTTCCCATTTCCCATCCCCATTCCCGTTCCCATCCCCATTTCCCATTCCAGTTCCCATTCCCTATTCCCATTCCCCATCCTTGTTCCCATTTCCCATTTTCCATCCCCATTTCCCATTTCTCATCCCCATTCCCCATTTCCCATCCCCATTTCCCATTTCCCATCCCTGTTCCCATTTCCATTTCCCATCCCCATTTCCCAAGCCCAGTTCCCATTCCCCATTCCCATTTCCCATTCCCGTTCCCATCCCCATTTCCCATCTCCGTTCCCAATTCCTGTTCCCATCCCCATTTCCCATTCCTATTCCCACTCCTATCCCATTTCCCAATCCCCATTTCCCATCCCTGTTCCCATCTCCCGTTCCCGTTCCCATTTCCCATCCCTGTTCCCATTTCCATTTCCCATCCCCATCCCCATTTCCGTTCCCATTCCTATTCCCGTTCCTATCCCATTTCCCAATCCCCATTTCCCATCCCTGTTCCCCATCCCCATTTCCCATCCCTGTTTCCATTTCCCATCCCCATTTCCCATCCCCATTCCCATTTCCCGTTCCCCAATCCCCATTCCCCATTTCCCATCCATGTTCCTACTTCCCATCCCCATTTCCCATTCCCATTTCCCGTTCCCCATTTCCCATCCCCATTCCCAATCCCCATTTCCCATTTCCCATCCCCGTTCCCATTTCCCATCCCCATTCCCATCCCTGTTTCCATTTCCCATCCCCATTTCTCATTTCCCATTCCCGTTCCCATTTCTCATCCCCATTTCCCATCCCCATTTCCCTTTCCCATTCCCGTTCCCATTTCCTGTTCCCATTTCCCGTTCCCCATTCCCATTTCCCGTTCCCATTTCTCATTTCCCATCCCCGTTCCCATCCCCATTTCCCATCCCTGTTCCCATTCCTGTTCCCATTCCCTTTCCCATTTCCCATTTCTCATCCCCATTCCCCATTTCCCATCCCCATTCCCCATTTCCCGTTCCCCATTTCCCATTTCTCATCCCCATTCCCCATTTCCCATTCCCATTCCCATTTCCCATCCCAGCTCCTCGTGCTGCCCGGAATTCCCCTCAGGATTTGGGGCTGGATCTGCGGGATCTCTGTTTTTTCGGGAACGAGCCCCCCCGGTGCTTTATGGGATTTTTGGGATTTATTTTCCCACCCAGGGAACGGAGCTGGAATTTGGGAAAACAAAGGGAAGGGTTGGGAGGAGCTTTCCTAAAAATCTGACTCGGGATTGGGCTCGGAGCATCCCGTGGGAACCCTGGGATATTTTGGGAATTCCAACCACTCCCGGCTCCGCCGAGGATCCGTGACCCCGGAATCCGCCGGGATTTAAATCCCAGCGGGAATGAGGACTCCAGGGCTGGAAATTCCAGGCGGGAATCGTTCCCCAAATCCAACTGAACTTCCCCCGGAAGCTCGAGGCCGTTCCCTCCCGCTCCGTCGCTGATCCCCGAGGAGCAGATCCGGGATCTCCCGATCCCAGCGGGATTCTCCGCTCCCAGCGGGATTTCCCGCGGGATCACCGGGAATTTTCCCCGCAGAGCCCGGCCCCGTGTCCGTGACCATCCCGGCCTCTCCCTTCATGCAGAAGTTGGGATTCGGCACCGGCGTCAGCGTCTACCTGATGAAAAGGTTGGGAATCGTTATCCCGGGAAATCCCACAGAGGATCCCGGCTTTCCTCCCCGTGGATGCGGAGCCGGGGCAGGGATCTGGGATTTGGGGAGCCAAGGGAGGGATTTGGGGAGCCAGGAAGGAGCCTGGTGTTTTGGGATAAGCCTGTCCCGGCTGGAATTCCGGGATTTGGGCTCCATTCCTGGGAATTCCAGGGATTTGGGCTCCATTATTTTGGGATATCCCTGTCCTGGCTGGAATTCCGGGATTTGGGCTCCATTCCTGGGAATTCCATGGATTTGGGCTCCATTCCTGAGAATTCCAGGGATTTGGGCTCTGTTATTTTGGGATAACCCTGTCCCAGCTGGAATTCCAGGATTTGGGCTCCATTATTTTGGGATAACCCTGTCCCAGCTGGAATTCTGGGAATTTCAGCTCCATTCCTGGGAATTTCGGGATTTTAGGCTCCGATATTTTGGGATATCCCTTTCCCGGCTGGAATTTCGGGATTTGGGTTCCATTCCTGGGAATTCCAGGATCTGGGCTCCATTATTTTGGGATTAAAACCCTTTCTCAGCTGGAATTCTGGGAATTTTGGTTCCATTCCTGGGAATTCCGGGATTTTGGGCTCCATTATTTTGGGACAGCCCTTTCCTGGGTGGAATTCCATGGATTTGGGTTCCATTCCTGGGAATTCCAGGATTTTGGGCTCCATTCCTGGGAACTCTGGGAATTGGGCTGAGTTATTTTGGGATAACAATCTCCCTTCTGGGATTTTGGGCTCTGTTATTTTGGGATAACCCTGTCCCAGCTGGAATTCCGGGATTTGGGCTCCATTCCTGGGAATTCCTGGATTTTGGGCCCCGTTATTTTGGGATAATCTTCTCCCTGGCTGGAATTCTGGGATTTGGGCTCCATTCCTGGGAATTTCAGGATTTTGGGCTCCATTATTTTGGGACAACCCTTTCCCAGCTGGAATTCCAGGGATTTGGGCTCCATTCCTGGGACTTCGGGGATTTTGGGCTCCATTATTTTGGGATTAAACGCCTTTCCCAGCTGGAATTCTGGGATTTGGGCTCCATTCCTGGGAATTCCGGGATTTTGGGCTCCATTATTTTGGGACAACCCTTTCCCGGCTGGAATTCCAGGGATTTGGGTTCCATTCCTGGGAATTCCAAGGATTTGATCTCCATTCCTTCCCTCCACCTGGAAACGGGAACGGATAAAAATTCCCCGAGAATTCCCCGGGGGGGGGGGGGGGGGGGATTCGGATCATTCCCGTCCCGCGGCGGGGGTCGGATCCCTCCCCCAGATTCCTCAGGAATCCCGCGCCAGCCCCGGCTGTTCCCGGTGGGAATTCCGTGGGAATTCCCGAGGTTCTCCTCCCACTCCCCGGCCAGGTCTCCGCGGGGATTGTCCCGCTCTCCGTGGGCCGTGAAGAAAATCAACTCCGGCTGCTCGCGGAGCCAGCGGAGCCTCTTCCAGCGGAGGCTCCGGGAGGAGGCGCGGACGCTCCGGAACCTGCGGCACCCCAACATCGTGGGTGGGTGGGTGGGAATTCGCCGGGAACGGAGGGGCGGGATCCGGGGGGAGGGAGGGGCTGGATCCATGGGAATGGAGAGATTGGATTCGCCGGGAACGGAGGGGCGGGATCCGTGGGAACGGAGGGGCTGGATCCATGGGAATGGAGAAATTGGATTCGCCAGGAACGGAGGGGCGGGATCCGTGGGGATGGAGGGGCTGGATCCATTGGGAATGGAGAGATTGGATCCGTGGGGATGGAGGGGCTGGATCCATGGGAAAGGGTTGGATCCGTTGGGAATGGAGAGATTGGATCTGTGGGGATGGGGATGGATCCATTGGGAATGGGGTTGGATCCATGGGAATGGGGCTGGATCCATTGGGAATGGAGAGATTGGATCTGCTGGGAACGGAGGGGCGGGATCCGTCGGGATGGAGGGGCGGGATCCGCTGGGAATGGAGAGATTGGATCCGTGGGGATGGGGATGGATCCATTGGGAATGGGGATGGATTCATTAGGGAATGGAAGGGTTGGGAATGGAGGGGTTGGATCCGTTGGGAATGGAGAGATTGGATCCGCTGGGAATGGGGCTGGATCCATTGGGAATGGAGAGATTGGATCCGTTGGGAATGGAGGGGCTGGATCCGTTGGGAATGGAGAGATTGGATCCGCTGGGAATGGGGCTGGATCCATTGGGAATGGAGAGATTGGATCCGTGGGGATGGGAATGGGATCCATGGGAATGGGGATGGATTCATTAGGGAATGGAAGGGTTGGGAATGGAGGGGCTGGATCCATTGGGAATGGGGATGGATTCATTTGGGAATGGAGGGGTTGGATACATGGGAATGAGGATGGATCCACAGGAATGGGGATGGATCCATTGGGAATGGAGGGGTTGGGAGTGGAGGGGTTGGATGTTCTGGGAATGGGATTGGATCCATTGGGAATGGAGGGGTTGGATTTGTTGGGAATGGGATTGGATCCATTGGGAATGGAGGGGTTGGATTTGTTGGGAATGGAGGGGATGGGGCCAATTCCAGAGGGAGATGAGGGGGATTTGGGATCGGGGAATTCCAGACCTCCCAGTGCCTCTGGAATTCCCAGGGAAGCCGGGGCTGCTCCCGGATCCCTGGGAGCGTCCAAGGATGGATCTGGAGCTCCCTGGGATCGTGGGAGGGGCCAGGGTTGGATTGGGATGGGATTGGAATCCATGAATCCCACCCGGAGCGTTCCATGATTGCGGCTGCTCCCCCATTCCCATGGATCCCATTCCCACGGATCCCATTCCCATGGATCCCATCCCATGGAGCTCATCCCATTGCCATTCCCATTCCCATGGCTCCCATTCCCATGTCTCCCAGGGTTCCCATTCTCATGGATCTCATCCCATCCCCATTCCCACAGCTCCCACGGATCCCATACCCACGGCTCCCACGTCTCCCATTCCCACGTCTCCCATTCCCATTCCCACGTCTCCCATTCCCATTCCCACGGCTCCCATTCCCATGGATCTCATCCCATTCCCATTCCCACGGCTCCCATTCCCACATCTCCCATTCCCATTCCCACGGCTCCCATTCCCACGTCTCCCATTCCCATTCCCACGTCTCCCATTCCCATTCCCACAGCTCCCATTCCCATGGATCCCATTGCCATTCCCATTCCCACGTCTCCCATTCCCATGGATCTCATCCCATTGCCATTCCCATTCCCACGGCTCCCATTCCCAAGGATCCCATCCCCATTCCCATGGATTCCATTCCCATGGCTCCCATTCCCATTCCCACGGATCCCATTCCCACGGCTCCCATGGCTCCCATTCCCACATCTCCCATTCCCACGGCTCCCATTCCCATGGATCTCATCCCATTGCCATTCCCATTCCCACGGCTCCCATGGATCCCATTCCCATGGATCTCATCCCATTCCCATTTCCATGGATACCATTCCCACGTCTCCTGTCCCCATTCCCACATCTCCCATTCCCATGGCTCCCATTCCTGCGTCTCCCATTCCCATTCCCACAGATCCCATTCCCATGGCTCCCATTCCCATGGATCTCATCCCATTCCCATTCCCACGGCTCCCATTCCCAAGGATCCCATCCCCATTCCCACGTCTCCCACGTCTCCCATTCCCACATCTCCCATTCCCATGGCTCCCATCCCCATTCCCACATCTCCTGTCCCCATTCCCACGGCTCCCATGGCTCCCATTCCCACGTCTCTCATTCCCATGGCTCCCATTCCCATTCCCACGGCTCCCATTCCCACATCTCCCATTCCCGGATCTCCCATCCCATTCCCATTCCCACGGCTCCCATTCCCATGGCTCCCATCCCATTCCCATTCCCACATCTCCCATTCCCATGGCTCCCATCCCATTCCCATTCCCATATCTCCTGTCCCCATTCCCACGGATCTCATCCCATTCCCACGGCTCCCATTCCCATGGCTCCCATCCCATTCCCATTCCCACGGCTCCCATTCCCACGTCTCCCATTCCCACGGCTCCCATTCCCATGGATCTCATCCCATTCCCATTCCCACGGTTCCCATTCCCACATTTCCTGTCCCCATTCCCACGGCTCCCATTTCCACATCTCCCATTCCCGGATCTCCTGTCCCCATTCCCATTCCCACGGCTCCCATTCCCATTCCCACGGATCCCATTCCCACGGCTCCCACGTCTCCCATTCCCACGTCTCCCATTCCCATTCCCACGGCTCCCATTCCCATGGATCTCATCCCATTCCCATTCCCATGGCTCCCATTCCCATGGATCTCATCCCATTCCCATTCCCACGGCTCCCATTCCCACATCTCCCATTCCCATTCCCACGGCTCCCATTCCCACATCTCCTGTCCCCATTCCCACGTCTCCCATTCCGACGCTTCCCGCCGCCGCCGTTCCCAGGGTACCGGGCGCTGGCGGAGGCTGCGGACGGGAGCCTGTGCCTGGCCATGGAGTTCGGGGGGGAGCGATCCCTGCACGAGCTGATCGAGGAGCGCCGGGAGCGCGGCCTGGGCGCCTTCCCCGCCCACACCATCCTGCACGTGGCGCTGAGCGTCGCCAGGGGCCTCCAGGTACCGCCCCCGGAGCGCCGGGACAGCGCCGGGAGAACCCCGGGATTGCGGGGAAACCCTGGGAGTGCGGGAGAACACTGGGAGAGCACCGGGAGAACCCTGGGAGAACCCCGGGAGAGCACCGGGAGAACCCCGGGAGAGCACCGGGAGAACCCCGGGAGAGCACCGGGAAAACCCCGGGAGAGCACCGGGAAAACCCCGGGAGAACCCCAGGAGAACCCCGGGAGAGCACCGGGAGAACCCTGGGAGAACCCCGGGAGAGCACCGGGAGAACCCCGGGAGAGCACCGGGAATCTGGGAGAATTCCAGGATTCTGGGAGAACCCCGGGAGTGCGGGAGAGCACCGGGAGAACCCCGGGAGAGCACCAGGATTGCGGGAAAACCCTGGGAGTGCGGGAGAACCCCGGGATTGCGGGAGAATTCTGGGAGTGCGGGACAGTGCCGGGACAGCACTGGGAGAACCCCGGGATTGCGGGAAAACCCTGGGACTGCGGGAGAGCACTGGGAGTGCTGGAGAGCACTGGGATTCTGGGAGAATTCCAGGATTCTGGGAGAATCCTGGGATTGCAGGAGAGCACCAGGAGTGCAGGAGAGCACCGGGATTGCGGGAAAACCCTGGGATTCTGGGAGAACCCCAGGACTGTGGGAGAACACCAGGATTGTGGGAGAATCCCGGGATTGCGGGAGAGCACTGGGACAAACCCCGGGAGAACCCCAGGATTGCGGGAAAATCCTGGGAAGTGCGGGAGAGCACCGGGACTGCGGGACAGCACCGGGAGAACCCCGGGAGAACACCGGGATTGCAGGAGAAACACCGGGAGTGGGGGAGAGCACCGGGATTGCGGGAAAATCCTGGGAGTGCCGGAGAGCATCGGGATTCTGGGAGAACCCCGGGATTGCGGGAGAGCACCGGGAATCTGGGAGAATTCCAGAATTCTGGGAGAACCCCAGGATTGCGGGAGAAACACCGGGAGTGCGGGAGAATTCCAGGATTCTGGGAGAGCACCGGAAGTGCGAGAGAACGTTGGGATAGCACCGGGACAAACCCCGGGAAAACACCGGGATTGCGGGAGAAACACTGGGATTGCGGGAGAGCACCCGGATTCTGGGAGAGCACCGGGATTGCACGAGAAACACCGGGAATCTGGGAGAATTCCAGGATTGCGGGAAAACCCCGGGATTGCGGGAGAATGCCAGGATTGCGGGAGAAGACTGGGATTCTGGGAAAACCCTGGGATTGTGGGAGAGAACCGGGAGCGCAGGAGAACATCGGGATTGTGGGAGAGCACCGGGATTGTGGGAGAGCACTGGGTGGGATTGTGGGAGAACTCTGGGATTCTGGGAGAATTCCAGGATTCTGGGAGAATCCCGGGATTGCGGGAGAGCACCGGGAGCGTGGGGGAACACCGGGATTCTGGGAAAACCCCGAGATTCCAGGAGAACCCCGGGATTCTGGGAAAACCCTGGGATTCTGGGAGATCCTCGGGATTCTGGGAAAAAGGGGAGCCAGGGCGGCTTCCCAGCTGCTGGGGGGGTTGGGATAGGGATGGGGATGGGGATGGGTGGGATCCTGGGAAGGAATTCCCGGCTGGGCTGGAATTCCCAGAGGATCCCTGGGAGTGTCCCAGGAAAGGTTGGAGCGCTCTGGGATTGGGGTTGGAATGGGATGGGATTGAAGATCCATGGATCCCACACAAACCATTCCGGGATTCTGGGATCAAGGACACTCAGGATCCATCCCGAGGGATTTTTATGGAATTTGGGGATGGAAAAGGGAAGGGAGACCCTTCCTGGAGTCCCAAATTCCCAGGGAGTTCCCAAAATTCCTTCTCCAGGAGGAGTCGGGATGGGGATGGATCCAATCCTGGGTTGGCAGAGCCGGGAATGGAGGGAATTCCCTGGAAAGGGGAGCCTGGGGTGGGATTTGGGCCGGAATTCCCGGCTGGGCCGGAATTCCCAGAGAATCCCTGGGAACGCCCAAGGAAAGGTCGCAGGACTGGGCCGATCCCTGAGATCCCCCCAATCCACGGATTCCCGGCCGTGTCGAGGCTGGATCCGGGATTTCCCCTCCCCGGCTGCCCCGATCCGACCGGCGGCTCTCCTTCCCGGCCTTCCCGGCGTTCCCGGCGTTCCCGGGGCAGTACCTGCACACGGAGCAGCGGCTGCTCCACGGCGACATCAAATCCCCCAACGTCGTCGTCCGCGGCGCCTTCGAGGCCGTCAAGATCTGCGACGTCGGCGTCTCCCTGCCCCTGGATGAGAACCTGACCGGTGCGGCCCCCGGAATTCCCGGGAATGGGGGGGTCCCGTCCCTTGGGTCCCCTTCCCAAGGATCCCATTCCCATGGATCCCATTCCTTTTCCCAAGGATCCCATTCCCATGGATCCCATTCCCAATCCCAAGGATCCCCTTCTCAAGGATCCCATTCCCATGGATCCCCTTCCCATTCCCATGGATCCCATTCCCATCCCCAAGGATCCCCTTCCCATTCCCATGGATCCCAATCCCAAGGATCCCATTCCCATGGGTCCCCTTCCCAAGGATCCCCTTCCCATTTCCATGGATCTCCTTCCCATTCCCATGGATCCCATTCCCATGGATCCCCTTCCCATTCCCATGGATCCCATTCCCATGGATCCCCTTCCCATTCCCATGGATCCCATTCCCAATTCCGATCCCTTTCTGAATCCCGTTCCCAATCCAAGCCCATTCCCAATCCAATCCTATTCCCAATCCCATTCCCAATCCTAATCCCATTGCAGGAAGCGATCCCAGTCCCACTCCTGATCCCATTCCCGATCTAATCCCATTCCCGTTGCAGTGGGTGATCCCATTCCCAATCCCGATCCCATTCCCACTCCTGATCCCGTTGCAGTGAGCAATCCCATTCCCACTCCCAATCCCATTCCCATTCCTGATCCCATTCCCACTCCTGATCCTGTTCCTGTTGCAGTGGGCGATCCCATTCCAAATTCCATTCCCAATCCGATCCCTTTCCTAATCCCAATCCCATTGCAGTGGGCAATTCCATTCCCACTCCCGATCCCGATCCCATTGCACTGCACAATTCCATTCCTGTTCCCACTCTCGATCCCAATCCTGTGGCAGTGAGCGACCCCATTCTCATTCCCACTCCCAATCCTATTCCCAGTCCCATTGCAGTAAGCGATCCCATTCCCATTCCGGATCCCTCTCCCAATCCCGATCCCATTGCAATGAGTGATCCCATTCCTGATCCCAATCCCGTGGCAGTGAGCGACCCCATTCCCATTCCCATTCCCATTCCCGTCTCCACTCCCATTTCCATTCCCGTTCCCACTCCTGTTCCCATTCCTGTCCCCAGTCCCATTCCAATCCCCGTTCCCATCCGTGTTCCCATTCCCCGTTCCCATTTCCATCCCCGTTCCCATTCCCATTTCCCATTCCCATCCTCATCCCCAACCCCATTCCCACCCCCAACCCCATTCCCATTCCCGTCCCCATCCCCGTTCCCATTCCCCATTCCCATTCCCCATTCCATTTCCATCCCCGTTCCCATCCCCATTCCCATTCCCATCCCCAACCGCATTCCCATTCCCCATTCCCATTCCCCATTCCATTTCCATCCCCGTTCCCATTCCCATCCCCAACCGCATTCCCATTCCCCATTCCCATTTCCATCCCCATCCCTATCCCCATTCCCATTCCCATTCCCCATCCCTATTCCCATCCCCATCCCCGTTCCCATTCCTGTTCCCATCCCCATTCCCATTCCTGTCCCCGTTCCCATCCCATTTCCCATCCCCAACCCCATTCCCATCCCCAACTCCATTCCCATTCCCATTCCCCATTCCCATTCCCATTTTTGCCATTTTCCCATGTTCCTGTTTCCCATCGACTCCCGTCGTTTCCCATTGATTCCCATCGCCGATTCCCGTCGCCGTTTCCCGTTGCCGTTTCCCGTCGCCGATTCCCGTCGTTGATTCCCATTGCCGGTTCCCGTTGCCTATTCCCGTTGCCGTTTCCCGTCGCCGATTCCCGTCGTTGATTCCCGTCGCCGATTCCCGTCGCCGTTTCCCGTTGCCAATTCCCGTTGCCGTTTCCCGTCGCCGATTCCCGTCGTTGATTCCCGTCGCCGATTCCCGTCGCCGTTTCCCGTTGCCGATTCCCGTCGCCGATTCCCGTCGCCGATTCCCGTTGGCGTTTCCCGTTGCCGTTTCCCGTTGCCGTTTCCCGTTGGGGTTTCCCGTTGCCGGTTCCCGTCGCCGATTCCCGTTGGCGTTTCCCGTTGCCGGTTCCCGTTGCCGTTTCCCGTTGCCGATTCCTGTTGCCGATTCCCGTTGCCGATTCCCGTCGTTGACTCCCGTTGCCAATTCCCGTTGCCGGTTCCCGTCGCCGTTTCCCGTCGCCGTTTCCCGTCGCCGTTTCCCGTCGCCGTTTCCCGTCGCCGTTTCCCGTCGCCGTTTCCCGTCGGGGTTTCCCGTCGCCGTTTCCCGTCGGGGTTTCCCGTCGGCGTTTCCCGTCGCCGTTCCCCGCTGCCGGTTCCCGTCGGCGCGGCGGCAGTGGCGGACGGCTCCCTGCGCTACGTGGGCACGGAGCCGTGGCTGCCGCCCGAGGCGCTGCCCCCGCCCGGGGCCATCTCCGACCGCGCCGACGTCTTCGCCTTCGGCCTCACGCTCTGGGAGATGCTGGCCCTGAGCGTGCCCCACCTGCCCCCGGCGCCCAGCGGCTCCCCAGGTATGGAACGCCGGGAATTCCCCCCGGGAACGCCGGGAAAACCCCCCGGGAATGCTGGGAAAACCCCCTGGGAATGCCGGGAAAACCCGCAGGAAATGCCGGGAAAACCCCCCGGGAACGCCGGGAAAACCCCCCGGGAATGCCCCTCAGGAATGCTGGGAAAACCCCCCTGGGAATGCTGGGAAAACCCCCTGGGAATGCTGGGAATTCCCCCTGGGAATGCCGGGAATCACCCCTGGGAATGCCAGGAAAACCCCCTGGGAATGCCCCTCAGGAATGCTGGGAAAACCCCCCGGGAATGCTGGGAAAACCCCCTGGGAATGCCGGGAAAACCCCCCGGGAATGCCGGGAATCCCCCCTGGGAATGCCAGGGAATCCCCCTCAGGAATGCCGGGAAAAGCCCCCTGGGAATGTCGGGAATCCCCCTCGGGAATGCCGGGAAAACCCCGCAGAGAACGGCCGGGAAGGGATTCGGGTTTTTGGGAAAGGGAGGGAGGGACGGGAATGGGATTCCCGCTGGGAAAGGGGGGGTGGGGTCCTGGGAAGGGATTCCCGGCGGGGCTGGAATTCCCAGGGAATCCCGGGGGGTGTCCCAGGAAAGGTTGGAGCAGCCTGGGATTGGGATTGGAGCACGATTGGAATGGGATGGGATTGGAGATCCATGGATCCCACCCAAACCATTCCGGGATTCTGGGATCGAGGACACTCAGGATCCATCCCGAGGGATTTTTATGGAATTTGGGGATGGAAAAGGGAAGGGAGAAACTTCCTGGAGTCCCGAATTCCCAGTGAAGCCCCTGGATCCCAAAATTCCTTCTCAAGTCGGGATGGGGATGGATCCAATCCAGGAGAGCTGGAGAGGGATTTGGGAAAAGGGCCTGGAATGCCAGGACAGGGAACGGCTCCCACTGCCAGAGGGTCGGGATTTGGGGATTTTGGGATCTTGGGAAGGAATTCCCAGCTGGGAGGGAGTGAAGGGGCTGGGCCAGAATTCCCAGAGGATTCCCAGGAACATCGGGACATGCCGGGCAGGGATCGGGGCCGGTGTTCCTGGGATCCACTCCAAATGGCTACACCCTGCTGCCATTCCAGACGGTTGGGATCTGGGAATCTTGGAATTTCAGGATCTTGGAGGCTTGGGATTGTGGGATCTTGGGATTTCAGGATCTTGTAGTCTCAGGATCTTGGGATTTTGGGATCTTGGGAAGGAATTCCCAGCTGGGAGCGAGGGGAGGGGCTGGGCCAGAATTCCCAGAGGATTCCAGGGAACTTTGGGACGTGCCGGGCGGGGATCGGGGCCGGTGTTCCTGGGATCCTCTCCCCACACCGGCTCTCTCCCACTTCCATTCCAGAGGGTTGGGATTTCAGGATTTTGGAGTCTTGGGATCTTGGAGTCTTGGAGTCTTGGGATCTTGGGATTTTGGGATCTACAGATCTTGGAATCTTGGGGTTTTGGGATCTTGGGAAGGGATTCCAGGGAACTTTGGGACGTGCTGGGCTGGGATCGGGGCCGGCATTCCCGGGATCCTCTCCCCACACCCGCTCTCTCCCGCCGTCGTTCCAGACGGTGACGATGATGATGATGACGAGGACGAGGATTCCCTGTCGGAGGACTCGTGGGACGAGGCGGCGTTCCGCGCGGCGCTGGGCTCGCGGCCGGCGCTGCCGGCGGCGGCGCTGGATCCGGCGCAGGCCGCGGTGCGGGAGCTGTTCTGCGCCTGCACCGCCGCCCCGCCCCGGCAGCGCCCGCCGGCCGCGCGCATCGTCCGCGCCCTGGAGAGCCGGCAGCGGCCCTGAGCCCCGGCGGATCACCGAGCCGGGATCACCGGGAAAACGGGGCTGGGATCACCGAGCCGGGATCACCGGGAAAACGGGGCTGGGATCATGGAGCTGGAATTTCCTGGGAAAACGGGGCTGGGATCACCGAGCGGGGATTCCCGGGAAAACGGGGCTGGGATCACAGAGCTGGGATCACCGGGAAAACGGGGCTGGGATCACAGAGCTGGGATTTCCCAGGGATCACCGAGCCGGGATCACCGGGAAAATGGGGCTGGGATCACCGAGCCGGGATCACCGGGAAAACGGGGCTGGGATCACCGGGAAAACGGGGCTGGGATCACCGAGCGGGGATCACCGGGAAAACGGGGCTGGGATCACCGAGCCGGGATCACCGGGAAAACGGGGCTGGGATCACCAGGAAAACGGGGCTGGGATCACCGAGCGGGGATCACCGGGAAAACGGGGCTGGGATCACCGAGCCGGGATCACCAGGAAAACGGGGCTGGGATCACCGAGCAGGGATTCCCGGGAAAATGGGGCTGGGATCACCGAGCGGGGATCCCCAGGAAAACGGGGCTGGGATCACCGAGCTGGGATCACCGGGAAAACGGGGCTGGGAGCACCGAGCTGGGATCACCGGGAAAACAGGGCTGGGATCACAGAGCTGGGATTTCCCAGGGATCACCGAGCCGGGATCACCGGGAAAACAGGGCTGGGATCACCGAGCCGGGATCACTGGGAAAACAGGGCTGGGATCCTGGGAAAACAGAGCTGGGATCACCGAGCCGGGATCACCGGGAAAACGGGGCTGGGATCACCGAGCCGGGATCACCAGGAAAACGGGGCTGGGATCACCGAGCTGGGATTTCCCAGGGATCACCGAGCCGGGATCACCGGGAAAACGGGGCTGGGATCACCGGGAAAACGGGGCTGGGATCACCGGGAAAACGGGGCTGGGATCACCGAGCCGGGATCACCGGGAAAACGGGGCTGGAATTCCTGGGAAAACGGGGCTGGGATCCTGAGAAAACAGAGCTGGGATCACAGAACTGGGACTTCCCAGGAAAACAGGGCTGGGATCACGGAGCTGGGATCTCCCGGGAAAATCGAGCTGGGATCACCGAGCAGGGATCACCGGGAAAACAGGGCTGGGATCACCGAGCGGGGATCCCCTGGGAAAACGGGGCTGGGATCATGGAGCTGGGATTTCCTGGGAAAACGGGGCTGGGATCCTGGGAAAACAGAGCTGGGATCCTGGGAAAACAGAGCTGGGATCACGGAGCTGGGACTTCCCAGGAAAACGGGGCTGGGATCACCGAGCGGGGATCCCCTGGGAAAACGGGGCTGGGATCACCGAGCTGGGATCTCCCGGGAAAATGGGGCTGGGATCACCGAGCGGGGATCACTGGGAAAACAGAGCTGGAATTCCTGGGATTATGGAGCTGGGATCCCCAGGAAAACAGGGCTGGGATAATGGAGCTGGGATTTCCTGGGAAAACAGGGCTGGGATCACGGAGCTGGGATCCCCTGGGAAAACAGAGCTGGAATTCCTGCGATCACGGAGCTGGGATCCCCAGGAAAACGGGGCTGGGATTCCCGGGAAAACAGAGCTGGGATCACGGAGCTGGGATTTCCCGGGAAAACTGAGCTGAGATTTCCCAGGAAAACAGAGCTTGGATTTCCTGGGATCACAGAGCTGGGATTTCCCGGGAAAACAGAGCTGGGATCACGGAGTTGGGATCACAGAGCGGGATTTCCCGGGAAAACGGGGCTGGGATTCCTGGGAAAACAGAGCTGGGATCCTGGGAAAACAGGGCTGGGATTTCCTGGGATTTCAGAGCTGGGATTCCTGGGATTACAGAGCCTGGAATTCTCTGGCATTCCACAGCCCAGAATTCCCAGGATTTCCTGGGATTCCAGACCCCGGAATTCCCAGGATTCCAGAGTCCTGAGAGCCTGGAACAATGGAGCTGGAATTCCCAGGATTCCAGAGTTTGGCATTCCCCAGGATTCCAGAGCCCAGAATTCCTGGGATTCTGGAGGTGGAATTCCAGGGATTTCAGACCCCAGAATTCCCGGGATTCCAGAGCCCTGACTGCTTGGGGTAACGGAGCTGGGATTCCTGAGTTCCAGAGCCCGGAATTCCCAGGATTCCAGAATTTGGCATTCCCAGGATTCCAGAGCCCAGAATTCCCAGGATTCTGGAGCTGCAATTCCCAAATTCCCAGAACTGGAATTCCCAAACTCCCAGAGCTGCAATTCCCACATTCCAGAGCTGCAATTCCCAGATCCCGGAGCTGCAATTCCCACATTCTGGAGCTGCAATTCCCAAATGCAAGGGCTGGAATTCCCACATTCCAAAGTTGGAATTCCCAGATCCCGGAGCAGCAATTCCCACATTCCAGAGCTGCAATTCCCAAATTAATTCCAGAGCTGCAATTCCCAGATTCTGGAGCTGCAATTCCCAAATTCCAGAGCTGGAATTCCCAAACTCCCAGAGCTGCAATTCCCACATTCCAGAGCCGCAATTCCCAAATTCCAGAGCTGGAATTCCCAAATTCCAGAGCTGCAATTCCCAAATGCAAGGGCTGGAATTCCCACATTCCAAAGTTGGAATTCCCAGATCCCGGAGCAGCAATTCCCACATTCCAGAGCTGCAATTCCCAAATTAATTCTGGAGCCGCAATTCCCAAATTCCAGAGCTGGAATTCCCAAATTCCAGAGCTGCAATTCCCAGATTCTGGAGCTGCGATTCCCAAATTCCAGAGCCGGAATTCCCAAATTCCAAAGCTAGAATTCCCGGATCCCGGAGCTGGAATTCCCAAATTCCAGAGCTGCAATTCCCACATTCCGGAGCTGCAATTCCCAAATTAATTCCAGAGCTGCAATTCCCGGATTCTGGAGGTGCAATTCCCACATTCCAGAGCTGCAATTCCCAGATCCCAGAGCTGCAATTCCCAAATTCCAGAGCTGGAATTCCCAAACTCCCAGAGCTGCAATTCCCAAATTCCAGGGCCCGGCATCCAGGAAATCCAGTTCTTAGGATTGGATTTTTTTCCTCCGGGGTTTGGATTTTCCCGAGTTTTTCCCTGGATTTTCCCTCTCCCAGGGCAGAATTCCCCTCCTTTTCCAGCTGGATTTTCCCTTTTTTTGGGCTGGAATTTCCCGACTTTTCCCGTCGGATTCTCCCTCGATTTCAGCTGGATTTTCCCACTTTTTAGGGGTTGGATTTTCCCTCTTTTCCAGGTGGGATTTTCCCAGGTTTGGGGATGGATTTCCCTCGTTTTCCCTCTTTTTGGGCTTTGGATTTTTCCCGGTTTTTTAGGGTTTGGATTTTCCTTCCTTTTGGGACGGATTCTCCCTTTGCAGTTGGATTTTCCCAAGTTTTTTCCTGGATTTTCCCTTTTTTTGGGCTGGATTTTCCCTCTTTTTCCATTTGGATTTTCCCTCTTTGCAGTTGGAATTTCCTTCTTTTTTTTATTCCAGTTTTCCCTCTGGGGTTTGGATTTTTCCCAAGTTTTTTCCTGGATTTTCCCTCTTTTTTTGGCCTGGATTTTGCCAAGTTTAGGGCAGAATTCCCCTTCTTTTCCAGTTGGATTTTCCCTTTTTTTTTGGCCTGGATTTTCCCTCTTTTTCCAGGCAGGATTTTCCCTCTTTGCAGTTGGAATTTCCTTCATTTTTTAATTCGAGTTTTCCCACTTTTCCAGGTTTCATTTTCCCTCTTTTCCAGGCAGGATTTTCCCCTCTGGAATTTCGATTTTTCCCAATTTTTTTCCTGGATTTTCGCTCTTTTTTTGCGCTGGAATTCCCCAACTTTTCCCACTGGATTTTCCCTCTTTTTGGCTTCGCTCTTCCCTCATTTTTAATTGCACATTCCCAGTTTTTTTAGGTTGGATTTCCCTCGTTTTCCCTCTTTTTGGGGTTTGGATTTTCCTTCCTTCTGGGACGGATTCTCCCTCTGGAATTTGGGTTTTCCCAAGTTTTTTTCCCGGATTTTCCCAAGTTTTTAGGGTTGGATTTTCCCTTTTTTAGGTCGGATTTTCCCTCTTTTTCCAGCTGGATTTTCCTTCTTTCTTCACTCGGATTTTTCCCTCTGGAATTTGGATTTTCCCAAGTTTTTTCCTGGATTTTCCCAAGTTTTTAGGGTTGGATTTTCCATTTTTTTCCAGCTGGATTTTTCCTTCTTTCTTCTCTCGGATTTTTCCCTCTGGAGTTTGGATTTTCCCAAGTTTTTTTTCCTGGATTTTCCCAAGTTTTTAGGGTTGGATTTCTCACCTTTGGGGTTTGGATTTTTCCAGTTTTTTTCCCTGGATTTTCCCACTTTTTTTTTCCCGGTTGGATTTTCCCTTTTTTTTTTTTTTTTTGGGCTGGAATTCCCCGACTTTTCCCGTTGGATTTTCCCAAGTTTTCCCTCAGGAATGTTCCCAATAAATGGATTTTTTGTTCCTCTCTCTCTTTGGCCTCGGTGGATTTTTCCTTGGGATTTGGGTGCTCTGAGGGGGGAACATCCCAAAAAAAATCCCAAAATATCCCAAAAAACCCCAAAATATTCCCATAAAACCATGGAATATCCCAAAAACCCCAAAATATTCCCATAAAACCTTGGAATATGCCCAAGAAACCCAAAATATTCCCATAAAACCTTGGAATATCCCAAAAACCCCAAAATATTCCCATGAAACCTTGGAGTAATGTCAGAAATTTATGGAATATTCCCCAAAAAACCTTGGAATACCCCAAAAAACCTGGGAATATTCCCATAAAACCTTGGCATATCCCAAAAAACCCAAAATATTCCCATGAAACCCTGGAATATTCCCATAAAATCTTGGAGTATCCTCAGAAAATCAGGGAATATTCCCATGAAACCTTGTCATATCCCAAAAAAACCTGGAATATTCCCATAAAACCTTGGAATATCCCAAAAAACCCAAAATATTCCCATAAAACCTGGAATATTCCCATAAAATCTTGGAGTATCCTCAGAAAATCAGGGAATATTCCCATAAAACCTTGGAATAGCCCAAAAAAATGGAATATTTCCATAAAACTTTGGAATATCCCAAAAGAACTGGGAATATTTCCATAAAACCTTGGAATATTCCTAAAAAAAACCCTGGAATATTGCATAAAACTTTGGATTATCCCCAAAAAACACAAAATATTCCCATAAAGCCTTGGAATAATGTCAGAAATTTATGGAATATCCCCAAAAATCTGGAATATCTTAAAAAAAAAAACCCAAAACAAAAACAAAACCCGGGAATATTCCCATAAAACCTTGGAATATCCCAAAAAACCCAAAATATTCCCATAAAACCTTGGAATATTGTCAGAAATTTATGGAATATCCCCCAAAAAACCTTGGAATATCCCAAAAAAACTGGGAATATTCCCATAAAACCTTGGAATATCCCAAAAACCCCAAAATATTCCCATGAAACCTTGGAGTAATGTCAGAAATTTATGGAATATTCCCCAAAAAACCTTGGAATATCCCAAAAAAACTGGGAATATTCCCATAAAACCTCGGAATATCTCAAAAAAAACCTGGAATATTTCCATAAAACCTTGGAATACCCCAAAAAAACCCAAAATATTCCCATAAAACCGTGGAATATTGTCAGAAATTTATGGAATATCCTCCAAAAAACCTTGGAATATCCCCATGAATTCATGGAATGCCATAAAACCCCGAAATATTCCCATAAAATCTTGGAATATCCTCAGAAAATCCAGGAATATTTCCATGAAAGTTTGGAATATCCCAAAAAAACCTGGAATATTTTCATAAAGCCTTGGAATATCCCCAAAAAACCCGGGAATATTCCCATAAAACCTCGGAATATCCCAAAAAAACCCAAAATATTCCCATAAAAGCTTGGAATATTGTCAGAAATTTATGGAATATCCCCCAAAAAAACTTGGAATATCCCAAAAAAAACTGGGAATATTCCCATAAAACCTCGGAATATCCCCCCAAAAAACTGGAATATTTTCATAAAACCTTGGAATACCCCAAAAAAACCTTGGAATGTTCCATAAATCCTTGGAATGTCCTCAAAGCCTTGGAATATTCCCAAAAAAACCCTTGGAATAGCCTCAAAAAAAAACCTGAATATTTCCATAAAACTTTGGAATATTCCCAAAAAAACCCCCTTGGAATATCCCTAAAAAAAACCTAAAATATTCCCAAAAAAACTTGGAATATCCCAAAAAAACCCTGGAATATTCCCATAAAACCCTGGAATATTCCCATAAAACCTTGGAATATCCCAAAAAAACCTTGGAATATCCCTGAAAAACCTGGAATGTTCCCATAAAACCTTGGAATATTTCCATAAAACCCTGGAATATTCCCATAAAACCTTGGAATATTCCCATAAAACCCTGGAATATTCCCATAAAACCCTGGAATATTCCCATAAAACCTTGGAATATCCTCAGGAAATCCTGGAATGGCATCAAATCCCAAAATATTTCCGTAAAACTCCGGAATATTCCCAAAAATCCACGGAGCGGCGTCAAGAAATCCGGGAGTCTGGCCATGAAGCCTTGGAATGGCGCCAGGAATCGATGGAATATCCCAAAAAAATCCTTGGAATATTCCCATGAAACCTTGGAATAACAGGAAACTTGGGATAGCGACAGGAATTTATGGAATATTTTCAGAAAAACTTGGAATATTTTCCATAAAACCTTGGAAAAAGGACAGGAAACGTTGGGATATGGACAGGAATTTATGGAATATCTTCAGGAAACCTGGGAATATTTTCCATAAAATCTGGGAACAGCATCAGGAAACCTCGGGATATGGACAGGAATTTATGGAATAACACAGGAAACCCTCGGGATAATGACAGGAATTTATGGAATATCACAGGAAACCTTGGGATATCGACAGGAATTTATGGAATATCACAGGAAACCTTGGGATATGGACAGGAATTTATGGAATGTCCTCACAAAATCTTGGGATATCGACAGGAATTTACGGAATATCTTCAGAAAATCTTGGAATATTTTCCATAAAATCTTGGAAAAGCATCAGGAAACCTCGGGATATGGACAGGAATTTATGGAATAACACAGGAAACCCTTGGGATAATGACAGGAATTTATGGAATATCACAGGAAACCTGGGATAATGACAGGAATTTATGGAATAACACAGGGAAATCTTGGAATATCGACAGGAATTTATGGAATATCCTCAGAAAATCTTGGAATATTTTCCATAAAATCTTGGAACAGCATCACGAAAACCTCGGCATATCGACAGGAATTTACGGAATGTCAGAAAATCTTGGAATATTGTCCATAAAACCTTGGAAAAGCATCAGGAAACCTTGGGATATGGACAGGAATTTATGGAATATCCTCACAAAATCTTGGAATATTTTCCATAAAATCGTGGAAAAAGCACAGGAAAACTTTGGGATATCAAGAGGGATTTATGGAATAACACAGGAAAATCTTGGAATATCAACAGGAATTTATGGAATATCTTCAGAAAATCTTGGAATATTTTCCATAAAACCTTGGAAAAACACAGGAAAACCTTGGGATATTGACAGGAATTTATGGAATATCCTCAGAAAATCTTGGGATATTTTTCATAAAATCTTGGAATAACAGGAAAACTTGGGATATCGACAGGAATTTATGGAATAACACAGGAAACCTGGGAATTTGGACAGGAATTTATGGAATATCTTCACAAAATCCTGGGATATCAACAGGAATTTAAGGAATATCTTCAGAAAACCTTGGGATATTTTCCATAAAACCTTGGGAAAAGCACAGGAAACCCTTGGGATATCGACAGGAATTTAAGGAATAACACAGGAAACCTGGGAATATCTACAGGAATTTATGGAATATCTTCACAGAAGCTTGGGATATCGACAGGAATTTAAGGAATATCTTCAGAAAATCTTGGAATATTTTCCATAAAATCGTGGAACAGCATCAGGAAACCTCGGGATATCGACAGGGATTTATGGAATGTCACAGGAAACCCTTGGGATATGGACAGGAATTTAAGGAATATCCTCACAAAAATCTTGGAATATTTTCCATAAAACCTTGGGAAAAGCACAGGAAAACCTTGGGATATCGACAGGAATTTATGGAATAACACAGGAAACCCTTGGGATATGGACAGGAATTTATGGAATAACACAGGAAACCTTGGGATACCTACAGGAATTTAAGGAATATCTTCAGAAAATCTTGGAATATTTTCCATAAAACCTTGGAACAGCATCAGGAAACCTTGGAATATCGACAGGAATTTATGGAATATCCTCACAAAATCTTGGGATATTTTCCATAAAATCTGGGAAAAGCACAGGAAAACCTCGGGATATCGACAGGAATTTAAGGAATATCTTCAGAAAAACTTGGGATATTTTCCATAAAATCGTGGAGAAGCATCAGAAAACTTTGGGATATCAAGAGGGATTTATGGAATAACACAGGAAACCTCGGGATAGCGACAGGAATTTAAGGAATATCCTCACAAAATCTTGGGATAATGACAGGAATTTATGGAATAACACAGGGAAATCTTGGGATATTGACAGGAATTTAAGGAATATCCTCACAAAAATCTTGGAATATTTTCCATAAAACCTTGGGAAAAGCACAGGAAAACTTTGGGGTAGCAACAGGAATTTATGGAATATTTTCAGAAAACCTTGGAATATTTTCCATAAAACCTTGGAACAGCATCAGGAAAACCTTGGAATAGTGACAAGGAATTTATGGAATATTTTCAGAAAACCTTGGGATATGAACAGGAATTTAAGGAATATCCTCACAAAAATCTTGGAATATTTTCCATAAAACCTTGGGAAAAGCACAGGAAAACTTTGGAATATCTACAGGAATTTATGGAATATCCTTATAAAAACTCGGGATATTTTCCATAAAATCTGGGAACAGCACAGGAAAACCACGGGATATGGACAGGAATTTATGGAATATCCTCAGAAAATCTTGGAATATTTTCCATAAAATCTTGGAACAGCATCACGAAAACCTCGGGATATCAACAGGAATTTACGGAATGTCAGAAAATCTTGGAATATTGTCCATAAAACCTTGGAAAAGCATCAGGAAACCTTGGGATATCGACAGGGATTTATGGAATATCCTCACAAAATCTTGGAATATTTTCCATAAAATCGTGGAAAAAGCACAGGAAAACTTTGGGATATCAAGAGGGATTTATGGAATAACACAGGAAACCCTTGGGATATCAACAGGAATTTATGGAATATCACAGAAAACCTTGGAATATTGACAGGAATTTATGGAATATTTTCAGAAAACCTTGGGATAATGACAGGAATTTATGGAATGTCTTCAGAAAATCTTGGAATATTTTCCATAGAACCTTGGAAAAAGGACAGGAAAACCTTGGAATATCTACAGGAATTTAAGGAATATCTTCAGGAAACCTCGGAATATTTTCCACAAAACCTTGCAAAAAGCACAGGAAAACCTTGGGATATCAACAGGAATTTATGGAATATCCTCAGAAAATCTTGGGATATTTTCCATAAAATCTTGGAATAACAGGAAAACTTGGGATATCGACAGGAATTTATGGAATAACACAGGAAAACCTTGGAATTTGGACAGGAATTTATGGAATATCTTCACAAAATCCTGGGATATCAACAGGAATTTATGGAATATCTTCAGAAAACCTTGGGATATTTTCCATAAAACCTTGGAAAAAGCACAGGAAACCCTTGGGATATCGACAGGAATTTATGGAATAACACAGGAAACCTGGGAATATCTACAGGAATTTATGGAATATCTTCACAAAATCTTGGGATAATGACAGGAATTTATGGAATAACACAGGGAAATCTTGGAATATCGACAGGAATTTAAGGAATATCCTCACGAAATCTTGGGATATTTTCCATAAAACCTTGGAAAAAGCACAGGAAAACCTTGGAATATCAACAGGAATTTATGGAATATCTTCAGGAAATCTTGGAATATTTTCCATAAAATCTTGGAAAAAGATCAGGAAAACCTTGGGATATTGACAGGAATTTATGGAATAACACAGGAAAACCTTGGAATTTGGACAGGAATTTATGGAATATCTTCACAAAATCCTGGGATATCAACAGGAATTTAAGGAATATCTTCAGGAAACCTTGGGATATTTTCCATAAAACCTTGGAAAAAGCACAGGAAACCCTTGGGATATCGACAGGAATTTATGGAATAACACAGGAAACCTGGGAATATCTACAGGAATTTATGGAATATCCTCACGAAATCTTGGGATAATTTCCATAAAACCTTGGGAAAAGCACAGGAAAACTTTGGGATAGCGACAGGAATTTATGGAATATCCTCACAAAAACCTTGGAATATTTTACATAAAACCTTGGAACAGCATCACAAAACCTCGGGATATCGACAGGAATTTATGGAATATCAGAAAATCTTGGGATAATTTCCATAAAACCTTGGAAAAGCATCAGGAAACCTTGGGATATGGACAGGAATTTATGGAATATCCTCACAAAAACCTTGGAATATTTTACATAAAACCTTGGAACAGCATCACAAAACCTCAGGATATCAACAGGAATTTATGGAATATCCTCACAAAACCTTGGGATATCGACAGGAATTTATGGAATGTCACAGGAAAACCCTGGCAAATCCCCAGAACCCCCTGGAATTCCCCGGGAACGGGGAGAAGGGAATTTCCAGCCCGGGAAAAGCCGGGAATTGCGGGAATCCCGGCGGAATTCCAGGATTTCCTTCGGAACTGGGAATGGGGGGAGGGGCTCCCAGGGATTCCCGAGGGAAGGAGAATTCCAGAGGGAAGGAGGGATCCCAAGGGAATGAGGGATTCCAGAGGGAAGAATTCCCAAGGAAAGGAAAATTCCAGAGGGAAGAATTCCCAAGGGAATGAAAATTCCCAAGGAAAGGAGAATTCCAGAGGGACAAATTCCCAAAGGAATGAGAATTCCAGAGGGAAGAATTCCCAAAGGAATGAGAATTCCAGAGGGAAGAATTCCCAAGGGAAAAGAGAATTCCCAAGGGAAAGGAAAATTCCCAAGGGAATGAGGGATTCCAGAGGGAAAAATTCCCAAAGGAATGAAGGATTGGGAAGGGATTTTTGGGAAGGGATTTTGGGAAGAATTCCCAAGGGAATGAAGGATTGGGAAGGGATTTTTGGGAAAGGTTCCCATGGGAAGAGAAGAGAAAGATTCCCAAAGAAGGGAAAGGAATGAGGGATTCCAGAGGGAAGAATTCCCAAGGAAAAGAGAATTCCCAAGGGAATGAGGGACTCCAGAGGGAAGAATTCCCAAGGAAAAGAGAATTCCCAAGGGAATGAGGGATCCCAAGGGAATGAGGGACTCCAGAGGGAAGAATTCCCAAGGAAAAGAGAATTCCCAAGGAAAGGAAAAATCCAGAGGGAAAGGAGAATTCCAGAGGGAAGAATTCCCAAGGGAATGAAGGATTGGGAAGGGATTCAGGGAAGGGATTTACGGAAGGGATTCCCAAGGAAGGGAAGCATTCCCAAAGGAATGAAGGAGTGGGAAGGGATTTTTGGGAAAGATTCCCATGGGAAGAGAAAGGTTCCCAAAGGAGGGAAGGGAATGAGGGATTGGGAAGGGATTTAGGAAAGCATTCCCAAGGGATTCTGGGAAGGATTCCCAAGGGAATGAAGGATCCCAAAGGGAAGGGAAGGGTTCAGGGAATCCCAAGGGAACGAGGGATTTGGAAGGGATCTCGGGAAGAATTCCCAAGGGATTTAGGGAAGGGATTTTGGGAAAGATTCCCAAGGGAACGAAGCTCTGGGAAGGGATTTCATGAAGGATTCCCATGGGAAGAGAAAGATTCCCAAAAAAAGGAAGGGAATGAGGGATTCCAGAGGAAATGAGGGATGGGGAAGGGATTTAGGGAAGGATTCCCAAGGGATTTAGGGAAGGGATTTTGGGAAAGATTCCCAAGGGATTGAGGGATTGGGAAGGGATCCAGGGAAGGGATCCAGGGAAGGATTCCCAAGGGAATGAAGGATCCCAAAGGGAAGGGAAGGGTTCAGGGAATCCCAAGGGATTGAGGGATTGGGAAGGGATTTAGGAAAGCATTCCCAAGGGATTTTGGGAAGGATTCCCAAGGGAATGAAGGATCCCAAAGGGAAGGGAAGGGTTCAGGGAATCCCAAGGGAACGAGGGATTGGGAAGGGATTTTGGGAAGAATTCCCATGGGAATGAGGGATGAAGAATTCCCAAGGGAGCTCAGCATTCCCAGGGAAGGGAAGGATTCCAGGAAAGGAAGAATTCCCAAGGGAGGGAAGGGAAAGATTCCCAGGGAAAGGAAGGGAATGAGGGATTCCTAAGGGAAGGATTCCCAAGGGAATGAAGGATTGGGAAGGGATCCAGGGAAGGGATTTTTGGGAAAGATTCCCATGGGAAGAGAAAGATTCCCAAAGAAAGGAAGGGAATGAGGGATCCCAAAGGGAATGAGGGATTGGGAAGGGATTTAGGGAAGGATTCCCAAGGGAATGAAGATTCCCAAAGGGAAGGGAAGGGATTTGGGGAATCCCAAGGGATTGAGGGATTGGGAAGGGATTTAGGGAAGGATTCCCAAGGGATTTAGGGAAGGGATCCAGGGAAGGATTCCCAAGGGAGGGAAGGGAATGAGGGATTCCAGAGGGAAGAATTCCCAAGGAAAGGAGAATTCCCAAAGGGAATGAGGGATTCCAGAGGGAAGGAAAGGACGGAAGGGAAAGATTCCCAAAAAAAGGAAGGGAATGAGAAATTCCAGAGGAAATGAGGAATGGGGAAGGGATTTAGGGAAGGGATTTCGGGAAAGATTCCCAAGGGAACGAGGGCTTGGGAAGGGATCCAGGGAAGGATTCCCGTGGGAATGAGGGATCCCAAAGGAACGGGGGATTCCGGGAAGGATTCCCGGGGGAGCTCCCAATTCCCTCGGGATCTCAGCGGGACCCCCCGGATCAATCCCGGCTTTCCCGGCCCCTCGGGAACCCAGGCCCCGCCCAAGGACCCCGATCCCGATGGTCCCAAGGATCCCGATGGTCCCAAGGATCCCGATGGTCCCGGTGATCCCAAGGATCCGATCCCAATGATCCCAAGGATCCCGATGGTCCCGGTGATCCCAAGGATCCGATCCCAATGATCCCAAGGATCCCGATGGTCCCGGTGATCCCAAGGATCCGATCCCGATGATCCCAAGGATCCCAATGATCTGATCCCGCTGATCCCAAGGATCCCGATGGTCCCAAGGGTCCCGATCACGCTGATTTCAATCCCAATCCTGCTGATCCCCATCTCGATCCCAATTTCGGTCCCGCTGATCCCGATCCCAGTCCTGCTGATCCTGATCCCGGTGATCCTGATCCCAGTGTGGATCCCGTTGCGGTGGATCCAGCAGTGGATCCCGTTGTGGTGGCTCCCATAGCGGATCCCGTTGCTCCCGATCCTGTAGTGGATCCCACAGTGGATCCCGCTGCTCCCGATCCCACAGTGGATCCCGTTGTCCCTGATCCCGGCGGGGCGGATCCCGTTGCCGTGGATCCTGCAGCGGATCCCGTGGCGGTGGATCCCGCTGCTCCTGATCCCGTGGCGGATCCCGCAGTGGATCCCGCTGCTCCTGATCCCATTGCGGTGGATCCCGTTGCTCCTGACCCCGCGGCGGATCCCATCGCAGATCCCGTTGTTCCTGATCCCGCAGCGGATCCCGTTGTTCCTGATCCCGTTGCTCCTGATCCCGCAGTGGTGGATCCCGTTGGGGTGGATCCCGTTGCAGTGGATCCCGCAGGAGCGGTGGATCCCATTGGGGTGGATCCCGCAGGACTGGTGGATCCTGCTGCTCCTGATCCCGTTGTTCCTGATCCCGCAGCAGATCCTGTTGCTCCTGATCCCACAGCGGTGGATCCTGTTGCTGGGGTGGATCCCGCAGGAGCGGTGGATCCCACAGGGGTGGATCCCGCTGCTCCTGATCCCGTTGCGGTGGATCCCGTTGTTCCTGATCCCGCAGTGGTGAATCCTGTTGCTCCTGATCCCGTTGCGGTGGATCCCGTTGTTCCTGATCCCGCAGGAGTGGTGGATCCCGCAGGAGCGGTGGATCCCGTTGTTCCTGATCCCGTTGGGGTGGATCTCGCTGCTCCTGATCCCATTGGGGTGGATCCCATTGGGGTGGATCCCGTTGGGGTGGATCCCATTGGGGTGGATCCCGCAGGGGTGGATCCCGTTGTTGCGGTGGATCCCGTTGTTCCTGATCCCACAGGAGCGGTGGATCCCGCAGGAGCGGCGGATCCCGTTGTTCCTGATCCCGTTGGGGTGGATCCCGCAGCGGATCCCGTTGCTCCTGACCCCACAGTGGATCCCGCAGGAGTGGTGGATCCCGTTGCTCCTGATCCCGTTGGGGTGGATCCCGCAGGGGTGGATCCCGTTGTTGCGGTGGATCCCGTTGTTCCTGATCCCATTGGGGTGGATCCCGCAGCGGATCCCATTGCTCCTGACCCCACAGTGGATCCCGTTGCTGGGGTGGATCCCGCAGGAGCGGTGGATCCCATTGTTCCTGATCCCGTTGGGGTGGATCCCGTTGCTCCTGATCCCGTTGGGGTGGATCCCGTTGTTCCTGATCCCGTTGGGGTGGATCCCGTTGCTCCTGACCCCGCAGTGGATCCCGTTGTTCCTGACCCCGTTGTTGCGGCGGGTGCCGGCGGGGCGGGGCCGGGGGGCCCGTAGACCAGGAAGTCGCGGCGGCCGCAGTAGCGCTCGGCCAGGCCCCGCCCGTCCCCGGTGGGGTCGGAAAAGGCCAAATCCCGGCAGCTCAGCACCGCCCCGAACACAAAGGTGCGCCTGCGGAAACAGCCGGAGAGAGGGAGAACTCTGGGAATGCGGCGGGGGAAAAATAATGGGAAAAACAGCGGGGAAACAATGGGGAAAAAATGGGAAAACAGCGGGGAAACAGCGGGGAAACAGCGGGGAAAAATAATGGGAAAACAGCGGGGAAACAGCGGGGAAAACACGGGAAAACACTGGGAATACAGTGGGGGAAAAAATGGGAAAAACACTGGGAATACAGCAGGGAAACAGCGGGGAAACAGCGGGGGAACAGTGGGAAAACAGCGGGAAAACAGCGGGAAAAACAATGGGAAAACAGCGGGAGAACACTGGGAATACAGCGGGAAAACAGCGGGAAAAACAACGGGAAAACAGCGGGGAAAAATGGGAAAACAGCAGGGAAACAGCGGGGGAACAATGGGGAAAAAATGGGAAAACAGCGGGAGAACACTGGGAATACGGCGGGGGAAACAGCGGGAAAAACAATGGGAAAACAGCGGGAGGGAAAACACTGGGAATACGGCGGGGAAACAGCAGGGAAACAGCAGGAAAACAACGGGAAAAAACAACGGGAGAACACTGGGAATACGGCGGGAAAAATAATGGGAAAAACAACGGGAATATGGCGGGGAAACACTGGGAAAACAGCAGGAGAACAGCAGGAGAGAAAACACTGGGAATACGGCGGGGAAAATAATGGGGAAACAGTGGGAAAACAGCGGGGAAAAACAACGGGAAAAACAACGGGAGAACACTGGGAATACGGCGGGGAAATAATGGGAAAACAGCGGGAAAACAGCGGGAAAAACAACGGGAAAAACAACGGGAGAACACTGGGAATACGGTGGGGAAACGGCGGGGAAACAACGGGAAAACAGAGGGAGAACACTGGGAATACAGCGGGAAAAGGAAAGGTTGGAGCAGCCTGGGATTGGGATTGGAGCACGATTGGAATGGGATGGGATTGGAGATCCATGGATCCCACCCAAACCATTCCGGGATTCTGGGATCAAGGACACTCAGGATCCATCCCGAGGGATTTTTATGGAATTTGGGGATGGAAAAGGGAAGGGAGACCCTTCCTGGAGTCCCGAATTCCCAGTGAAGCCCCTGGATCCCAAAATTCCTTCTCAAGTCGGGATGGGGATGGATCCAATCCAGGAGATCTGGAGAGGGATTTGGGAAAAGGGCCTGGAATGCCAGGACAGGGAACGGCTCCCACTGCCAGAGGGTCGGGATTTTGGGGATCTTGGGAAGGAATTCCCGGCTGGGAGGGAGGGGAGGGGCTGGGCCAGAATTCCCAGAGGATTCCTGGGAACATCAGGACATGCCGGGCTGGGATCAGGACCGGTGTTCCTGGGATCCACTCCCAACGGCCACGCCCTGCTGCCATTCCAGAGGGTTGGGATCTGGGAATCTTGGGATTTCGGGATCTTGGAGTCTTGGGATTTTGGGATCTCTGAGTCTTGGGATTTCACGATCTTGGAGTCTCAGGCTCTTGGAATTTTGGGATCTTGGGGTTTCGGGATCTTGGGAAGGAATTCCCAGAGGATTCCAGGGAACTTTGGGACGTGCCGGGCTGGGATCGGGGCCGGCATTCCCGGGATCCTCTCCCCACACCGGCTCTCTCCCGCCGCCGTTCCAGACGATGAGGATGATGATGATGATGACGAGGACGAGGATTCCCTGTCGGAGGACTCGTGGGACGAGGCGGCGTTCCGCGCGGCGCTGGGCTCGCGGCCGGCGCTGCCGGCGGCGGCGCTGGATCCGGCGCAGGCCGCGGTGCGGGAGCTGTTCTGCGCCTGCACGGGCCGCCCCGCCCCGGCAGCGCCCGCCGGCCGCGCGCATCGTCCGCGCCCTGGAGAGCCGGCAGCGGCCCTGAGCCCCGGCAGCGCGGATCACCGAGCCGGGATCACCGGGGAAAACGGGGCTGGGATCACCGAGCTGGGATCCCCTGGGAAAACGGGGCTGGGATCACCGAACGGGGATCACCGGGGAAAACGGGGCTGGGATCACCGAGCCGGGATCACCGGGGAAAACGGGGCTGGGATCACCGAGCCGGGATCACCGGGAAAACAGGGCTGGGAGCACCGAGCTGGGATCACCGGGAAAACAGGGCTGGGATCACAGAGCTGGGATTTCCCAGGGATCACCGAGCCGGGATCACCGGGAAAACAGGGCTGGGATCACCGAGCCGGGATCACTGGGAAAACAGGGCTGGGATCCTGGGAAAACAGAGCTGGGATCACCGAGCCGGGATCACCGGGAAAACGGGGCTGGGATCACCGAGCCGGGATCACCAGGAAAACGGGGCTGGGATCACCGAGCTGGGATTTCCCAGGGATCACCGAGCCGGGATCACCGGGAAAACGGGGCTGGGATCACCGGGGAAAACGGGGCTGGGATCACCGGGAAAACGGGGCTGGGATCACCGAGCCGGGATCACCGGGAAAACGGGGCTGGAATTCCTGGGAAAACGGGGCTGGGATCCTGAGAAAACAGAGCTGGGATCACAGAACTGGGACTTCCCAGGAAAACAGGGCTGGGATCACGGAGCTGGGATCTCCCGGGAAAATCGAGCTGGGATCACCGAGCAGGGATCACCGGGAAAACAGGGCTGGGATCACCGAGCGGGGATCCCCTGGGAAAACGGGGCTGGGATCATGGAGCTGGGATTTCCTGGGAAAACGGGGCTGGGATCCTGGGAAAACAGAGCTGGGATCACGGAGCTGGGACTTCCCAGGAAAACGGGGGCTGGGATCACCGAGCGGGGATCCCCTGGGAAAACGGGGCTGGGATCACCGAGCTGGGATCTCCCGGGAAAATGGGGCTGGGATCACCGAGCGGGGATCACTGGGAAAACAGAGCTGGAATTCCTGGGATTATGGAGCTGGGATCCCCAGGAAAACAGGGCTGGGATAATGGAGCTGGGATTTCCTGGGAAAACAGGGCTGGGATCACGGAGCTGGGATCCCCTGGGAAAACAGAGCTGGAATTCCTGCGATCACGGAGCTGGGATCCCCAGGAAAACGGGGCTGGGATTCCCGGGAAAACAGAGCTGGGATCACGGAGCTGGGATTTCCCGGGAAAACTGAGCTGAGATTTCCCAGGAAAACAGAGCTTGGATTTCCTGGGATCACAGAGCTGGGATTTCCCGGGAAAACAGAGCTGGGATCACGGAGTTGGGATCACAGAGCGGGATTTCCCGGGAAAACGGGGCTGGGATTCCTGGGAAAACAGAGCTGGGATCCTGGGAAAACAGGGCTGGGATTTCCTGGGATTTCAGAGCTGGGATTCCTGGGATTACAGAGCCTGGAATTCTCTGGCATTCCACAGCCCAGAATTCCCAGGATTTCCTGGGATTCCAGACCCCGGAATTCCCAGGATTCCAGAGTCCTGAGAGCCTGGAACAATGGAGCTGGAATTCCCAGGATTCCAGAGTTTGGCATTCCCCAGGATTCCAGAGCCCAGAATTCCTGGGATTCTGGAGGTGGAATTCCAGGGATTTCAGACCCCAGAATTCCCGGGATTCCAGAGCCCTGACTGCTTGGGGTAACGGAGCTGGGATTCCTGAGTTCCAGAGCCCGGAATTCCCAGGATTCCAGAATTTGGCATTCCCAGGATTCCAGAGCCCAGAATTCCCAGGATTCTGGAGCTGCAATTCCCAAATTCCCAGAACTGGAATTCCCAAACTCCCAGAGCTGCAATTCCCACATTCCAGAGCTGCAATTCCCAGATCCCGGAGCTGCAATTCCCACATTCTGGAGCTGCAATTCCCAAATGCAAGGGCTGGAATTCCCACATTCCAAAGTTGGAATTCCCAGATCCCGGAGCAGCAATTCCCACATTCCAGAGCTGCAATTCCCAAATTAATTCCAGAGCTGCAATTCCCAGATTCTGGAGCTGCAATTCCCAAATTCCAGAGCTGGAATTCCCAAACTCCCAGAGCTGCAATTCCCACATTCCAGAGCCGCAATTCCCAAATTCCAGAGCTGGAATTCCCAAATTCCAGAGCTGCAATTCCCAAATGCAAGGGCTGGAATTCCCACATTCCAAAGTTGGAATTCCCAGATCCCGGAGCAGCAATTCCCACATTCCAGAGCTGCAATTCCCAAATTAATTCCAGAGCTGCAATTCCCAGATTCTGGAGCTGCAATTCCCAAATTCCAGAGCTGGAATTCCCAAACTCCCAGAGCTGCAATTCCCACATTCCAGAGCCGCAATTCCCAAATTCCAGAGCTGGAATTCCCAAATTCCAGAGCTGCAATTCCCAGATTCTGGAGCTGCAATTCCCAAACTCCCAGAGCTGCAATTCCCAAATTCCAGAGCTGGAATTCCCAGATCCCAGAGCTGCAATTCCCACATTCCAGAGCTGCAATTCCCAGATTCTGGAGCTGCAATTCCCAAACTCCCAGAGCTGCAATTCCCAGATTCTGGAGCTGCGATTCCCAAATTCCAGAGCCGGAATTCCCAAATTCCAAAGCTAGAATTCCCGGATCCCGGAGCTGCAATTCCCAAATTCCAGAGCAGCAATTCCCACATTCCGGAGCTGCAATTCCCAAATTAATTCCAGAGCTGCAATTCCCAGATTCTGGAGCTGCAATTCCCAAATTCCAGAGCTGGAATTCCCAAACTCCCAGAGCTGCAATTCCCACATTCCAGAGCCGCAATTCCCAAATTCCAGAGCTGGAATTCCCAAACTCCCAGAGCTGCAATTCCCGGATTCTGGAGCTGCGATTCCCAAATTCCAGAGCCGGAATTCCCAAATTCCAAAGCTAGAATTCCCGGATCCCGGAGCTGGAATTCCCAAACTCCCAGAGCTGCAATTCCCAAATTCCGGAGCTGGATTTCCCAAATTAATTCCAGAGCTGCAATTCCCAAATGCCAGAGCTGGAATTCCCAAACTCCCAGAGCTGCAATTCCCAAATTCCAGAGCTGCAATTCCCAAATTCCAGGGCTGCAATTCCCGGATCCCAGAGCTGCAATTCCCAGATTCTGGAGCTGCAATTCCCAAATGCCAGAGCCAGAATTCCCAAACTCCCAGAGCTGCAATTCCCAAACTCCCAGAGCTGCAATTCCCACATTCCAGAGCCGCAATTCCCAAATTCCAGAGCTGGAATTCCCAAACTCCCAGAGCTGCAATTCCCAGATTCTGGAGCTGCGATTCCCAAATTCCAGAGCCGGAATTCCCAAATTCCAAAGCTAGAATTCCCGGATCCCAGAGCTGGAATTCCCAAATTCCAGAGCTGCAATTCCCACATTCCGGAGCTGCAATTCCCAAATTAATTCCAGAGCTGCAATTCCCGGATCCCAGAGCTGCAATTCCCACATTCCAGAGCTGCAATTCCCAGATCCCAGAGCTGAAATTTCCTAATTCCAGAGCTGGAATTCCCGGATCCCAGACCTGCAATTCCCAAATTCCAGAGCGGCAATTCCCAGATCCCAGACCTGCAATTCCCGGATCCCAGAGCTGCAATTCCCAAATTCCAGGGCCCGGCATCCAGGAAATCCAGTTGTTAGGATTGGATTTTTTTCCTCCGGGGTTTGGATTTTCCCGAGTTTTTCCCTGGATTTTCCCTCTCCCAGGGCAGAATTCCCCTCCTTTTCCAGCTGGAATTTCCCTTTTTTTGGGCTGGAATTTCCCGACTTTTCCCGTCGGATTCTCCCTCGATTTCAGCTGGATTTTCCCACTTTTTAGGGGTTGGATTTTCCCTCTTTTCCAGGTGGGATTTTCCCAACTTTCCAGGTTGGATTCTCCCAGGTTTGGGGATGGATTTCCCTCGTTTTCCCTCTTTTTGGGCTTTGGATTTTTCCCGGTTTTTTAGGGTTTGGATTTTCCTTCCTTTTGGGATGGATTCTCCCTTTGCAGTTGGATTTTCCCAAGTTTTTTCCTGGATTTTCCCTCTTTTTCTGGGCTGGATTTTCCCTTTTTTAGGTCGGATTTTCCCTCTTTTTCCATTGGGATTTTCCCTCTTTGCAGTTGGAATTTCCTTCTTTTTTTTATTCCAGTTTTCCCTCTGGGGTTTGGATTTTTCCCAAGTTTTTTCCTGGATTTTCCCTCTTTTTTTGGCCTGGATTTTGCCGAGTTTAGGGCAGAATTCCCCTTCTTTTCCATTGGGATTTTCCCTTTTTTTTTGGGCTGGATTTTCCCTCTTTTTCCATTGGGATTTTCCCTCTTTGCAGTTGGAATTTCCTTCGTTTTTTAATTCGAGTTTTCCCACTTTTCCAGGTTTCATTTTCCCTCTTTTCCAGGCAGGATTTTCCCCTCTGGAATTTCGATTTTTCCCAATTTTTTTCCTGGATTTTTGCTTTTTTTTGCGCTGGAATTCCCCAACTTTTCCCACTGGATTTTCCCTCTTTTTGGCTTCACTCTTCCCTCATTTTTAATTGCACATTCCCAGTTTTTTTAGGTTGGATTTCCCTCGTTTTCCCTCTTTTTGGGGTTTGGATTTTCCTTCCTTCTGGGACGGATTCTCCCTCTGGAGTTTGGATTTTCCCAAGTTTTTTTCCCGGATTTTCCCAAGTTTTTAGGGTTGGATTTTCCCTTTTTTAGGTCGGATTTTCCCTTTTTTTCCAGCTGGATTTTTCCTTCTTTCTTCACTCGGATTTTTCCCTCTGGAGTTTGGATTTTCCCAAGATTTTTTTCCTGGATTTTTTCCCAAGTTTTTAGGGTTGGATTTCTCACCTTTGGGGTTTGGATTTTTCCAGTTTTTTTTCCCTGGATTTTCCCACTTTTTTTTCCCAGTTGGATTTTCCCTTTTTTTTTTTTTTTGGGCTGGAATTCCCCGACTTTTCCCGTTGGATTTTCCCAAGTTTTCCCTCAGGAATGTTCCCAATAAATGGATTTTTTGTTCCTCTCTCTCTTTGGCCTCGGTGGATTTTTCCTTGGGATTTGGGTGCTCTGAGGGGGGAAAATCCCAAAAAAAAACCCCAAAATATCCCAAAAAACCCCAAAATATTCCCATAAAACCATGGAATATCCCAAAAAAACCAAAATATTCCCATAAAACCATGGAATATCCCAAAAAAACCCAAAATATTCCCATGAAACCTTGGAGTAATGTCAGAAATTTATGGAATATTCCCCCAAAAAACTTGGAATATCCCAAAAAAACTGGGAATATTCCCATAAAACCTTGGCATATCCCCAAAAACTGGAATATTCCCATAAAACCTTGGAATATCCCAAAAAACCCAAAATATTCCCATGAAACCTTGGAATATCCCAAAAAACTGGGAATATTCCCATAAAACCTTGGAATATTGTCAGAAATTTATGGAATATTTCCATAAAACCTTGGAATATCCCAAAAAACCCAAAATATTCCCATAAAGCCTTGGAATATTGTCAGAAATTTATGGAATATCCTCCAAAAAACCTTGGAATATCCCAAAAAAAACCCAGGAATATTCCCATAAAACCCAAAATATTCCCATGAAACCTTGGAATAATGTCAGAAATTTATGGAATATTCCCATAAAACCTTGGAATATCCCAAAAAAACCTGGAATATTCCCATAAAACCTTGGCATATCCCAAAAAAACCCAAAATATTCCCATAAAGCCTTGAAATATCCCCAAAAAAACTGGGAATATTCCCATAAAACCTTGGAATATCCCCAAAAAACCCGGGAATATTCCCATAAAACCTCGGAATATCCAAAAAACCCAAAATATTCCCATAAAACCTTGGAATATCCCAAAAAACCCAAAATATTCCCATGAAACCTTGAGTAATGTCAGAAATTTATGGAATATCCCCCAAAAAACCTTGGGAATATCCCAAAAAAACCCAAAATATTCCCATAAAACCTTGGCATATCCCAAAAAACCCAAAATATTCCATAAAACCTTGGAATAATGTCAGAAATTCATGGAATATCCCCCCAAAAAAACCCGGGAACATTCCCATAAAACCTTGGCATATCCCAAAAAAACCCAAAATATTCCCATGAAACCTTGGAAATAATGTCAGAAATTTATGGAATATTCCCATAAAACCTTGGAATATCCCAAAAAAAACCTGGAATATTCCCATAAAACCTTGGCATATCCCAAAAAACCCAAAATATTCCCATAAAGCCTTGGAATATCCCAAAAAAACCCGGGAATATTTCCATAAAACCTTGAAATATCCCCAAAAAAACTGGGACTATTCCCATAAAAGCTTGGAATATCCCAAAAAAACCCAAAATATTTCCATAAAACCTTGGAATATCTCAAAAAAAAACTGGGAATATTCCCATAAAAACCTTGGCATATCCAAAGAAACCCAAAATATTCCCATAAAGCCTTGGAATATTCCTAAAAAAAACCTGGAATATTTCCATAAAACTTTGGATTATCCCCAAAAAACACAAAATATTCCCATAAAACCTTGGAATAATGTCAGAAATTTATGGAATATCCCCAAAAATCTGGAATATCTTAAAAAAAAACCCCCAAAACAAAAACAAAACCCGGGAATATTCCCATAAAATCATGGAATATCCCAAAAAACCCAAAATATTCCCATGAAACCTTGGAGTAATGTCAGAAATTCATGGAATATCCCCCAAAAAACCTTGGAATATCCTCATGAAACCTTGGAATATCCCAAAAAACCCAAAATATTCCCACGAAACCTTGGAATATTGTCAGAAATTTATGGAATATCCTCCAAAAAACCTTGGAATATCCCCATGAATTCATGGAATGCCATAAAAACCCCGAAATATTCCCATAAAATCTTGGAGTATCCCTCAGAAAATCTGGGAATATTTCAATGAAACCTTGGCATATCCCAAAAAAAACCTGGAATATTCCCATAAAACCTTGGAATATCCTCAGAAAATCAGGGAATATTTCCATGAAAGTTTGGAATATCCAAAAAAAACCTGGAATATTTTCATAAAACCTTGGAATATCCCAAAAAACTGGGAATATTCCCATAAAACCTTGGAATATCCCAAAAAAACTGGGAATATTCCCATAAAACCATGGAATATTTTCAGAAATTTATGGAATATCCCAAAAAAAACTTGGAATATCCAAAAAAACCTGGAATATTCCCATAAAACCCAAATATTCCCATAAAACCTTGGGAATATCCCAAAAAAACCTGGAATATTTCCATAAAACCTTGAAATATCCCCAAAAAACTGGGAATATTCCCATAAAACCTTGGAATATCCCAAAAAACCTGGGAATATTCCCATAAAACCTTGGAATATCCCAAAAAACCCAAAATATTCCCATGAAACCCTGGAATATTCCCATAAAATCTTGGAGTATCCTCAGAAAATCAGGGAATATTCCCATAAAACCTTGGGCATATCCCAAAAAAAACCTGGAATATTCACATAAAACCTTGGAACATCCCAAAAAACCCAAAATATTCCCATAAAGCCTTGGAATATCCCAAAAAAACTGGGAATATTCCCATAAAACCTTGGAGTAATGTCAGAAATTTATGGAATATCCCCCAAAAAAACTTGGAATATCCCAAAAAAACCCGGGAATATTCCCATAAAACCTTGGAATATTCCTAAAAAAAACCTGGAATATTGCATAAAACTTTGGATTATCCCCAAAAAACACAAAATATTCCCATAAAACCTTGGAATAATGTCAGAAATTCATGGAATATTCCCCAAAAAAACTTGGAATATCCCAAAAAAACCCAGGAATATTCCCATAAAACCCAAAATATTCCCATGAAACCTTGGCATAGACCCAAAAAACTGGGAATATTCCCATAAAACCTTGGAATATTCCTAAAAAAACCCGGGAATATTTCCATAAAACCTCGGAATGTCCAAAAAAAACCCCAAAATATTCCCATAAAACCTTGGAATAATGTCAGAAATTTATGGATTTATTCCCATAAAACCTTGGAATATCCCAAAAAAACCTGGGAATATTCCCATAAAACCTTGGCATATCCCAAAAAACCCAAAATATTCCCATAAAGCCTTGGAATATCCCAAAAAAACTGGGAATATTTCCATAAAGCCTTGAAATATCCCCAAAAAACTGGGAATATTCCCATAAAACCTTGGAATATCCCCAAAAAACCCGGAATATTCCCATAAAACCTCGGAAGTATCCCAAAAAACCCAAAATATTCCCATAAAAGCTTGGAATATTGTCAGAAATTTATGGAATATCCCCCAAAAAAACTTGGAATATCCCAAAAAAACCCCAAAATATTCCCATAAAACCTTGGCATATCCCAAAAAACCCAAAATATTCCCATGAAACCTTGGAATAATGTCAGAAATTTATGGAATATCCCCATAAAACCTTGGAATATCTCAAAAAAAACTGGGAATATTCCCATAAAACCTCGGAATATCCAAAAAAACCCCAAAATATTCCCATAAAACCTTGGAATATTGTCAGAAATTTATGGAATATCCCCCAAAAAACCTTGGAATATCCCAAAAAAACTGGGAATATTCCCCATAAAACCTTGGAATATCCCAAAAAAAACCCCAAAATATTCCCATAAAACCTTGGAATATCCCAAAAAACCCAAAATATTCCCATAAAACCTTGGAATATTGTCAGAAATTTATGGAATATCCCCATAAAACCTTGGAATATCCCAAAAAAACTGGGAATATTCCCATAAAACCTTGGAATATCCCAAAAAACCCAAAATATTCCCATGAAACCTTGGAATAATGTCAGAAATTTATGGAATATCCCCCAAAAAACTTGGAATATCCCAAAAACCCCAGGAATATTCCCATAAAACCTCGGGAATATCCAAAAAAACCCCAAAATATTCCCATAAAACCTTGGAATATCCCAAAAAACCCAAAATATTCCCATAAAACCTTGGAATATTGTCAGAAATTTATGGAATATCCCCAAAAAACTTGGAATATCCCAAAAAAACCCGGGAATATTCCCATAAAACCTCGGAATATCCCCCCAAAAAACCTGGAATATTTCCATAAAACCTTGGAATACCCCAAAAAAAACTTGGAATGTTCCATAAATCCTTGGAATGTCCTCAAAGCCTTGGAATATTCCCCAAAAAAAAACTTGGAATAGCCGCAAAAAACCTGAATATTTCCATAAACTTTGGAATATTCCCAAAAAAACCCCTTGGAATATCCCTAAAAAAAACCTAAAATATTCCCAAAAAAACTTGGAATATCCCAAAAAAACCTGGAATATTTCCATAAAACCTTGGAATATCCCAAAAAAACCTTGGAATATCCCTGAAAAACCTGGAATATTCCCATAAAACCTTGGAATATTTCCATAAAACCTTGGAATATCCCTGAAAAACCTGGAATATTCCCATAAAACCCTGGAATATTCCCATAAAACCTTGGAATATCCCAAAAAAACCTTGGAATATCCCTGAAAAACCTGGAATATTCCCATAAAACCTTGGAATATCCCCAAAAAAACTGGGAATATTCCCCAAAAAAACTTGGAATATCCCAAAAAAACCCAAAATATTCCCATAAAACCTTGTAATATCCCAAAAAACCCCAAAATATTTCCCATGAAACCCTGGAATATTCCCATAAAATCTTGGAGTATCCTCAGAAAATCAGGGAATATTCCCATAAAACCTTGGAATATCCAAAAAAAACCCAAAATATTCCATGAAACCTTGGAATATCCCAAAAAAACCCGGGAATATTTCCATAAAACCTTGGAATATTCCTAAAAAAACCTGGAATATTGCATAAAACTTTGGATTATCCCCAAAAAACACAAAATATTCCCATAAAGCCTTGGAATAATGTCAGAAATTTATGGAATATCCCCAAAAATCTGGAATATCTTAAAAAAAAAAACCAAAACAAAACAAAACCCGGGAATATTCCCATAAAGCCTTGGAATATTTCAAAAAAAACCTGGGAATATTCCCATAAAAACCTTGGAATATCCCAAAAAACCCAAAATATTCCCATGAAACCTTGGAGTAATGTCAGAAATTTATGGACTTGCCCCAAAAAAACTTGGAATATCCCAAAAAACCCGGGAATATTCCCATAAAACCTTGGAATATCCCAAAAACCCCAAAATATTCCCATGAAACCTTGGAATAATGTCAGAAATTCATGGAATTGCCCCAAAAAAGCCTTGGAATATCCCAAAAAACCCAAAACATTCCCATGAAACCTTGGAATATTGTCAGAAATTTATGGAATATCCTCCAAAAAAACCTTGGAATATCCCCATGAATTCATGGAATGCCATAAAACCCCGAAATATTCCATAAAATCTTGGAATATCCTCAGAAAATCCGGGAATATTTCCATGAAACCTTGGAATATCCCAAAAAAACCTGGAATATTCCCATAAAACCTTGGAATATCCCAAAAAACTGGGAATATTCCCCAAAAAACTTGGAATATCCCAAAAAAACCTGAAATATTCCCATAAAACCTTGGAACATCCCAAAAAACCCAAAATATTCCCATAAAGCCTTGGAATATCCCAAAAAAAACCGGGAATATTCCCATAAAACCTTGGAATATTGTCAGAAATTTATGGAATATCCCCCAAAAAAACTTGGAAATATCCCAAAAAAACCCCAGAATATTCCCATAAAACCTCGGAATATCTCAAAAAAACCTGGAATATTTCCATAAAACCTTGGAATATAAAACCTTGGAATACCCCAAAAAAACCTTGGAATGTTCCATAAATCCTTGGAATGTCCTCAAAGCCTTGGAATATTCCCAAAAAAAACTTGGAATAGCCTCAAAAAACCTGAATATTTCCATAAAACTTTGGAATATTCCCAAAAAAACCCCTTGGAATATCCCTAAAAAAACCTAAAATATTCCCAAAAAAACTTGGAATATCCCAAAAAAAACCCTGGAATATTTCTGTAAAACCTTGGAATATTCCCATAAAACCTTGGAATATCCCAAAAAAACCTTGGAATATCCCTGAAAAACCTGGAATATTCCCATAAAACCTTGGAATATTTCCATAAAACCTTGGAATATTCCCATAAAAACCCTGGAATATTCCCATAAAACCTTGGAATATTCCCATAAAACCCTGGAATATTCCCATAAAAACCTGGAATATTCCCATAAAACCTTGGAATATCCCAAAAAAACCCTGGAATATTCCCATAAAACCCTGGAATATTCCCATAAAACCCTGGAATATTCCCATAAAACCTTGGAATATCCCAAAAAAACCTTGGAATATCCCTGAAAAACCTGGAATATTCCCATAAAACCTTGGAATATTCCCATAAAACCCTGGAATATTCTCATAAAACCCTGGAATATTCCCATAAAACCTTGGAATATCCTCAGGAAATCCTGGAATGGCAGCAAATCCCAAAATATTTCCGTAAAACTCCGGAATATTCCCAAAAATCCACGGAGCGGCGTCAAGAAATCCGGGAGTCTGGCCATGAAGCCGTGGAATGGCGTCAGGAATTGATGGAATATCCCAAAAAAATTCCATGGAATATTCCCATGAAACCTTGGAATAACAGAAAACTTGGGATATGGACAGGAATTTATGGAATATCACAGGAAACTTTGGGATATTGACAGGAATTTATGGAATATCACAGGAAAATCTTGGGATATGGACAGGAATTAATGGAATATCTTCAGGAAACCTTGGGATATTTTCCATAAAATCTGGGAACAGCATCAGGAAACCTCGGGATATGGACAGGAATTTATGGAATAACACAGGAAACCTTGGGAATATCTACAGGAATTTAAGGAATATCCTCACCAAATCTTGGAATATTTTCCATAAAATCTTGGAATATCACAGGAAAATCTTGGGATATCAACAGAAATTTATGGAATATCTTCAGAAAATCTTGGAATATTTTCCATAAAACCTTGGAACAGCATCAGGAAAACTTGGAATGTGGACAGGAATTTATGGAATAACAGGAAAACCTTGGGATAGCGACAGGAATTTATGGAATATCTTCAGAAAACCTTGGGATAATGACAGGAATTTAAGGAATATCCTCAGAAAATCTTGGAATATTTTCCATAAAATCGTGGAACAGCATCACGAAAACCTCGGGATAGCGACAGGAATTTATGGAATGTCACAGGAAAATCTTGGAATATCGACAGGAATTTAAGGAATATCCTCACAAAAACCTTGGAATATTTTCCATAAAACCTTGGAACAGCATCAGGAAACCTTGGGATAGCAACAGGAATTTATGGAATGTCTTCACAAAACCTCGGGATATTTTCCATAAAATCTTGGAATAACACAGGAAAACCTCGGGATATCGACAGGAATTTATGGAATAACAGGAAACTTTGGGATAGTGACAGGAATTTCTGGAATATCACAGGAAAACCTTGGGATAATGACAGGAATTTATGGAATATCAGAAAACCTTGGAATATTTTCCACAAAACCTTGCAAAAAGCACAGGAAAACCTTGGGATATGGACAGGAATTTATGGAATATCCTCAGAAAATCTTGGGATATTTTCCATAAAATCTTGGAATAACAGGAAAACTTGGGATAGTGACAGGAATTTATGGAATAACACAGGAAAACCTGGGAATTTGGACAGGAATTTACGGAATATCTTCACAAAATCCTGGGATATCAACAGGAATTTAAGGAATATCTTCAGAAAACCTTGGAATATTTTCCATAAAACCTTGGAAAAAGCACAGGAAACCCTTGAGATATCGACAGGAATTTATGGAATAACACAGAAAACCTTGGAATTTGGACAGGAATTTATGGAATATCCTCAGAAAACCTTGGGATATTTTCCATAAAACCTTGGAAAAAGCACAGGAAACCCTTGAGATATCGACAGGAATTTATGGAATAACACAGGAAACCTGGGAATATCGACAGGAATTTATGGAATATCCTCACGAAATCTTGGGATATTTTCCATAAAATCTTGGAAAAAGCACAGGAAAACCTTGGAATAATGACAGGAATTTAAGGAATATCTTCAGGAAACCTCGGAATATTTTCCATAAAACCTTGCAAAAAGCACAGGAAAACCTCGGGATATCAACAGGAATTTATGGAATATCCTCAGAAAATCTTGGGATATTTTCCATAAAATCTTGGAATAACAGGAAAACTTGGGATATCGACAGGAATTTATGGAATAACACAGGAAACCTGGGAATTTGGACAGGAATTTATGGAATATCTTCACAAAATCCTGGGATATCAACAGGAATTTAAGGAATATCTTCAGAAAACCTTGGGATATTTTCCATAAAACCTTGGGAAAAGCACAGGAAACCCTTGAGATATCGACAGGAATTTAAGGAATAACACAGGAAACCTGGGAATATCTACAGGAATTTATGGAATATCTTCACAGAACCTTGGGATATCGACAGGAATTTAAGGAATATCCTCACAAAAACCTTGGAATATTTTCCATAAAACCTTGGAACAGCATCAGGAAACGTTGGAATATCGACATGAATTTATGGAATATCCTCACAAAATCTTGGGATATTTTCCATAAAATCTGGGAAAAGCACAGGAAAACCTCGGGATATCGACAGGAATTTATGGAATATCCTCAGAAAAACTTGGGATATTTTCCATAAAATCGTGGAGAAGCATCAGAAAACTTTGGGGTATCAAGAGGGATTTATGGAATAACACAGGAAACCTGGGAATATCTACAGGAATTTATGGAATATCTTCACAGAACCTTGGGATATCGACAGGAATTTAAGGAATATCTTCAGAAAATCTTGGGATATTTTCCATAAAATCGTGGAACAGCATCAGGAAACCTCGGGATATCGACAGGGATTTATGGAATGTCACAGGAAACCTTGGGATAATGACAGGAATTTATGGAATAACACAGGAAACCTTGGGATAATGACAGGAATTTAAGGAATATCCTCACAAAAATCTTGGAATATTTTCCATAAAACCTTGGGAAAAGGACAGGAAAACCTCGGGATATCAACAGGAATTTAAGGAATAACACAGAAAACCTTGGAATATTTTCCATAAAATCTTGGAATAACAGGAAAACTTGGAATATCGACAGGAATTTATGGAATAACACAGGACACCTTGGAATTTGGACAGGAATTTATGGAATATCCTCAGAAAACCTTGGGATATTTTCCATAAAACCTTGGAAAAAGCACAGGAAACCCTTGAGATATCGACAGGAATTTATGGAATAACACAGGAAACCTGGGAATATCGACAGGAATTTATGGAATATCTTCAGAAAACCTTGGAATATTGTCCATAAAACCTTGGGAAAAGCACAGGAAACCCTTGGGATACGGACAGGAATTTATGGAATATCTTCAGGAAACCTCGGAATATTTTCCATAAAATCTGGGAACAGCATCAGGAAACCTCGGGATATCGACAGGGATTTCTGGAATATCACAGGAAACCTGGGAATATCGACAGGAATTTATGGAATATCACAGAAAACCTTGGGATATGGACAGGAATTTATGGAATGTCCTCACAAAATCTTGGGATATCGACAGGAATTTATGGAATATCTTCAGAAAATCTTGGAATATTTTCCATAAAATCTTGGAAAAGCATCAGAAAACCTCGGGATATGGACAGGAATTTATGGAATATCACAGGAAACCTTGGAATATCGACAGGAATTTAAGGAATATCCTCAGAAAAACCTTGGAATATTTTCCATAAAACCTTGGAACAGCATCAGGAAACCTTGGGATAGCGACAGGAATTTATGGAATGTCTTCACAAAACCTCGGGATATTTTCCATAAAATCTTGGAATAACACAGGAAAACCTCAGGATATCGACAGGAATTTATGGAATAACAGGAAACTTTGGGATAGTGACAGGAATTTCTGGAATATCACAGGAAAACCTTGGGATAATGACAGGAATTTATGGAAAAACACAGAAACCCTTGGGATATGGACAGGAATTTAAGGAATATCCTCACAAAAACCTTGGAATATTTTCCATAAAACCTTGGGAAAGGCACAGGAAAACCTTGGAATATCTACAGGAATTTATGGAATATCCTTATAAAAACTCGGGATATTTTCCATAAAATCTGGGAACAGCACAGGAAAACCACGGGATATCGACAGGAATTTATGGAATATCCTCAGAAAATCTTGGAATATTTTCCATAAAATCTTGGAACAGCATCACGAAAACCTCGGGATATCGACAGGAATTTACGGAATGTCAGAAAATCTTGGAATATTGTCCATAAAACCTTGGAAAAGCATCAGGAAACCTTGGGATATGGACAGGAATTTAAGGAATATCTTCACAAAATCTTGGAATATTTTCCATAAAATTGTGGAAAAAGCACAGGAAAACTTTGGGATATCAAGAGGGATTTATGGAATAACACAGGAAACCTCGGGATATCAACAGGAATTTAAGGAATATCCTCACAAAATCTTGGGATAATGACAGGAATTTATGGAATAACACAGGGAAATCTTGGAATATCGACAGGAATTTCTGGAATATCACAGGAAACCCTTGGGATAATGACAGGAATTTATGGAAAAACACAGAAACCCTTGGGATATGGACAGGAATTTAAGGAATATCCTCACAAAATCTTGGAATATTTTCCATAAAACCTTGGAATAACACAGGAAAACTTTGGGATATGGACAGGAATTTATGGAATATCTTCAGAAAATCTTGGGATATTTTCCATAAAATCTGGGAACACCATCAGAAAACCTTGGGATAGTGACAGGAATTTATGGAATGTCCTCACAAAATCTTGGGATATCAACAGGAATTTATGGAATATCTTCAGAAAATCTTGGAATATTTTCCATAAAATCTTGGAACAGCATCAGAAAACCTCGGGATATGGACAGGAATTTATGGAATAACACAGGAAACCTTGGGATAATGACAGGAATTTATGGAATAACACAGGGAAATCTTGGAATATCGACAGGAATTTATGGAATATCCTCAGAAAATCTTGGAATATTTTCCATAAAACCTTGGGAAAAGCACAGGAAAACCTTGGGATATGGACAGGAATTTAAGGAATATCTTCAGGAAACGTCGGGATATCAACAGGAGTTTATGGAATATCAGGAAACCTTGGAATATTTTCCATAAAATCGTGGAAAAGCATCAGGAAACCTCGGGATATGAACAGGAATTTATGGAATAACACAGGAAAACCTTGGAATATTTTCCATAACATCTTGGAAAGCATCACAAAACCTTGGGATATGGACAGGAATTTATGGAATGTCACAGGAAAATCTTGGGATATCAACAGGAATTTAAGGAATATCTTCAGAAAACCTCGGGATATGGACAGGAATTTATGGAATATTTTCAGAAAATCTTGGAATATTTTCCATAAAACCTTGGAACAGCATCAGGAAACCTTGGGATAGTGACAGGAATTTATGGAATGTCAGAAAATCTTGGAATATTTTCCATAAAACCTTGGAACAGCATCAGGAAACCTTGGGATATCGACAGGGATTTATGGAATGTCACAGGAAACCTTGGAATATTTTCCATAAAACCTTGGGAAAAGCACAGGAAAACCTTGGGATATGGACAGGAATTTAAGGAATATCTTCAGGAAACGTCGGGATATCAACAGGAGTTTATGGAATATCAGGAAACCTTGGAATATTTTCCATAAAATCGTGGAAAAGCATCAGGAAACCTCGGGATATGAACAGGAATTTATGGAATAACACAGAAAATCTTGGAATATTTTCCATAACATCTTGGAAAGCATCACAAAACCTTGGGATAGTGACAGGAATTTCTGGAATTACACGGGAAAATCTTGGGATATCTACAGGAATTTAAGGAATATCCTCACAAAACCTCGGGATATGGACAGGAATTTATGGAATATCTTCAGGAAACCTCGGAATATTTTCCATAAAATCGTGGAACAGCATCAGGAAACCTTGGGATATCGACAGGAATTTATGGAATGTCACAGGAAACCTTGGGATAATGACAGGAATTTAAGGAATATCCTCACAAAAATCTTGGAATATTTTCCATAAAACCTTGGAAAAAGCACAGGAAAACCTCGGGATATCAACAGGAATTTATGGAATATCCTCAGAAAATCTTGGAATATTTTCCATAAAATCTTGGAATAACAGGAAAACTTGGGATATCGACAGGAATTTATGGAATAACACAGGAAAACCTTGGAATTTGGACAGGAATTTATGGAATATCTTCACAAAATCCTGGGATATCAACAGGAATTTAAGGAATATCTTCAGAAAATCTTGGAATCTTTTCCATAAAACCTTGGAAAAAGCACAGGAAACCCTTGAGATATCGACAGGAATTTATGGAATAACACAGGAAACCTGGGAATATCTACAGGAATTTATGGAATATCCTCACGAAATCTTGGGATATTTTCCATAAAATCTTGGAAAAAGCACAGGAAAACCTTGGGATATGGACAGGAATTTATGGAATGTCTTCAGAAAATCTTGGAATATTTTCCATAAAGCCTTGGAACAGCATCAGGAAAACCTCGGGATATCGACAGGAATTTATGGAATATCAGAAAATCTTGGGATATTTTCCATAAAACCTTGGAAAAGCATCAGGAAACCTCGGGATATCGACAGGGATTTATGGAATATCTTCAGAAAACCTTGGAATATTGTCCATAAAACCTTGGGAAAAGCACAGGAAACCCTTGGGATATGGACAGGAATTTATGGAATATCCTCACAGAACCTTGGGATATCTACAGGAATTTAAGGAATATCTTCAGAAAATCTTGGAATATTTTCCATAAAATCGTGGAACAGCATCAGGAAACCTCGGGATATGGACAGGAATTTATGGAATAACAGGAAACCTTGGGATATCGACAGGAATTTAAGGAATAAAACAGAAAACCTTGGGATAATGACAGGAATTTATGGAATGTCTTCAGAAAATCTTGGAATATTTTCCATAAAACCTTGGAAAAACACAGGAAAACCTTGGGATATCGACAGGAATTTAAGGAATATCTTCAGGAAACCTCGGAATATTTTCCATAAAATCGTGGAAAAGCACAGGAAAACCTTGGGATATGGACAGGAATTTATGGAATATCTTCTGAAAATCTTGGGATATTTTCCATAAAATCTTGGAATAACAGGAAAACTTGGAATATCGACAGGAATTTATGGAATAACACAGGAAAACCTTGGAATTTGGACAGGAATTTATGGAATATCCTCAGAAAACCTTGGAATATTTTCCATAAAATCTTGGAATAACACAGGAAAACCTTGGGATACCAACAGGAATTTATGGAATATCTTCAGAAAATCTTGGAATATTTTCCATAAAATCTGGGAACAGCATCACAAAACTTTGGGATATCAAGAGGGATTTATGGAATAACACAGAAAACCTCGGGATAATGACAGGAATTTATGGAATAACACAGGAAAACCTTGGAATTTGGACAGGAATTTATGGAATATCCTCAGAAAACCTTGGGATATTTTCCATAAAACCTTGGAAAAAGCACAGGAAACCCTTGAGATATCGACAGGAATTTATGGAATAACACAGGAAACCTGGGAATATCGACAGGAATTTATGGAATATCCTCACGAAATCTTGGGATATTTTCCATAAAATCTTGGAAAAAGCACAGGAAAACCTTGGGATATGGACAGGAATTTATGGAATGTCTTCAGAAAATCTTGGAATATTTTCCATAAAGCCTTGGAACAGCATCAGGAAAACCTCGGGATATCAAGAGGGATTTATGGAATATCTTCACAAAATCTTGGGATATCAACAGGAATTTATGGAATATCAGAAAATCTTGGGATAATTTCCATAAAACCTTGGAACAGCATCAGGAAACCTCGGGATAATGACAGGAATTTATGGAATATCACAGGAAACCTTGGGATATGGACAGGGATTTATGGAATATCTTCACAAAATCTTGGAATATTTTCCATAAAATCTGGGAACAGCATCACAAAACCTTGGGATATGGACAGGAATTTATGGAATATCCTCACAAAACCTTGGGATAATGACAGGAATTTATGGAATGTCACAGGAAAACCCTGGCAAATCCCCAGAACCCCCTGGAATTCCCCGGGAACGGGAGAAGGGAATTTCCAGCCCGGGAAAAGCCGGGAATTGCGGGAATCCCGGTGGAATTCCAGGATTTCCTTCGGAACTGGGAATGGGGGAGGGGCTCCCAGGGATTCCCGAGGGAAGGAGAATTCCAGAGGGAAGGAGGGATCCCAAGGGAATGAGGGATTCCAGAGGGAAGAATTCCCAAGGAAAGGAAAATTCCAGAGGGAAGAATTCCCAAGGGAATGAAAATTCCCAAGTAAAGGAGAATTCCAGAGGGAAGAATTCCCAAAGGAATGAGAATTCCAGAGGGAAGAATTCCCAAGGGAAAAGAGAATTCCCAAGGGAAAGGAAAATTCCCAAGGGAATGAGGGATTCCAGAGGGAAAAATTCCCAAGGGAAGGAAAATTCCCAAGGAAAGGAGAATTCCAGAGGGAAGAAATCCCAAGGAAAGGAGAATTCCTGAGGGAATGAGGGATTCCAGAGGGAAGAATTCCCAAAGGAATGAAGGATTGGGAAGGGATTTTTGGGAAGGGATTTTGGGAAGAATTCCCAAGGGAATGAAGGATTGGGAAGGGATTTTTGGGAAGAGATTTTGGGAAGAATTCCCAAGGGAATGAAGGATTGGGAAGGGATTTTTGGGAAAGGTTCCCATGGGAAGAGAAGAGAAAGATTCCCAAAGAAGGGAAAGGAATGAGGGATTCCAGAGGGAAGAATTCCCAAGGAAAAGAGAATTCCCAAGGGAATGAGGGACTCCAGAGGGAAGAATTCCCAAGGAAAAGAGAATTCCCAAGGAAAGGAAAAATCCAGAGGGAAAGGAGAATTCCAGAGGGAAGAATTCCCAAGGGAATGAAGGATTGGGAAGGGATTCAGGGAAGGGATTTACGGAAGGGATTCCCAAGGAAGGGAAGCATTCCCAAAGGAATGAAGGAGTGGGAAGGGATTTTTGGGAAAGATTCCCATGGGAAGAGAAAGGTTCCCAAAGGAGGGAAGGGAATGAGGGATTGGGAAGGGATTTAGGAAAGCATTCCCAAGGGATTCTGGGAAGGATTCCCAAGGGAATGAAGGATCCCAAAGGGAAGGGAAGGGTTCAGGGAATCCCAAGGGAACGAGGGATTGGGAAGGGATCTCGGGAAGAATTCCCAAGGGATTTAGGGAAGGGATTTTGGGAAAGATTCCCAAGGGAACGAAGCTCTGGGAAGGGATTTCATGAAGGATTCCCATGGGAAGAGAAAGATTCCCAAAAAAAGGAAGGGAATGAGGAATTCCAGAGGAAATGAGGGATTGGAAAGGGATTTAGGGAAGGATTCCCAAGGGATTTAGGGAAGGGATTTTGGGAAAGATTCCCAAGGGATTGAGGGATTGGGAAGGGATCCAGGGAAGGGATCCAGGGAAGGATTCCCAAGGGAATGAAGGATCCCAAAGGGAAGGGAAGGGTTCAGGGAATCCCAAGGGAATGAGGGATTGGGAAGGGATTTTGGGAAGGATTCCCAAGGGAATGAGGGATGAAGGATTCCCAAGGGAGCTCAGCATTCCCAGGGAAGGGAAGGATTCCAGGAAAGGAAGAATTCCCAAGGGAGGGTAGGGAAAGATTCCCAGGGAAAGGAAGGGAATGAGGGATTCCTAAGGGAAGGATTCCCAAGGGAAGGAAGGATTGGGAAGGGATCCAGGGAAGGGATTTTTGGGAAAGATTCCCATGGGAAGAGAAAGATTCCCAAAGAAAGGAAGGGAATGAGGGATTCCCAAGGGATTGAGGGATTGGGAAGGGATTTAGGGAAGGATTCCCAAGGGAATGAAGATTCCCAAAGGGAAGGGAAGGGATTTGGGGAATCCCAAGGGATTGAGGGATTGGGAAGGGATTTAGGGAAGGATTCCCAAGGGAGGGAAGGGAATGAGGGATTCCAGAGGGAAGAATTCCCAAGGAAAGGAGAATTCCCAAAGGGAATGAGGGATTCCAGAGGGAAGGAAAGGACGGAAGGGAAAGATTCCCAAAAAAAGGAAGGGAATGAGAAATTCCAGAGGAAATGAGGGATGGGGAAGGGATTTAGGGAAGGGATTTCGGGAAAGATTCCCAAGGGAACGAAGGCTTGGGAAGGGATCCAGGGAAGGATTCCTGTGGGAATGAGGGATCCCAAAGGAACGGGGGATTCGGGGAAGGATTCCCGGGGGAGCTCCCAATTCCCTCGGGATCTCAGCGGGACCCCCCGGATCAATCCCGGCTTTCCCGGCCCCTCGGGAACCCAGGCCCCGCCCAAGGACCCCGATCCCGATGGTCCCAAAGATCCCAATGATCCCAAGGATCCCGATGGTCCCGGTGATCCCAAGGATCCGATCCCGATGATCTCAAGGATCCCGATGGTCCCGGTGATCCCAAGGATCCGATCCCGATCATCCCAAGGATCCCGATGGTCCCAAGGATCCCAATGATCCCAAGGATCCCGATGGTCCCGGTGATCCCAAGGATCCGATCCCGATGATCCCAAGGATCCCGATGGTCCCAAGGGTCCCGATCACGCTGATTTCAATCCCAATCCTGCTGATCCCGATCTCGATCCCAATTTCGGTCCCGCTGATCCCGATCCCAGTCCTGCTGATCCTGATCCCGGTGATCCTGATCCCAGTGTGGATCCCGTTGCGGTGGATCCAGCAGTGGATCCCGTTGTGGTGGCTCCCATAGCGGATCCCGTTGCTCCCGATCCTGTAGTGGATCCCACAGTGGATCCCGCTGCTCCCGATCCCACAGTGGATCCCGTTGTTCCTGATCCCGGCGGGGCGGATCCCGTTGCCGTGGATCCTGCAGCGGATCCCGTTGCGGTGGATCCCGTTGTTCCTGATCCCGTTGCGGTGGATCCCGCTGCTCCTGATCCTGTGGCGGTGGATCCCGCAGCGGATCCCGCTGCTCCTGATCCCGTTGCTCCTGACCCCGCGGCGGATCCCATCGCAGATCCCGTTGTTCCTGATCCCGCAGCGGATCCCGTTGCAGATCCCGTTGTTCCTGATCCCGTTGTTCCTGATCCCGTTGGGGTGGATCCCGTTGGGGTGGATCCCGTTGGGGTGGATCCCGTTGCGGTGGATCCCGCAGGAGCGGTGGATCCCATTGGGGTGGATCCCGCAGGAGCGGTGGATCCTGCTGCTCCTGATCCCGCAGGGGTGGATCCCGTTGTTCCTGATCCCGCAGCAGATCCTGTTGCTCCTGATCCCACAGCGGTGGATCCTGTTGCTGGGGTGGATCCCGCAGGAGCGGTGGATCCCACAGGGGTGGATCCCGCTGCTCCTGATCCCGTTGCGGTGGATCCCGTTGTTCCTGATCCCGCAGGAGTGGTGGATCCCACAGGAGCGGTGGATCCCGTTGTTCCTGATCCCGTTGGGGTGGATCCCGCTGCTCCTGATCCCATTGGGGTGGATCCCATTGGGGTGGATCCCGTTGGGGTGGATCCCATTGGGGTGGATCCCGCAGGGGTGGATCCTGCAGCGGATCCCGTTGCTCCTGACCCCACAGTGGATCCCGCAGGAGCGGTGGATCCCGCAGGAGCGGTGGATCCCGCAGGAGCGGCGGGTGCCGGCGGGGCGGGGCCGGGGGGCCCGTAGACCAGGAAGTCGCGGCGGCCGCAGTAGCGCTCGGCCAGGCCCCGCCCGTCCCCGGTGGGGTCGGAAAAGGCCAAATCCCGGCAGCTCAGCACCGCCCCGAACACAAAGGTGCGCCTGCGGAAACAGCCGGAAAAACAACGGGAGAGGGAAAACTCTGGGAATGCGGCGGGGGAAAAATAATGGGAAAAACAGCGGGGAAAACACGGGAAAACACTGGGAATACAGTGGGGGAAAAAATGGGAAAAACACTGGGAATACGGCGGGGAAAAAATAATGGGAAAAACAGCGGGGAAACGGCGGGAGAACACTGGGAATACGGCGGGGAAAAATGGGAAAACAGCGGGGGAACAATGGGAATACGGCGGGGAAAAAATGGGAAAACAGAGGGGAAACAACGGGGAAAACAACAGAAGAACACTGGGAATACGGCGGGAAAAATAATGGGAAAACAGCAGGGAAACAGCGGGAGAACACTGGGAATACGGCGGGGAAACAGCGGGGAAAATAATGGGAAAACAGCGGGGAAACGGCGGGAGAACACTGGGAATACAGCGGGGAAACAGCAGGGAAACGGCGGGAAAAACAATTGGAAAACAGCAGGAGAAAGAACACTGGGAATACGGCGGGGAAAATAATGGGAAAACAGCAGGGAAACAGCGGGAGAACACTGGGAATACGGCGGGGAAACAGCGGGGAAACAGCAGGGAAAACAGCGGGGAAAAAATGGGAATACAGCAGGAGAACACTGGGAATACGGCGGGGAAACAGCGGGGAAACAACAGGAAAAACAATGGGAAAACAGCGGGAAAAACAATGGGAGAACACTGGGAATACAGCGGGAGAACAGTGGGAATACAGCGGGAAAACAGCGGGGAAACAGCAGGAGAACACTGGGAATACAGCGGGGAAAATAATGGGAAAACAGCGGGAGAGAAAACACTGGGAATACAGCGGGAAAAAAATGGGAAAACAGCGGGAGAACACTGGGAATACAGCGGGGAAACAGCAGGGAAACGGCGGGAAAAACAATTGGAAAACAGCAGGAGAAAGAACACTGGGAATACGGCGGGGAAAATAATGGGAAAACAGCAGGGAAACAGCGGGAGAACACTGGGAATACGGCGGGGAAACAGCGGGGAAACAGCAGGGAAAACAGCGGGGAAAAAATGGGAATACAGCAGGAGAACACTGGGAATACGGCGGGGAAACAGCGGGGAAACAACAGGAAAAACAATGGGAAAACAGCGGGAAAAACAATGGGAGAACACTGGGAATACAGCGGGAGAACAGTGGGAATACAGCGGGAAAACAGCGGGGAAACAGCAGGAGAACACTGGGAATACAGCGGGGAAAATAATGGGAAAACAGCGGGAGAGAAAACACTGGGAATACAGCGGGAAAAAAATGGGAAAACAGCGGGAGAACACTGGGAATACAGCGGGGAAAAATGGGAAAACAGCGGGGAAAAATGGGAAAACAGCAGGGAAACAGCGGGGGAACAATGGGGAAAAAATGGGAAAACAGCGGGAGAACACTGGGAATACGGCAGGGAAAATAATGGGAAAACAGCGGGAAAAACAATGGGAAAACAGCGGGAGAACACTGGGAATACGGCGGGGGAACAGCGGGAAAAACAATGGGAAAACAGCGGGAGGGAAAACACTGGGAATACGGCGGGGAAACAGCAGGGAAACAGCAGGAAAACAACGGGAAAAACAACGGGAGAACACTGGGAATACGGCGGGAAAAATAATGGGAAAAACAATGGGAATATGGCGGGGAAACAGTGGGAAAACAGCAGGAGAACAGCAGGAGAGAAAACACTGGGAATACGGCGGGGAAAATAATGGGGAAACAGTGGGAAAAACAACGGGAGAACACTGGGAATACGGCGGGGAAATAATGGGAAAACAGCGGGAAAAACAACGGGAAAAACAACGGGAGAACACTGGGAATACGGCGGGGAAACAGCGGGGAAACAACGGGAAAACAGAGGGAGAACACTGGGAATACAGCGGGAAAAGTAATGAGAAAACAGCGAGGAAACAGCAGGAAAAAAATGGCAATACAGCGGGGAAACAGCGGGAGAGAAAACACTGGGAATACAGCAGGGAAAATAATGGGAAAACAGTGGGGAAACAACGGGAGAACACTGGGAACACAGCGGGGAAATAATGGGAAAACAGCGGGGAAAACAGCGGGAATACAGCGGGGAAACAACGGGAAAAAAATGGGAAAACGACAGGAGAACAGCGGGAGAACAGTGGGAATACAGCCGGAAAAATAATGGGAAAACAGCAGGGAAAATAATGGGAAAACAGCAGGGAAAATAATGGGAAAACAGCAGGAGAACACTGGGAATACAGCGGGAAAACAGCGGGGAAAGAATGGGAAAATAGCGGAAAAAACAACGGGGAAACACCAGGAATAGAGCGGGGAAACAGTGGGGAAAACAGCAGGAAAACACTGGGAAAAACAATGGGAAAACAGCGGGGAAACAACGGGAAAAATAATGGGAAAATAGCGGGGAAACAGTGGGGGAACAGTGGGAAAAAAATGGGAAAACAGCAGGGGAACAATGGGAAAAACAGCGGGGGAACAACAGGGAAACAGCGGGGAAACAATGGGAAAATAGCGGGGAAAACAACGGGGAAACAGCGAGGAAACAATGGGAAAAATAATGGGAAAGCAGCGGGGGAACAGTGGGAATACAGCGGGAAAAACAACAGGGAAACAATGGGAAAACAGCTGGAAGCAGTGGGAATACAGCGGGAAAAACAACGGGGACACAGCGGGGGAACAATGGGGAAAAAAAGGGAAAACAGCGGGGAAAAACAACGGGGAAGCAGCGGGGAAACAGTGGGAAAAACACTGGGAAAAATGGGAAAACCCCGGGAAAACCCCGGGAAACACAGCAGGAAAAACGCCCCTCAGGTATTTGAGGGATTTCCTCCACCCCAATCCCCAATTCCCAGTTTCTCCATTCCCAGTTTCCCGTTGTTCCCAGTCGTTATTCCCGGATTTCCCAGCGGAGCGCGTCCAGCATTCCCAGACCTGGCAATCCCAGTTTCCCAATTCCCAATTCCCAGTTTCCCAACCCCCAATTCCCAGTTTCCCAATTCCCAAATCCCAATTCCCAGTTTCCCCATCCCAATTCCCCAATCCCCAATCCCAATTCCCAGTTTCCCAATCCCCAATCCCCAATTCCCAATTCCCAATCCCCAATCCCCAATCCCCAATCCCCAATTCCCAATCCCCAATTCCCAGTTTCCCAATCCCCAATCCCCAATTCCCAGTTTCCCAATCCCCAATCCCCAATTCCCAATCCCCAATTCCCAGTTTCCCAATCCCCAATCCCCAATTCCCAGTTTCCCAGTTCCCAATCCCCAATTCCCAGTTTCCCAATCAATTCCCAGTTTCCCAATTCCCAGTTTCCCAATCAATTCCCAGTTTCCCAGTTCCCAAATCCCAATTCCCAGTTTCCCAATCCCCAATTCCCAATCCCCAATTCCCAATCCCCAATTTCCCAGTTTCCCAATTTCCAATCCCCAATCCCCAATTCCCAGTTTCCCAATCCCAGTTTCCCAATCCCCAATCCCCAGTTTCCCAATTCCAGTTTCCCAATCCCCAATCCCCAGTTTCCCAATTCCCAATTCTCAGTTTCCCAGTTCCCAATTCCCAGTTTCCCCAATCCCCAATCCCCAATTCCCAGTTCCCCAATCCCAGTTCCCAGTTTCCCAATCCCCAATCCCCAATTCCCGGTTTCCTAGCCCCAATTCCCAGTTTCCCAATCAATCCCCAGTTTCCCAATCCCCAATCCCCAGTTCCCCAATCCCCAATTCCCAGTTTCCCAATTCCTAGTTTCCCAATCAATTCCCAGTTTCCCAATTCCCAGTTTCCCAATCAATTCCCAGTTTCCCAGTTCCCAAATCCCAATTCCCAGTTTCCCAATCCCCAATCCCCAGTTCCCCAATCCCCAATCCCAATTTCCCAATCAATCCCCAATCCCCAATCCCCAATCCCCAGTTTCCCAATTCCCAGTTTCCCAGTTTCTCCAATCCCCAATTCCCAATCCCTAATCCCCAGTTTCCCAGTTTCTCCAATCCCCAATTCCCAATCCCCAATTCCCAGTTTCCAGTTTCCCAATTCCCAGTTTCCCAGTTTCTCCAATCCCCAGTCCCCAATCCCCAATCCCCAATTCCCAGTTTCCCAGTTTCTCCAATCCCCAGTTCCCAATCCCCAGTTCCCAGTTTCCCAGTTTCTCCAATCCCCAATCCCCAATCCCCAATTCCCAGTTTCCCAATCCCAGTTTCCCAATCAATCCCCAGTTTCCCAATCCCCAATCCCCAGTTTCCCAATCAATCCCCAGTTTCCCAATCAATCCCCGGTTTCCCAATCAATCCCCAGTTTCCCAATCCCCAGTTTCCCAATCAATCCCCAGTCTCCCCGGTTTCCCCGGTGTCCCGGTTCCCCCCGCGTGCCCGCACCGGAGGGCGTCGAGCATCCTGCGGGCGATGCCGCGGCGCCGGCGCGGCCCCAGCACCCAGACGCGGCTGATGCCGCACACGGCCGGCTCCGGCAGCGCCGAGCAGCGCCACGCCCGCAGCCACGGCCACCGGGAATCACGGGCAGCGCCGGCATCACGGGCAGCGCCGGCATCACGGGGATCACGGGGAGCGCCGGCATCACGGGGAGCGCCGGGATCACGGGAATGCCGGGCAGCGCCGGGATCCGGCAAGGGCGCTAAGCCCGGCTCCGGCAGCACCCGGAACGCCTGCGGGAACGGGGATGGGAAAGTGGGAATGGAGAAGTGGGAATGGGGATGGGAATAGGGAACGGGAACGGGGACGGGGATGGGGATGGGGAACGGGAATGGGAAAGTGGGAATGGAGAAATGGGAATGGGGATGGGAAATGGGGAACGGGAACGGGGATGGGGATGGGGAACGGGGATGGGAAAGTGGGAATGGAGAAATGGGAACGGGGATGGGGACGGGGAACGGGAATGGGGAACGGGAATGGGGATGGGAAAGTGGGAATGGAGAAGTGGGAACGGGGATGGGGACGGGGAACGGGAATGGGGATGGGGATGGGGAACGGGGATGGGAAAGTGGGAATGGAGAAGTGGGAACGGGGATGGGAAATGGGGAACGGGAATGGGGAAAGTGGGAATGGAGAAATGGGAATGGGGAACGGGAAATGGGGAATGGGAAAGTGGGAATGGGGATGGGAATGGGAATGGGGAATGGGAAACAGGAACGGGGATGGGAAAGTGGGAATGGAGAAATGGGAATGGAGATGGGGACGGGGAACGGGAATGGGGAACGGGAATGGGGAAGTGGGAATCGGAAGGGGGAACGGGAATGGGAATGGGAAAGTGGGAATGGGAATGGGAGTGGGAATGGAGAAATGGGAATGGGAATGGGGATGGGGAATGGGAATGGGGAAAGTGGGAATGGAGAAATGGGAATGGGGAACGGGAAATGGGGAATGGGAAAGTGGGAATGGGGATGGGAATGGGAATGGGGAATGGGAAACAGGAACGGGGATGGGAAAGTGGGAATGGAGAAATGGGAATGGGGATGGGGACGGGGAACGGGAATGGGGAAGTGGGAATGGGAATGGGGAAAGTGGGAATGGAGAAATGGGAATGGGAATGGGAATGGGAAAGTGGGAATGGGAATGGGAGTGGGAATGGAGAAATGGGAATGGGGATGGGAATGGGGAACGGGAATGGGAAAGTGGAATGGGGACGGGAATGGGAACTGCGGATGGAGTTGGAAACGTGGGAATGGGAACTGGGAATGGGGACTGGGGCTGAATCAATCCCCAATCAATCAATCAATCAATCAATCCATCCCTGATCAATCCATCCCTGATCAATCAATCAATCAATCAATCCATCCCTGATCAATCCCCAATCAACCAATCCTCAATCAATCCCCGATCAATCAATCGATTGATCGATTGATCAATCCCTGATCGATCACTGATCAATCAATCCCCACCCCAATCCATCTCCAGCTGATCAATCAATCAATCCCCAATCAATCAATCAATCAATCACTGATCCATCAATCTCCAATTGATCAGTCAATCAATCCCCAATCAATAAATCAATCCCCAATCAATCAATGCTCAATCACCAATCAATCAATCACCGATCAATAAATCAATTGATCAATCACCGATCCATCAATCTCCAATTGATCAGTCAATCAATCACACAATCAATCAATCAATGCTCAATCAATGCTCAATCAATCCCCGATCAATCAATGAATCAATCCCCAATCAATGAATCAATCCCCAATCAATCAATCAATGCTCAATCAATCCCCGATCACACAATGAATCCCCGATCAATCACTGATCAATCAATCCCCACCCCAACCCATCTCAAATTGATCAATCAATCAATCAATCCCTGATCAATCAATCAATCAATCAATCAATCCCCGATCAATCACTGATCAATCAATCCCCACCCCAACCCATCTCAAATTGATCAATCAATCAATCAATCCCTGATCAATCAATCAATCAATCAATCAATCCCCGATCAATCACTGATCAATCAATCCCCACCCCAATCCATCTCAAATTGATCAATCAATCAATCCCCAATCAATCAATCAACCAATCACACAATCAATCCCCGATCAACCAATCAATCAATCAATCAATCAATCCCCGATCAATCAATCAATCAATCAATCAATCCCACAATCAATCCCCAATCAATCAATGCTCAATCAATCCCCGATCACACAATCAATCCCCGATCAATCAATCAATCCCCAATCAATGAATCAATCCCCAATCAATCAATGCTCAATCAATCCCTGATCACACAATCAATCCCCGATCAATCAATCGATCACACAATCAATCCCCGATCAATCAATCAATCCCCAATCAATGAATCAATCCCCAATCAATTAATGCTCAATCAATCCCTGATCACACAATCAATCCCCGATCAATCAATCGATCACACAATCAATCCCCGATCAATCAATCAATCCCCAATCAATGAATCAATCCCCAATCAATCAATGCTCAATCAATCCCTGATCACACAATCAATCCCCGATCAATCAATCGATCACACAATCAATCCCCGATCAATCAATCGATCACACAATCAATCCCCGATCAATCACACAATCAATCACACAGTCAATCAATCAATGCTCAATCAATGCTCAATCAATCCCCGATCAATCAATGCTCAATCAATCCCCGATCACACAATCAATCCCCGATCAATCAATCAATCAATCAATCAATCCCCAATCAATCAATCAATCCCCAATCAATCAGTCACCGATCCATCAATCTCCAATTGATCAATCAATCAATCCCCAATCAATCAATCAATCAATCCCCGATCAATCAATCAATCAATCCCCGATCAATCAATCAATCAATCAACCCCCGATCAATCACTGATCAATCAATCCCCACCCCAATCCATCTCAAATTGATCAATCAATCAATCCCCAATCAATAAATCAATCCCCAATCAATCAATCCCTGATCACACACTCAATCCGCGATCAATCAATCAATCCCCGATCAATCAATCAATCCCCGATCAATCAATCAATCAATCAATCCCCAGTCAATGAATCAATCCCCAATCAATCAATCAATGCTCAATCAATCCCCGATCACACAATCAATCCCCGATCAATCAATCGATCAATCAATCAATCCCCGATCAATCAATCAATCAATCCCCAATCAATCCCCAATCAATCAATCAATGCTCAATCAATCAACCAATCACACAATCAATCCCCGATCAACCAATCAATCAATCCCCGATCAATCAATCAATCAATCAATCAATCCCACAATCAATCCCCAATCAATCAATGCTCAATCCCTGATCACACAATGAATCCCCGATCAACCAATCAATCAATCAATCAATCCCCGATCAATCAATCAATCAATCAATCCCACAATCAATCCCCAATCAATCAATGCTCAATCAATCCCCGATCACACAATCAATCCCCGATCAATCAATCAATCCCCAATCAATGAATTAATCCCCAATCAATCAATGCTCAATCAATCCCCGATCACACAATCAATCCCCGATCAATCAATCGATCACACAATCAATCCCCGATCAATCACACAATCAATCACACAGTCAATCAATCAATGCTCAATCAATGCTCAATCAATCCTTGATCAATCAATGCTCAATCAATCCCCGATCACACAATCAATCCCCGATCAATCAATCAATCCCCGATCAATCAATGAATCAATCCCCAATCAATGAATCAATCCCCAATCAATCAATCAATGCTCAATCAATCCCCGATCACACAATGAATCCCCGATCAATCAATCGATCAATCAATCAATCAATGGATCGATCAATCGATGGATGAATCGATCCCCACCTGGCGGATGCCGTGCGCGGCCAGGCAGCCCAGCACGCGCTTCCCGGGGCTGACGAACAGGTAGAGGCGGGAACGCTCCCGGCAGAGCCGGGAACGCTCCCCGGGGAGCCGGGAATGCTCCGGGAATCCCAGCTCCGAGTCCACCACCGCCAGGACCTCCTCGGCCTGCGGGGACACGGCGGGGAATCCCGGGAAATGGGGCGGGAATCCCGGGAAATGGGGCGGGAATCCCGGGAAATGGGGGGGGGAATCCCGGGAAAATGGGGGGGGAATCCCGGGAAAATGGGGGGGAATACCTGGAAAATGGGATGGGAATTCTGGGGGAAAATGGGGTGGGAATTCCTGGGAAATGGGGGGGAATCCCGGGAAAATGGGGGGGGAATTCCGGGAAAATGGGGCGGGAATTCTGGGAAAATGGGGCGGGAATCCCGGGAAATGGGGCGGGAATACCTGGAAAATGGGATGGGAATTCTGGGGGAAAATGGGGTGGGAATTCCTGGGAAATGGGGGGGAATCCCGGGAAATGGGGCGGGAATCCCGGGGAAATGGGGGGGAGTCCCGGGAAAATGGGGCGGGAATCCCGGGGAAATGGGATGGGAATTCTGGGGGAAAATGGGGTGGGAATTCCTGGGAAATGGGGAGGGAATCCCGGGAAAATGGGGCGGGAATTCTGGGAAAATGGGGCGGGAATTCCGGGGAAATGGGGGGGAATCCCGGGGAAATGGGGCGGGAATCCTGGGAAATGGGGCGGGAATCCCGGGAAAATGGGATGGGAATTCTGGGGGAAAATGGGGTGGGAATTTCGGGAAAATAGGGAGGGAATTCCTGGGAAAAATGGGGAGGGAATCCCGGGAAAATGGGGAGGGAATTCCTGGGAAAAATGGGGAGGGAATTTCCAGGGAAAATGGGGAGGGAATTCTGGGAAAATGGGGGGAATTCCGGGAAATGGGGGGGAAATTCCGGGAAAATGGGGAGGGATCCCTGGGAAAATGGGGCGGGAATTCCGGGGAAATGGGGCGGGAATCCCGGGGAAATGGGGTGGGATCCCTGGGAAAATGGGGGGGGAATCCCTGGAAAAAATGGGATGGGAAGTCTGGGGGAAAATGGGGAGGAAATTCCTGGGAAACTGGGAGGGAATTCCGGGAAAATGGGATGGGAATTCCTGGGAAAAATGGGATGCGAATTCTGGGGGATAATGGGGGTGGGAATTCCTGGGAAAAGGGGGGATCGGGTTCTGCGGGGATTTGGGATTTCGGGACCATACCCCGCTGGGATTTGGGATTGGGGTGGGATTTTGGGATCAGATCCCACAGGGATTTTGGATTGGGGTGGGATTTCGGGATCAGACCCCGCTGGGATTTGGGATTTTGGGATCAGATCCCATTGGGATTTTGGGATCAGACCCCGTTGGGATTTTGGATTGGGGGGGGATTTTGGGATCAGCCCCCGCTAGGATTTGGGATTTTGGGATCAGACCCCACTGGGGTTTGGGATTGTGGGATCAGACCCCGCTGGGGTTTGGGATTTTGGGATCAGATCCCATTGGGATTTTGGGATCAGAGCCCGCTGGGGTTTGGGGTTTTGGGATCAGATCCCATTGGGATTTTGGGATCAGAGCCCGCTAGGATTTGGGATTTTGGGATCAGACCCCACTGGGGTTTGGGATTGTGGGATCAGACCCCGCTGGGGTTTGGGATTTTGGGATCAGATCCCATTGGGATTTGGGATTTTGGGATCAGACCCCGCTGGTGTTTGGGATTTTGGGATCAGATCCCATTGGGATTTTGGGATCAGAGCCCGCTGGGGTTTGGGGTTTTGGGATCAGATCCCATTGGGATTTTGGGATCAGAGCCCGCTGGGGTTTGGGGTTTTGGGATCAGATCCCATTGGGATTTTGGGATCACACCGGTACCTTCCTGAGGGCGTATTTGGGATCGTCGGGAAGGATCAGGAGGATTTTCCCATCCCAGAATTCCGCCACCACGCGCTCGTGCTTCCAGCCCTGCCAGGGAACCCGGGATCAGCTCGGGATCCAGCGGGGGATCCCGGGTTCCGGGATACGGGGATTGGGGCATCCCGGGATTCTGGGATTTGGGGGATCCGGGACTGGGGTTTTGAGGGATGCCAGGATCTCAGGATTGGGGGATTCCGGGATTGGGGGATTCTGGGATTGGGGGATCCCGGGGTTCTGGGATTGGGGGATCTGGGATTGGGGGATCCGGGACTGGGGTTTTGAGGGATGCCAGGATCTCAGGATTGGGGGATTCCGGAATTGGGGGTTTCTGGGATTGGGGGATCCTGGGTTTGGGGGATCCTGGGATTGGGGGAACCGGGGTTCTGGAATTGGGGGATCCCGGGATTCCGGGATTGGGGGATCCTGGGTTTGGGGGATCCCGGGGTTCTGGAATTGGGGGATTCTGGGATTGGGGGATCCTGGGATTGGGGGATCCTGGGATTGGGGGATCCCGGGATTCTGGGATTGGGGGATCCTGGGATTCTGGGATTGGGGGATCTGGGATTGCGGGATCCGGGACTGGGGTTTTGAGGGATGCCAGGATCTCAGGATTGGGGGATTCTGGGATTGGGGGATCCCGGGATTCTGGGATTGGGGGATCCCAGGATTCTGGGATTGGGGGATTCCGGGATTGGGGGATTCTGGGATTGGGGGATCCTGGGATTGGGGGATCCCGGGATTCTGGGATTGGGGGATCCTGGGATTCTGGGATTGGGGGATCTGGGATTTGGGGGATCTGGGACTGGGGTTTTGAGGGATGCCAGGATCTCAGGATTGGGGGATTCTGGGATTGGGGGATCCCGGGATTCTGGGATTGGGGGATCCCAGGATTCTGGAATTGGGGGATCTGGGATTGGGGGATTCCAGGATTCTGGGATTGGGGGATTCCGGGATTGGGGGATTCTGGGATTGGGGGATCCCGGGATTTGGGGGATCTGGGACTGGGGTTTTGAGGGATGCCAGGATCTCAGGATTGGGGGATTCCGGGATTGGGGGATCCAGGATTGGGGGAACCCGGGATTCTGGAATTGGGGGAGCTGGGATTGCGGTTTTGAGGGATTCCAGGATTCTGGGATTGGGGGATCTGGGATTGGGGGATTCCAGGAATTTTGGGTTGTGGGGTTTGGGAGTGGGGTTTTGAGGGATTCCAGGATTGTGGGATTGGGGGATGCGGGATTGAGGGATCCCAGGATTCCAGGATTGGGGTTTTGAGGGATTCCAGGATTCTGGGATTGGGGGATCTGGGCTTGGGGGATCCCAGGATCCCAGGATTGGGATTGGGGTTTTGAGGGATTCCAGGATTGGGGGATCTGGGATTGAGGGACTCCAGGAATCCAGGACTGGGGAATTCCAAGATTTGTGAATTCCAGATCCCTGGAATTTGGGATTGGTTGATCCTGGGGATTGGAGGATCCGGGATTGGGGTTTTGAGGAATTCCAGGATTCTGAGACTGGGGGATCCCGGGATTGAGGGATTCCAGGAATCTGGGATTGGGGGATCCGGGATTGGGGGATCCAGGATTGGGGGATTCTGGGATTGAGGGATCCCAGGAATTTGGGGATTGAGGGGTTTGGGATTGGGGTTTTGAGGGATTCCAGGAATCTGGGATTGGGGGATCCCGGGATAAAGGGATTCCAGGAATCTGGGATTGGGGGATCCGGGATTGGGGGATCCCAGGACTTTGAGATTGGGGGATCCTGGGATTCCAAGACTGGGGGATCTGGGATTGAGGGATCCGGGATTTTGGGATTGGGGGATCCTGGGATTTTGGGATTGGGGGACCCCGTGATTCCGGGATTGGGGGATCTGGGATTGAGGGACTCCAGGATTCCGGGATTGGGGGATCTGGGATTGAGGGACTCCAGGATTCCGGGATTGGGGGATCTGGGATTGAGGGACTCCAGGATTCCGGGATTGGGGGATCTGGGATTGAGGGACTCCAGGATTCCGGGATTGGGGGATCTGGGATTGAGGGACTCCAGGATTCCGGGATTGGGGGATCTGGGATTGAGGGACTCCAGGATTCCGGGATTGGGGGATCTGGGATTGAGGGACTCCAGGATTCCGGGATTGGGGGATCTGGGATTGAGGGACTCCAGGATTCCGGGATTGGGGGATCTGGGATTGAGGGACTCCAGGATTCCGGGATTGGGGGATCTGGCGATCCCAGGAATTTTGGATTGGGGGATCTGGGATTCCAGGATTGGAGGATCTAGGACTGGGGGAATCTCAGGAATTTGGGACATGGGGATCCGGGGATTGGGGGATCCGGGATGGGGAGATCCAAGATTGGGGAATCCCAGGAATTTGGGGATCTGGGATTCCAAGACTGGGGGATCTGGGATTGAGGGATTCCAGGATCCCGGGATTGGGGAATTCTGGGATTTGGGGATCTCAGGGATTTGGGATCGGGGGATCCTGGGTCTGGGGGAACCCAGGAAATTGGGACTGGGGGATCCTGGGATTCCAGGACTGGGTAATCCTGGGATTGGGGGATCCGGGATTGCGGTTTTGAGGAATTGCAGGATTCCAGGATTGAGGGATCCGGGGGATCCGGGATTGGGGGATCCGGGATTGGGGGATCTGGGATTGAGGGAACCCAGGAATTTGGGACTGGGGGATTCTGGGATCGGGCGATTCCCGGATTCCGGGATTTGGGGATGGATATCCCAAGATGGAATCCCAGGAGGGAATTCCAGGAAAAAAACCCCAGCTAGGAATTCCAGGGAGGAATCCCAGGAAGGAATCGTGGCCAGGAATTTATCCTGCCGCTCCCAACATTCCCACATTTCCATTCCCCCTATTCCCAGCATTCCTGCCATTCCCAGCATTCCCATCATTCCCTATTCCCACAATTCCATTCCCAGTATTCCCAATATTCCCAGCATTCCCCCATTCCCACACTCACAGCATTCCCAGCATTCGCACATTCCCAGAATTCCCATCATTCCCCCATTCCCATCATTCTCCCATTCCTCCATTCCCAGTATTTATTCCTGCCATTCCCACAATTCCCACCATTCCCGAATTCCCCCCCCCATTCCCACAATTCCCAAATTCCCCCATTCCCATTCCCAGCATTCCCCCATTCCCACCATTCCCGAATTCCCCCATTCCCACTCTGAATTTCAAACTCCCAAATCCCCCATTCCTGTTGTTCCCGTTGTTATTCCAGTAATTCCCATTGTTATTCCCGTCGTTAATCCCATCGTTATTCCCATTGTTATTCCCGTTATTGTTCCCGTTATTCCCGCCATTATTCCCGTTGTTATTCCCGTTATTGTTCCCGTTATTCCCGCCGTTATTCCCGTTGTTATTCCCGTTATTGTTCCCGTTATTCCCATTATTCCCGTTGTCACTGCCGTTGCTGTTATTCCCATCGTTGCTATTCCCATCATTCCCATTGTTGTTATTCCCGTTATTCCTGCTGTCATTCCCGTCATTCCCGCTGTCATTCCCGCTGTCATTCCCGTTATTCCCGCCGTTATTCCCGCTGTCATTCCCGCCGTCACTCCCGTTATTCCCACTGTCATTCCCGTCATTCCCGCTGTCATTCCCGCTGTCATTCCCGTCATTCCCGCTGCCATTCCCGCTGTCATTCCCGTCATTCCCACCGTTATTCCCGCTGTCATTCCTGTTATTCCCGCTGTCATTCCCACTGTCATTCCCGTTATTCCCCATTCCCACTGTTGCCGTTCCCGCTGTCATTCCCGCCATTATTCCTGCTGTCGTCATTCCCGCTGTCACTCCCATTATTCCCGCTGTCATTCCCGTTATTCCCGCTGTCGTTCCCGCTGTCGTTCCCACCGTTATTCCCGCTGTCATTCCCATCATTCCCGATGTCATTCCCGCTGTCATTCCCGCTGCCATTCCCGCCGTCACTCCCGTTATTCCCGCTGTCATTCCCGTTATTCCCGCTGCCATTCCCGCCGTCACTCCCGTTATTCCCGCCGTCATTCCCGCCGTCATTCCCGCTGTCATTCCCACTGTCATTCCTGTTATTCCCGCCGTCATTCCCGCCGTCATTCCCACTGTCATTCCTGTTATTCCCGCTGCCATTCCCGCCGTCACTCCCGTTGTTCCCACCGTCATTCCGCTATCATTCCCATCATTCCCGCTGTCATTCCCGTTATTCCCGCTGTCATTCCCGCCGTCGTTCCCGTTATTCCCACTGTCATTCCCGCCGTCGTTCCCGTTATTCCCGCTGTCGTTCCCGCTGCCATTCCCGCTGTCATTCCCGCTGTCACTCCCGTCATTCCCGCTGTCGTTCCCGCTGCCGTTATTCCCGTTATTCCCGCCGCCGCCGCCGCCGCCGTTCCCGCTCTCACCGTGTGGGTGAGCGCCTGCCGCAGCCTCCGGTGGTGCCGCAGGTGCTGCAGCCGATCCTCGGGAACGCCGGGAGCGAAGAGCATCCCGCAGGAGCCGCACTGCCGCGCGCCCAGCTGCCGCTGCCCCGCGTCCTGACAGGGAAAACGGGAATTCTGGGAATGTGGGAATATTGGGGAATGAACACCAGGAATTCTGGGAATGAGCACAGGGAACAGGGAAAGGGAGCAGCGTCCCGCAGGAGCCGCACTGCCGCGCGCCCAGCTGCCGCTGCCCCGCGTCCTGCGGGAACACGGGAATTCCGGGAATGCCGGGAATGTGGGAATTCCGGGAATGAATACTGGGAATGTCGGGAATGGGGGCAGGGAACAGGGAAAGGGAGCAGCGTCCCGCAGGAGCCGCACTGCCGCACGCCCAGCTGCCGCTGCCCCGCGTCCTGCGGAAACACGGGAATTCTGGGAATGCCGGGAATTCCGTGAATGAACACTGGGAATGTGGGAATATTGGGGAATGAACACTGGGAATGTCGGGAATGAGCACAGGGAACAGGGAAAGGGAGCAGCGTCCCGCAGGAGCCGCACTGCCGGGGACCAGCTGCCGCTGCCCCGCGTCCTGTGGGAACACGGGAATTCCGGGAATGCCGGGAATGTGGGAATGTGTGAATATTGGGGAATGAACACCGGGAATTCTGGGAATGAGCACTGGGAATAGGGAAAGGCAGGAGCCGCACTGCCGCGCGCCCAGCTGCCGCTGCCCCACGTCCTGCGGAAACACGGGAATTCCGGGAATTCCAGGAATGTGGGAATTGTGGGAATGAACACCGGGAATGAGCACAGGGAACAGGGAAAGGGAGCAGCATCCCGCAGGAGCCGCACTGCCAGGGACCAGCTGCCGCTGCCCCGCGTCCTACGGAAAAATGGGAATTCCGGGAAAACCGGGAATTCCGGGAATGTGGGAATTCCGGGAATGAACACCGGGAATTCCGGGAATGTGGGAATATTGGGGAATGAACACCAGGAATTCTGGGAATGAGCACTGGGAGTAGGGAAAGGCAGGAGCCGCACTGCCGCGCGCCCAGCTGCCGCTGCCCCGCGTCCTGACAGCAGGGAAACACGGGAATTCCGGGAATGTGGGAATTCCAGGAATGAACACAGGGAATGTTGGGAATTGTGGGAATGAACACCAGGAATGTCGGGAATGAACACTGGGAACAGGGAAAGGGAGCGGCGTCCCACAGGAGCCGCACTGCCGCGCGCCCAGCTGCCGCTGCCCCGCGTCCTGCGGGAACACGGGAATTCCGGGAATGCCGGGAATGTGGGAATGTGGGAATATTGGGGAATGAACACCAGGAATGTGGAAATATTGGGGAATGAACACCGGGAATTCTGGGAATGAGCACTGGGAATAGGGAAAGGCAGGAGCCGCACTGCCACGCGCCCAGCTGCCGCTGCCCCGCGTCCTGACAGGAAAAACAGGAATTCTGGGAATTCCGGGAATGTGGGAATTCCGGGAATGAACACCGGGAATGTGGGAATTGTGGGAATGAACACCGGGAATGTCGGGAATGAGCACAGGGAACAGGGGTAGGGAAGGGGCGTCCCGCGGGAGCCGCACTGCCGGGGACCCAGGAAAAGCGGGAATTCTGGGAATTCCGGGAATGAACACCGGGAACGTCAGGACTAAACACTGGGTGGGAGTAATGGGAATGAACGCTGGGACGGGGGAATCCAGGAAAAGCGGGAAATCCTGGGAATTGGGAACGGGGGAGTTCTGGGAATTCCTGGAACCAGGAATGTGGAAAGGGGATTCTGGGAAAAGCTCGGGAACGTCGGGATCGGATCCCGCTGGGATTTGGGATGCTGGGATCACATCCCGTCGGATTTGGGATTCGCCTCCCAACGGAATCTGGGATTTCGGGATCGGATCCCGCTGGGATTTGGGATTTCGGGATTTGTCCAAGCTTTTCCCAGTTCAGGTTGATCCCGGATTCCCCTCCCAGGGAAAGTTCTGGAATTCCCAAATTCCCAGGGAAGGTTCCCAGGGAATTCCCAAATTCCCCTCCCAGGGAATGGCCGGATTTCCCCTCCCTTGGAAAGTTCCGGAATTCCCAAGGAACATTCCAAGGGAATTCCTGGATTCCCTTCCCATGGAAAGTTCTGGAATTCCCAAATTCCCGGGGAAGGTTCTGGAATTCCCAAACTTCCATCCCAGGGAATTCCCGAATTCCCATCCCAGGGAAGGTTCCGGAATTCCCAAATTCCCAAATTTCCCCTTCCATGGAAGGTTCCAGAATTCCCAGAATTCCCAGGATCCCAGGAAATTCCCAAATTCCCAGGGAAGGTTCCAGAATTCCCTAATTTCCACTCCAGAGAATTCCAAAATTTCCATCCCATGGAAGGTTCCAGAATTCCCAAATTCCCCTCCCAGAGAATTCCCAAATTTCCGGGGAAGGTTTCAGAATTCCCAAATTTCCATCACATGGAAGGTTCGGGAATTCCCAAATTTCCATCCCAGAGAATTCCTAAATTTCCTGGGGAAGGTTCTGGAATTCCCAAATTTCCCTCCCAGGGAATTCCCGAATTTCCCTCCCAGAGAATCCCCAAATTTCCTGGGGAAGGTTCTGGAATTCCCAAATTTCCACCCCAGGGAATTCCCGAGTTTCCCTCCCAGGGAAGGTTCCGGAATTCCCAAATTTCCCTCCCGGGGAATTCCCAAAGTCCCATCCCAGGGAATTCCTGAGTTTTCCTCGCCGGGAAGGTTCTGGAATTCCCGAGTTTCCGTCCCAGGGAATTCCCAAATTCCCATCCCAGGGAAGGTTCCAGAATTCCCAAATTTCCCTCCCAGGGAATTCCTGAATTTCCATCCCAGAGTATTCCCAAATTCTCAGGGAAGGTTCTGGAATTCCCAAACTTCCATCCCAGGGAATTCCCGAGTTTCCCTCCCAGGGAAGGTTCCGGAATCCCCAAACTTCCATCCCAGGGAATTCCCAAATTCCCCGGGAAGGTTCCGGAATTCCCAAGTTTCCACTCCCAGAGAATTCCCAAATTTCCCAGGAAGGTTCCAGAATTCCCAAATTCCCCGGGAAGGTTCTGGAATTCCCAAGTTTCCAGCCCAGGGAATTCCCAAATTCCCATCCCAGAGTATTCCCAAATTCTCAGGGAAGGTTCCGGAATTCCCAAATTTCCATCCCAGGGAATTCCCAAATTTCCATCCCAGAGAATCCCCAAATTTCCTGGGGAAGGTTCTGGAATTCCCAAGTTTCCACCCCAGGGCATTCCCGAGTTTCCCTCCCAGGGAAGGTTCCGGAATTCCCGAATTTCCATCCCAGGGAATTCCCAAATTTCCCTCCCAGGGAATTCCCAAGTTTCCCTCCCAGGGAAGGTTCTGGAATTCCCGAGTTTCCGTCCCAGGGAATTCCCAAATTCCCATCCCCGGGAAGGTTCCAGAATTCCCAAATTTCCCTCCCAGGGAATTCCTGAATTTCCCTCCCAAGGCATTCCCAAATTCCCATCCCAGGGAATTCCCAAGTTTCCCTCCCAGGGAAGGTTCTGGAATTCCCAAATTTTCCTCCCAGGGAATTCCTGAATTTCCCTCCCAAGGCATTCCCAAATTCCCATCCCAGGGAATTCCCAAGTTTCCCTCCCAGGGAAGGTTCTGGAATTCCCAAATTTTCCTCCCAGGGAATTCCCAAATTTCCGTCCCAGGGAATTCCCAAATTCCCAGGAAAGGTTCTGGAACGCTCAAATTCCCTGGGAAGGTTCCAGAATTCCCAAATTTCCCTCCCAGAGAATTCCCAAATTTCCCAGGAAGGTTCCAGAATTCCCAAATTCCCCGGGAAGGTTCTGGAATTCCCAAGTTTCCAGCCCAGGGAATTCCCAAATTCCCATCCCAGAGTATTCCCAAATTCTCAGGGAAGGTTCCGGAATTCCCGAGTTTCCATCCCAGGGAATTCCCAAATTTCCATCCCAGAGAATCCCCAAATTTCCTGGGGAAGGTTCTGGAATTCCCAAATTTCCACCCCAGGGAATTCCCGAGTTTCCCTCCCAGGGAAGGTTCCGGAATTCCCAAATTTCCCTCCCGGGGAATTCCCAAAGTCCCATCCCAGGGAATTCCCGAGTTTCCCTCGCCGGGAAGGTTCCGGAATCCCCAAACTTCCATCCCAGGGAATTCCCAAATTTCCACTCCCAGAGAATTCCCAAATTTCCATCCCCGGGAAGGTTCCGGAATTCCCAAATTTCCCTCCCAGGGAATTCCCGAGTTTCCCTCCCAGGGAATTCCCGAGTTTCCATCCCCGGGCATTCCGGGATCCCCGCGGGCTCACGATGATCAGCTGCTCCCCCGAGGATTCCCGGGATTTCCTGGGAGCTTTTCCGGAGGGGCCGAAGGGACACGGCAGCGACTCCAGGGGCCTGGGGAGGGGAAACGGGGAAAAATCAGGGGAAAACGGGGGAAAATGGGAAAAAATGGGGAAAGAATGGAAAAATCAGGGGGAAATCAGGGGGAAAAAATGGGGAAAATCAGGGAAAAAAATGGGGGAAAACGGGAAAAATGGGAAAAATGGGAAAAAAAATGGGGAAAAATGGGAAAAAATGGGGGAAAACGGGAAAAAAAATGGGAAAAAATGGGGAAAATCAGGGGAAAATGGGAAAAAATGGGAAAAATGGGGAAAATCAGGGGAAAATGGGAAAAAATGGGAAAAATGGGGAAAAATGGGAAAAATCAGGGGAAAATGGGAAAAAATGGGGGGAAATGGGAAAAAAATGGGGGAAACGGGAAAAATGGGGAAAATCAGGGGAAAAAATGGGAAAAATGGGGGCAAATGGGGAAAGGGGGAAAAAACTGGGAAAAAATGGGGAAAATGGGAAAAATGGGGGAAAACCTGGGGGGAAATGGGAAAAATGGGGAAAATGGGGAAAATCAGGGCGAAAATGGGGAAAAATGTGGGAAAATGGGAAAAACGGGGGAAAAAGGGATAAAATGGGGAAAATGGGGGAAAATGGGTAAAAAAACTGGAAAAATAAGGGGAAAACGGGAAAAAATGGGAAAAAAATGGGGGAAACGGGAAAAGTGGGGAGAGAAAGGGGGAAATGGGGAAAAAATGGGGAAAAATGGGAAAAAAACTGGGAAAAAAGGGGAAAATCAGGGGAAAAAATGGAAAAAAATGGGGGAAATGGGGGGAAAATGGGAAAAATGGGGGGAAATGGGGAAAGGGGGAAAAAACTGGGAAAAAAACTGGGAAAAACGGGGAAAATGGGAAAAATGGGGGAAAATGGGGAAAAATCAGGGGGAAATCAGGGGGGAAAATGGGAAAAATGAGGGGAAAATGGGGAAAGGGGGAAAAAACTGGGAAAAAATGGGGAAAATGGGAAAAATGGGGAAAACCTGGGGAAAAATGGGGAAAATGGGGGAAAAGGGGGGAAAATGGGGAAAATGGGAAAAATTAGGAGGAAAATGGGGAAAAATGTGGGAAAATGGGAAAAACGGGGGAAAAAGGGAAAAATGGGGGAAAATGGGAAAATGGGGGAAAAAAGGGGGGAAATGGGAAAAACTGGTGGGGGAAATGGGGGAAAATGGGGAAAATGGGGGGAAAAACAGGAAAAATTGGGGAAATGGGAAAATGGGGGAAAAATGGGAAATCAGGGGGGAAATGGGAAAAGGGGGAAAAAAACTGGGAAAAAAACTGGGAAAAAAACTGGGAAAAAAACAGGGAAAAATGGAAAAAATGGGGGGGAAATGGGAAAAATGGGAAAAATGGGGGAAAACTGGGAAAAATGGGGAAAAATCAGGGGAAAAATCAGGGGAAAAGGGGGAAAATGGGGAAAATGGAAAAATGGGAAAAATGGGAAGGAAATGGGGGAAAATCAGGGGAAATGGGGGGAAATGGGAAAATGGGGAAAAAATGGAAAAAAGGGAAAAATGGGGAAATTGGGAAAAATCAGGGGAAAATGGGAAAATGGGGAAAAAATGGGA